>NW_023270426.1:55578121-55635710 GCF_011800145.1 Mirounga leonina | reverse complement strand
AAATAAATAAATAAATAAATAAATAAATAAATAAATAAATAAATAAATGTATGTACCTAGGATAAAAAGGGTAGGAAAAAAAAGAGGAGAAAATTGAGAAAACAGATATAAGGGTATTTATAATATTTTTCACTTTCCTATTGCATCACAATAAACAAGTCATTTTTACCTGCTATTTATATTGAGTTTTCAGTGATGGTTAATGTAGCGGAGATGGCAGTATAAATTGACTGCCATATCCAAAATCACTGAGCTAGTAAATGGGAGAACTGCTAATAGGGAGAATTGCTAATGCAAACCATATCTCAACTCCAAGTCTACTGTTCTTTCAATACCAGTTACTGATGGGGCAACCAAAAGAAATAAAAGTTTCTTCTATAAGAGAGTAGAAAATATACTTACAACTGTACTAAAAAAATTGTTTTCTACATTTTGTCTAAATTGATCTTGTCTTAATTGGAAACCACTTATTCCCTTCTTTGGGGTAACTTAAAACTGTGGTAATAAGAAACAATTCTTGTTCAAAGTGTTCAGATTTTCAAGTAAAAGGACTCAAGATCTTCAATTTCACATTCTCTCCAGGATACATAGTAAATAATAAGGAATGGGTAGAGTAGAAATAATAGTCTGTTGTGGCACTGGAAATAAGAAGTTGTCAGATCTTAAGGTATCCTCTTGATGGCTCTTATGTTTTCATAGCAACATCCATTGTATGCTTAGTCACTGTGCAACCAGTTGGCATTGGTGCTAAAGATAGTGGTTTGTGTAAGCTGGGCTGTCTTGTTTTGTGCTTGCCAGTATTCTGCAGACTTCCTTGGCTGCTTTGTGTTTTCCTCTTCTTGGCATGCAGAGCATTATTCACGCATGCGACCAAGGTCTGATTCAGATTCCCATTTGTTCTTCAAGTAGACAAGTGGGTCCCCTCCTAGCTTTATGACAACTCCCTCCTGAAAATTCCCTTGACTAATATCTCAGATGCTTCTGAGACCCACTCATAGTAGAACAGAATCAAGGGCCATTCTGGAAAGATAAATATTGTCTTCTTTCTGCTTAGTCATAGATAACACTAGGGTTATTTTATGTGGATGGAGCCCACATATTAAGAGAGTGGAGAAAGTGTTCACACTGTTGAGATCTCCCAAATTACCTTTTTTTTTTTTTTTTTTTTTTACTAAAGCCATACTTCTTTTTTGGCCCAACTTCAGGCAAGGGAATGAAAGATCAGAAAATGAGAATCTTGTCATTGTTTCTTGTGTCATTTTTCTCAATTTCTCATCTACTCTCTTTAAAAAAAGTAAATTTTCAATCCTTACTCTTATCTGGTTCTCCTTTAAATAATACTCTTTGATCTAATCTATGATGTGTGCTCCTAATAAGCTAAATGATACCAGAAAGGAATCAACAGTAACATTAATAATAATATCTCTATTCCTATGCCTGGCTTGAAAATCTATCAAAATTCTCTTATGGAAATTTCAGAAACTGAACAGTAACTTTGTATTTACATTTTCATCAGTGTTATAGCTATCACTTTGTGTTTTCTCCATTCCCCTCTCCTCTACTCAAAAACATATATGTAACTATTGAAGACATACAGCAGAAACATAAAAAAAAAAAAAAAAGACTAACATGGCTAAACTTTTCGTATAGACCTATATGATTAGCCTCTACAGTTTTTTTTGTTTTGTTTTGTTTATTTTGGGGGTATTTAAATTTTTTTTTTTTGAATTTGTTTTTTTATTTAGATTCAGTTAATTAACATATAATGAATTATTAGTTTCAGAGGCAGAGGTCAGTGATTCATCAGTCTTATATAATACCCAGTGCTCATTACATCATATGCCTTCCTTAATTTCCATCACCCAATTACCCCATCACCCCACTCCCACCCCTCCCCTCCAGCAACCCTTTTGTTTCCTATGATTAAGAGTCTCTTTTGGTTTGTCTCTCTCTGATTTGGTCTTGTTTTTTTTTTCCTCTTTTCCCCTGTGATCTTCAATTTTGTTTCTTAAATTCCACATATGAGTGAGAGCATATGATAATTGTCTTTCTCTGATTGACTTATTTCGCTTAGCATAATACACTCTAGATCTATCCACATTGTTGCAAATGGCAAGATTTCATTTTTTTGATGGCTGAGTAGTATTTCATTTTATTTATATACTACACCTTTTTTTTTTTAAAGATTTTATTTATTTATTTGACAGAAACAGAGATAGCAAGAGAGGGAACACAAGCAGGGGCGAGTGGGAGAGGGAGAAGCAGGCTTCCCACAGAGCAGGGAGCCTGGGGCTCGATCCCAGGACCCTGGGATCATGACTTGAGCCAAAGGCAGATGCTTAATAACTGAGCCATCCAGGCACCCCTATACTACACCTTCTTTATCCATTATTCTGTCGATGCATATCTTGGCTCTATCCATAGTTTGGCTATTGTGGACATTGCTGCTATTAACATTGGGGTGCAGGTGCCCCTTCGGATCACTACATTTGTATCTTTGGGGTAAATACCCAGTAGTGCAATTGCTGGGTCATAGGGTAGCTCTATTTTCAACTTTTTGAGGAACCTCCATACCGTTTTCCAGAGCAGCTACACCAGCTTGCGTTTCCACGAATAGTGTAAGAGGGTTCCCCTTTCCCAGCATCCTTGCCAAAATCTGTTTTTTTCCTGACTTGTTAATTTTAGCCATCTGACTGGTGTGAGGTGGTATCTCACTGTGGTTTTGATTTGTATTTCCCTGATGTCGAGTGATGTTGAGCATTTTTCCATGTATCTGTTGGCCATTTGTATGTTTTTGGAGAAATGTCTGTTCATGTCTTCTGTCTATTTCTTGATTGGATTATTTGTTCTTTGGGTGTTGAGTTTGATAAGTTCTTTATAGATTGTGGATATTAGCCCTTAATCTGATAAGACATTTGCAAATATCTTCTCCCATTTGTCAGTTGTCTTTTGGTTATTTCAACTGTTTTCTTAGCGTGCAAAAACTTTTTATCTTGATGGAGTCCCTATAGTTCAATTTTGCTTTTGTTTCCCTTGCCTTTGGAGACCTTTTTAGCAAGAAGTTGCTGCAGCCGAGGTCGAAGACCTTGCTGCCTGTGTTCTCCTCTGTGGTTTTGATGGATTCTTGTCTCACATTTAGGTCTTTCATCCATTTTGAATCTATTTTTGTGTATGGCATGAGGAAATGTCCAGTTTCTTTCTTCTGTATGTGGCTGTCCAATTTTCCCAACACCATTTGTTGAAGAGACTTTTTTCCATTGGATATTCTTTCCTGCTTTGTTGAAGATTAGTTGACCATAGAGTTGAAGGTCCATTTCTGGGTTGTCTATTCTGTTCCATTGATCTATGTGTCTGTTTTTGTGCCATTACCATACTGTCTTGATGATTACAGCTTTGTAATAGAGCTTGAAGTTCGGCATTGTGATGCCACCAGCTTTGGTTTTCTTTTTCAACAATCCTTTGGCTATTTGGGGTCTTTTGTGTTTCCATACAAATTTTAGGATTATTTGTTCCAGCTTTGGAACAGTTGAACAGTTGATGGCATTTTGATAGGGATTGCATTGTCCAGGTAGCATAGACATTTTAACAATATTTGTTCTTCCAATCCATAAGCGTGGAACATTTTTCCATATCTTTGTGTCTTCCTCAATTTCTCTCACGAGTGTTCTATAGTTTTCTTGTTACGGAACCTGGACTGGATCGCCCCTCGGAAGAACCAAGCAGCACTGGAGATCTTGGAGGATAGGAGGTTTATTTAACGCCGGCGGGCTCAGAGGAGAATGATCTCCAAAGGTCTGAGCCCCGAGCACAAAGGGGGTAATTTATACACTTCTGCTTCCTCATACTGGGCACTCTTGGTGCCTGCGCGAAGTGGGGCAGGGAGAGGAACCCGGATTGGCTCGCACGGGAAGCAGAGCAGAGAGAAGAACCCGGAAGAGCCCCGGGGCAGAGGCTGGGACTCCATTGCTGGCTCAGTGGGCCATCTTAGGACACAAATTTTTCCTTATCATTTTGAGTACAGATTCTTTGCCTCCTTGGTTAGGTTTATTCTGACGTATCTTATGGTTTTTGGTGCAGTTATAAATGGGATCACCTCTTTAATTTCTCTTTCTTCTGTCTCATTGTAAGTGTATAGAAATGCAGCTGATTTCTGTGCATTGATTTAATATCCTGTCACATTGCTGAATTCCTGTCTGGGTCCTAGCAATTTTGGGGTGGAGTCTTTTGGGTTTTCCACGTAGAATATCATGTCATCTGCAAATAGTGAGAGTTTGACTTCTTTGCCAATTTGGATACCTTTCATTTTGTTGTTGTTGTTGCCTGATTACTGAGGCTAGGACTTCTAGTATTATATTGAACAACAGTGGTGAGAGTGGACATCCCTGCTGTGTTCATGACTTTAGGGGTAAAGCTCTCAGTTTTTCCCTATTGAGAATGATATTCACTGTGGGCTTTTCATATATGACTTTTATGATATCGAGGTATGTTCCCTCTATCTCTACACTGTGGAGAGCTTTAACCAAGAAGGGATGCTGTACTTTGTCAAATGCTTTTTCTGCATCTATTGAGAGGATCATATGAATCTTGTCCTTTCTTTTATTAATATAGTATATCACATTGATTGATTTGTGGATATTGAACCACCCTTGCAGCCCAGGAATAAATCCCACTTGGTTGAGGTGAATAATCCTTTCAATGTACTGTTGGATCCTATTGGCTAGTATCTTGGTGAGAATTTTTGCATCCATGTTCATCAGGGATATTGGTCTGTAATTCTCCTTTTGGGTGGAGTCTTTTTCTGGTTTTGGGATCAAGGTAATGCTGGCCTCATAGGAAGCATTTGGGAGTTTTCCTTCCCTTTCTATTTTTTGAAACAGCTTCAGAAGAATAGGTATTAACTCTTCTTTAAATGTTCAGTAGAATTCCCCTGGGAAACCATCTGGCCCTGGACTCTTGTTTGTTGGGAGATTTTTGATTACTGCTTCAATTTCCTTGCTGGTTATTGGTCTGTTCATGTTTTCTATTTCTTCCTATTTCAGTTTTGGTAGTTTATACATCTCTAAGAATGCATCCATTTCTTCCAGACTGCCCAGTTTGTTGGCATATAGTTGCTCACAATATGTTCTTATAATTGTATTTCTTCAGTGTTGGTTGTGATCTCTCCTCTTTCATTCATGATTTTATTTATTTGGGTCCTTTCACTTTTCTTTTTGATGAGTCTGGCTAGGGGCTTATTGATCTTATTAATTTTTTTTCAAAAAAACAGCTCCTAGTTTCCACTGATCTGTTTTACTGTTTTTTTGGTTTCTATTCCATTGATTTCTGCTGTAATCTTTATTAATTCTCTTCTCCTGCTGGGTTTAGGCTTTATTTGCTGTTCTTTCTCCAGCTCCTTTAGATATAAGGTTAGGTTGTGTATTTGAGACCTTTCTTGTTTCTTGAGAAAGACTTGTATTGCTATGTGCTTCCCTCTTAGGATCACCTTTGCTGCATCCCAAAGATTTTGAAGAGTTGTGTTTTCATTTTCATTTGTTTCCATGAATTTTTTAAATTCTTCTTTAATTTCCTGGTTGACCCATTCATTCTTTAATAGGATGCTCTTTAGTGTCTATGTATTTGAGTTCTTTCCAAATTTCCTCTTGTGATTGAGTTCAAGTTTCAAAGCTTTGTGGTCGAAAATATGCAGGGAATGATCCCAGTCTTTTGGTACTGGTTAAGACCTGATTTGTGACCCAGTATATGATCTATTCTGGAGAATGTTCCATGTGCACTGAAGAAGAATGTGTATTCTGTTGCTTTACAATAGGGTGCTCTGAATATATCTGTGAAGTCCATCTGGTCTGGTGTGTCATTCAAAGCCCTTGTTTCCTTGTTGATCTTCTGCTTAGATTTATCTGTCCATTGCAGTGAGTGGGTGTTAACATTACCTATGATTATTGTATTATTATCAATGTGTTTCTTTATTTTTGTTATTCATTGGTTTATGTAATTGGCTGCTGCCATGTTAGGGGCATACATATTTAAAATTGTTAGGTCTTCTTGTTGAGTAGACCCTTTAATTATGATATAGTGACCTTCCTCATCTTTTATTACAGTCTTTGGTTTAAAATCTAATTTGTGTGATATAAGGATTGCCACCCCAACTTTCTTTTGGTGTCCATTAGCATGGTAAATATTTTTCCACCCTCTCACTTTCAATCTGGAGGTGTCTTTGGGTCTAAAATGAGTCTCTTGCATACAGCATATTGATATGTCTTACTTTTTTATCCAATCTGATATGCTGTGTCTTTTGACTGGGATATTAACCCCTTTACATTTAGAGTAACTATTGAAAGATATGAATTTAGGGGCACCTGGGTGGCTCAGTCGGTTAAGTGTCTGCCTTCGGCTAAGGTCATGATCCCAGGGTCCTGGGATTGAGCCCCACATCGGGCTCTGCTCAGTGGGGAGTCTGCTTCTCCCTCTGCCCCCGCCCCCTGCTTGTGCGCTTTCTCTCTCTCCATTAAATAAATAAATAAAATATTTGAAAAAATAAATTAAAAAAAAGAAAAAAGAAACAGAAAAAGATATGAGTTTAGTGCCATTTTATTACCTGTAAAGTGACTGTTTCTTTGTATTGTCTCTGTTCCTTTCTGGTCTGTATCCTGGAATCTTTTTATCACTGTTTCTATTTTGAATGACATCCTTGCTAGATAAAGTATTCTTGACTGCATATTTTTCTCATTTAATACCCTGAATATATCATGCCAGTCCTTTCTGGCCTGCCAAGTCTCTGTGGATAGGTGTGCTGCCAGTCTAATGTTTCTACTCTTGTAGATTATGGACCAAGCTACTTTCAGGATTTTCTTTCTCTCTGAGATTTGCAAATATCACTCTTATATGTCAGGGGTTTGACCTATTTTTATTGATTTTGAGGGAGGTTCTCTGTGCCTCATGGATGTGGATGCCTGTTTTACCCAGATTAGGGAAGTTCTCTGCTACACTTTTCCTCAATATACCTTCTGCCACCCCCCCCCCTTCTTCTGGATCCCAATTATTCTAATGTTGTTTCTCCTTATGGTATCACTTATCTCTGGAATTCTCCCCTCATGATATAGTTGTTTATCTCTCTTTTTCTCAGCTTCTTTCTTCTCCACCATTGTGTCTTCTACATCACTAATTCTCTCTTCTTCCTCATTTATTCTTGCAGTTAGAGCCTCCATTTTTTATTGGATCTCATTAATAGCCTTTTTTGCTTTCAACTTGATTAGATTTTAGTTCTTTTATTTCCCCAGAAAGGGATTCTCTAGTGTCTTCTGGGCTTTTTTCAAGCCCAGCTAGTATCTTTATAATCATTGTTCTGAACTCTAGTTCCAACATCTTACTTACATCGATTCTGAGTAGGTCCCTGGCAGTCAGTATTGCCTCTTTTTCTCTTTTTTTTCAGGTGAGTTATTCTGTCTTGTCACTCTGTCCAGAGAAGACTAGTTAAATGAGAGTACAAAATACCCAAATGGAAACAACAACCCCAGAGAAATATACACTAAACAAATCAAAAGAGACCTTGTAGAAAGTGGTCACTTTTCTATTTGTAAAGTTGCAGCTATTCTTCTCTTAGATTTCCGTTTGAGTTTGCAGGTGTTCAGAATGATGTGATAGCTATGTAGCTGAATTCCTGGGGCCTGGCAAAACTAAGGTCTTCTACTCCTCTGCCATCTTGTCTTGCCTCTACAGTTATATAGGTTAACTCTGTAGATGACTAAGAACTTCAAATATGTGAGATAATATACTAGAACATATAATGGGGGAACATGCTATAATATGAAAATTGTAATAGCTGTTTAAAAATCTCTAGGGAATAAAGTGTACTTTCTTGAGTATTGCTACCTGTTAGTTCCCATGACAATAATTTCTGTCTTTTTCTATAGTTGTTGCTGAATTAAAAACAAACGGACTTCCCCAAAAGTCAAATTTCCTTCTTGCTAGTGCCATAGCTTTATTACTATAGAGGATTCTTTCACTTAATTTCTCTCTACTTTACTACAGATAAGTGGACTTATGATAATGTAAAGGGTAGGGATTAAAAATAATAATAAAAAGAGGAGAAAATGGAAGAGTTAACATTCAGTGAATTCATTCTATAATAAAATCTAATTTACTTGAAGCCATTCCTTATAGAACATGGATTTATGGTTTCATATGAATTTGAGTGCTGAATGTAGTAGATGTTTTTTAAATACTAAACAATTAGTGTAGCTGAATTGAGAGTATTTTTATAATGAAATAGCTGTTTGCTAACTTTAGAGGGCATAAAGTTGGAAACTATTACTTGGAAAATATGTTTATGCAAATAATTATCATTAGCTAACACTTTTATTTTTTTATTTTTATTTTTTTAAAGATTTTATTTATTTATTTGACAGAGAGATGCAGTGAGAGAGGGAACACAAGCGGTGGGGAGTGGGAGAGGGAGAAGCAGGCTTCTTCCAGAGCAGGGAGCCTGATGTGAGACTCGATCCCAGGGCCCTGGGATCATGACCTGTGCTGAAGGCAGATGCCCAACGACTGAGCCACCCAGGCACCCCAGCTAACACTATTTTAAAAATACAGATTTTATTATTGTGTTTTTTATCCACTTTTAAAAAACATCACTTCTCCAGAATTTGAAGGTAATGTAACATTTTATATTATTGTGCTATAAATTCATATTAATTCATTTTATATATAAAATATATATATTCTCCAAACTTTGAAGGCAATATAATATTTTATGTCACTAAGACATATAAATATACATATCTATTAACTATATAATTTAAATATAAATCAAATTATATACTTGCAGTTATGCCACGTATCTGTCATAGGGTATTTCAATTCAACAAGCCATAGGTGAATAACTAAAATATGACAAATTGTTAGGAACTTAGAATTTATGTAACGGGTGGATCAAACTTAGTTGCTACACTTCCAAAGGTTAAATATATTGGGAAAGAGGAACATAGTCAGATAATTACCATGGATAGCAGAATAGGAATGCTGTCATAAAAGTAGAAATAGAGTGATGCAGTACAGAGAAGGAGAAAATTAATTTATATTATGTCCCTTGTTTATTATGGGTACATAATAAAGTAGAAACCATGCAGATATGTTTGTTTTCATATAAGATGTTAGTGCATGGTATACTGATTTATAGTGGCAAACTCTCTAATATCTTAGAACTGATTATTAGCATAGCACCAACTCTTGATATTTATTCCAAATATGTAACTGAGGGGGAAACAGTAACGTGTTTTTCAGATCCAAATGATTTCCATACAAGAGTCACTGAGGATTGTAAGATCAGTGTACTTTCCTTAAAGCTGTTGAGGATTTTCAGACCAGCACATCAAGGAACACAAATTCATACAGGTGTTCTTGGACAGTAAAGGATTTAAGTTGATCTTAATAATGGAAAAATGATTATGTCCTTTCTCTTTTTTACCATGTATTTTTATTTATTTATTTATTTATTTATTGAGAAAAAGAGAGAGCAAAAAGGAGTGCACACACAATCAGGGGGAGGGGCAGAGAGAGAGGGAGAGAGAGAGAATCTCAAGCAGACTCCATGCTGAGCACAGAGCCCAACAGGGGCTTGATCTCACAATCCTGTGGTGAGCCGAAATCGGGTCTGATGTTTAACCTACTGAACTACCCAGGCACCCCTGTCCTCTCTTCTTCTTTAAGCTCAATTCCAATTGCAGAACTTTCATGTTAGGAAAGTAGGTTAAACAGCACTTATTTTACACATTATATAAATGCATTCAGCTGGGAGAGTTATTTCTCAAAAGATCCTTTGCTATCTGCAATACTCTAACTAGAATTTGTAAAACTACTCTGAGAAAATGGTAGTTAATACTGGAATGAAACTGTGAGGAGATTTTTAAAAATTTGCATATATGCTTATCAGTACAGATACCAGACAGCAATCAAATTTATTTTACTTTGAATTATGGTGTCATATCATACTACCTTTTGAAGCAATACAACCATGTATTCCTTTTGTAGAATCAATGCAATGTACACATTTTCCTAATTTAATTCTGAAGTTTGATAACAAGAATAATACCTTAAAACATAGAACTTCTTTTCTCCCAGAAAACAAACAAAATTTAAATGTCTCAGTGATGATAGTTTGCCTTGAATATAAATTCTGAGCTAAACTGCATTTTGAATAAGACTTTTCAAAGAGTTAGAATTCATTTCACTCTTATTTACCTATAAATGTTATTGTAACAGTTTTGGAAAGGTTATCAATGCAGTAATTTTTTTGAATTCAAAAGGATTAGAATGAACATGCTGACTAAATGCTTAACTCTCCGCTTTTTGGTTAATTATTAAAAGCAATTGATAGCATGTTGCAAATGCAACAATCATGGTAAGCTGAATAGTAATATTAAGTCACTTTAATAGAAAGATTGGAGCTTTGATTTGCATATAATTTAATATGCTACCAGGTCTTCCAAGAGAAGAGACAGCAATCTTCCCCAAGGCACAGGAGACAGGTAGTCTTGAAAAACTAGGTGATATCCCAGGCTTCCAAGGACTCAGCAAGGTCCTGGTACATAGCTCACTCTTCTGCTTTCAAAGAAAGCAATGCACTTCATTTTGTTAGTAATGATAAATGTTCATGCACAATAGCACATAATAGAAATGAAGGAAAAGAAATACATTTGAACACAGAATTGTTAAAATTAATTTTAATTTTTGAAGAGGAGGAAAAATTTCAAGAATACTTAAATGATTTATCTGTTTTAAAATCTTATTGTATGATTTGCTACTCATTAAATTTCTCTTAATGCTCATTATTGTGGAGATTTAAAGTACAGCCCATATATATATAGGGGTAGCTAAATTTAAATCAGGGTGGTTTGAGCCAGATTTGTATTCATGTATCTAAAATATGAATTTACTTATTAAAACTAAATTCTAAAGTCATTAGCAATGAATGGTGTGCTGCTAAGATGTTCTTATATGTTATTATATTGTTTATCACCCATTTGGAAAAGCAGAACTAGAAATAAAGACTTGTGAGTCTTTTATTATGTCTCCAGCTACTAGCCTCCTAAAATCTTAACAACAACAAAAACCAACAAATAAGACATCTCTCTCTTTCCTTGGATTCTCTTTATTTTTCTTCCACATCAGAGTCACTTGTTCTGTGCCATTTTCATTGCCTGTTTTTCCTTAATCTATACTTAAAGTAGTGGAGTCATGGTCAGTTTTTCTCTAAATCTGTACTCTGTTTGGAGATTACAGTCTCTTCAGTTCTTTTACTACATTCAGTAAGCTTATAACTCCCAAATGTGTATTTTCAGTGCTTTCTTTTTCCTGAGCATTAGACCCACATTTTCACCTGTCACCCTGCTATTTCTTACAAGCACTTCAACACTGGCATGTTCACAGGCAAGCACATTTTCTCATTTCCTGCTCATTATCACCTCTCTCAAATTCTGCTCATCACTGTATGTTTTTGGTCTATAATAGATACAACAGATAACATTGTATGTACTGGCATATAGCTATATAAGTTGATAGCTTAAAATTCTATTGGACACCGTTTTGTATGTGTGTGTGTGTGTGTGTGTGTGTTTTTGGTGTGGTTTTTTGTTTTGTTTTGTTTTTGGTTTTGTTTTTTGTTTTTTTTTGCTAACCTTCACAGAAAATTTTTCCTTTTATTCTGACATTTCAAAATGTCTTTATAGTTTGTCTTTCCTGTGTTATATGATCTGCATTGTTCAACTTTGCCTCTAAACTAATCCTGGAATAGCCCCCAGACTGACATCTCATCTATACATTTCTTCTTTTCTCTGTATAGGTTCAAGTCCAAGTTATTTGAGGTTTACAAAATATAGGCATCTATCAAATCACACAGATAATTTTATTAACATGAATGTCTTCCTATCTAAGCATACATATATTAAGTATATGGGTGCACTGAAGAATTTCTAGTAGACTATAGATAAATGCTGAGTACATAGTTGATACACAGGGTCAGGCCAGGTTTAAGGGTTAGAGGAGACGTTACTTCTGGATGGGATAAGTGGAGGGCCACATGGCAAGCATATATATATATACACACACATACATGGATGTGAGGAATTCTTGGTAATTAATCTACCATATTATAATCAGGTATGATTGTGCAATGATCTACCCTGAACTGAAGCCTTGTTTGCTGCACCATGTACACTGTGTAAAACACAAAAAGGAACATATATTGGCAGCTGATTTATGGTATATATCAGATTCAATAGGACCCACCAAAGAATTGCAGGATATTGATTCCTAACTGGCACTTCAATTAATCCCTTAACAAAGCATTTTACAATAATAGTAAGCCACCACAGTGAATTCTGTAAGTATTAATGAATTCTTGTATTTCCTTAATCATAAATTCAGTTTGTTGTCAGAGTTGATGTAATGTGTGAAGCCAGGAAATACAGAATGGAATTTTAAATTCTATGAATGAAAGTCTCGCAAAAGCTTTTTGAACATAGACAGTAATCTTTATCTGGAATATGCATCTCTTTTCATAGGATAAATCACAGCCTTCTCCATGATGAACAGGGTCTAATAATAAACCTTTCACCAGAGACTGGCTAGATATTGGCCTCTACCATTGCCAATTAACATCTAGCAGTGGCAGCAGGTGGCCAGATTAGCCTTAATTAAGGGAAATGCATGTTATAGAGCCAATGCACAGTCTCCATTCCTTCTACCACAGAGATCATGTAAATAAGCCCATTGAGCAAACAGCAGTCTGGCTGGAGAAAGAGACTGATTGAGATCCACAGGCAAAGTAATCTTTTCCACCTGATTATTGAAAGCCTACTTCTTTTGAATAGCCCTTTGGTGGGCCTTTACATGGCACATGAACATCTTTTTTTGGCCACTCTGAAAGATCCGTATAAATAGTTCTCCCACAGTTTACCTATCAGCAGTTTTCCCATTTTGTTCTTTCAAAGCCCTATCAAAAAACTCCCTTAGCCCCTTTTTCATAAATTACTGTAGATTCATTCCTTAGAACTACCTCTCCTTCCACATGAAGTAGGAAACTAGATGTGAGGACCCAAAATCTTTCCTTTATGACTACTGTCTTTCATAGCCATTCCTGAACTATGCTGATGTGATATGCTTCAGGTATAAACCACGCTTTCTTATACTAATTGGTGAAAGGGAATTCTCCATGTAGTCATCAGTGTTGGTTGAAGTGTGGATAACAAAGCAATAGGAGCAAACACAATAGGTATCTGAGACAATTGTATTTTTTATTTACTCTTGCTTCAGGCCCTGCTTAGACTCCCATCTCAGATATACAATTTCCATTCATAATGGAATGTTGTTACACAGGTCTGATTTTATTTACTGGATCAACTTATGATGAGTGATCTGGTCATATGATGTTCCACAGTCAGACATTCAACAACTACCAGGTCTAGTAGCAAGCCAAAGACTGCTTTTCAAACAGAGAATGATTGTTAGCAAAGGAAGTTGTGGTCTTACTACAAAACATTAGGGGTTTGCACTGTGATTGTCTAGTTGAGATTTTCCAGCTATCTCATACATCGTTCCTATCTGCTGCAAGTACTTCCAATACTTTCTGATCTCAAAGTCAGAAAGCTTGTAGTGGTTTTGTATTGTGTCAACATAGCTAAGCTGAAACGTTTTCAAAAGGCACTTTCCTTGTATAATTTTTAATTAGATTTTGTACCCAAGAGAAATTTTTATGAGATTTGGAATAAAGCAGTTAAACAGCAGCCACTATGCTGTGAATGTTGTTATAGTGTGCCAGGCATCACTACAACTTGTGCACGTTGTCACTAATCTGCTAGTTTACATTGTTGGTGTAGAACAGCAGCTGAGCCCCACAGGTTTTCCAGCCTCTGCTAGATTTTTTTCTTCAGTTTCACTGAACCATTAGTGGGTGTATATACAGTTTCATGGCAAAGAATACCATCTTCTTTTGTGTCATCTGCATTGTCAAGGATGGTAACGTTGAGAAACAGACATGAGTGATTTGTCTTCATAGGGCCCAGTTTGTTCTAGTAGATTCCTATTTGTCATCACTTCCCTGCTTCAAGATCAGGTTTTTCCTCTATGAAGTTATCCCTCTCCTCTATAACACTCCTATCCAAATATGGTAGAGTTTGACTCTTAAATGATACTCAAATGTGTTCACCTATATTCTTTCCCCTGCCATGGCTCCTATTCAGACTAAGTCACCAGTGTCTATTCTGAAATTTGAATGTGCTTAGGTCCATCTTTGTCTTTTATACATTATTCCTTTGAGTCTTATGTATTCAATAGAGTATGCAATTCCAGATAACCTGGTATTTTAATATCATTAACAGTATTTTTGATAAATTAAAAATGCCTATATTTCCATTTATTTCTTTTTCTTAGGTCATTGCTAGTTGTATTTCTGTTTTGATAATGTTGTATTTATTTAAATAATATCAAAATAATTATAATTTTACTATTGAATATTAATACATTAGCTGAAATGAAAACTAAAAGAGAAGCTCCTGAATTAACTATCAACTCTGTTCATTTTAAAATTTTGAAAGTTTTGGCGTGCCTGATTAGCTTAGTCAGTAGGGCATGTGACTCTTGGATCTTGGGATTGTGAGTTTGAGTCCCACCTTCATTGTAGAGATTACTTAAATAGAAATTCTTTATCAAAATAAAATTTTGAGGGCGCCTGGATGGCTCAGTTGGTTAAGCGACTGCCTTCGGCTCAGGTCATGATCCTGGAGTTCCGGGATCGAGTCCCGCATGGGGCTCCCTGCTCGGCAGGGAGTCTGCTTCTCCCTCTGACCCTCCTCCCTCTCATGCTCTCTGTCTCTCATTCTCTCTGTCTCAAATAAATAAAATCTTTAAAAAAAATAAAAAATAAATAAATAAAATTTTGAAAGTTTTTAATGTAATGTGCTGTTCAGGAGTTAGTTTCAAGAAAAAGAGTGATATTTATAGATACAATTTTGGTTATCCTATAATATATTTTCCCCATTTACATTTCTTATATTTATAGTTAATTGGGAAAAAATGAGTAGTTACAGACACTTGAGGATTTCATGCACCATTTTATGGCCTCACAGTATCAATCCAAATAGTTGCCCATAGCTTATGGAAGAGTATTAAAGCTCATGTAGATGATAAAATTAATATAGAACTGGAAACTTTGCCTGGTCAGTTAAATATATTAAAATATAAATAAATCAATTATTTTAAGAAATCTTTAAGCTTAATAACTATGCTTTAATTTAGTTTTGAAGAAACAGGGGGTGCCTGGGTGGCTCAGTCGTTAAGTGTCTGCTTTTGGCTCAGGTCATGATCCCAGGGTCCTGGGATGGAGCCCCACATCGGGCTTCCTGCTCAGCAGGAAGCCTGCTTCTCTCTCTCCAACTCCCCCTGCTTGTGTTCCCTCTCTTGCTGTCTCTCTGTCAAATAAATAAAATCTTAAAAAAAAAAAAAAAGATTTGAAGAAACAGGATCCAGGTAGTTTGGGGAGTGCTCTATGAAAGTGAATTTAAAAAAAAAAAAATTAAAAAAACTTGTAATAAAGATGTTTCTAAAAAGCTACTTGCAATGTGCATTCCGCAGTGTTTTTCACTTAATGGAGTGATACCGATTCTGTAATGCATGTAGTGAAGTGTTTAAGAAGACTTGTAATAAAGATGCTTCTTAGAAGAAAACATAGGCAGCCTTTGACTTAGGTCTTAGCAGTACTTTTTTTTTTTTTTTTCTCACCAGTCTCCTTAGGCAAGGACCACAAAAACTAAAATAAACAAATGGGATTACATCAAACTAAAATGCTTTGCTCATTGAAGGACACCATCAACAAAATTAAAAGGAAACCTTCTGAATGGTAGAAGGTAATTGCAAATCATGCATCTGATAAGAGGTTAACATCCAAAATATATAAAGAACTTGTATAAATTAATTAAAAAAAATACTAAAGTTAGGCAGAAAACTTGGATAGAAATTTTTCCAAAGAAGACTTACAGATGGCCAACAGATACATGAGAAGATAGTCAACATCACTAATTACCAGGGAAATGCAAATTAGGACCACAGTAAGGTATCGTTCACACCTGTCTCGAGTGGTCGTTATCAAAAAGACAAAAACTAACAAGTGTTGCTGACAATGTGGAAAAAGGGAACCCTAGTACACTGTTGATGGGAATGTAAACTTGGTGCAACCACTCTGGAAAACTGTATGGAGGTTCATTAAGAAATTAAAAAGAGAACTACCATAAGATCCAGCAAGTTTTTTTTTTTAAGATTTTATTTATTTGACAGAGAGAGACACAGAGAGAGAGGGAACACAAGCAAGGGGAGTAGGAGAGGGAGAAGCAGGCTTCCCTCCAAGCAGGGAGCCCCATGTGGGGCTCTATCCCAGGACACTGGGATCATGACCTGAGCCGAAGGCAGACGCTTAATGACTGAGCCACCCAGGCTCCCCTAGGATCCAGCAATTTTCCTCTGGATATTTACCCAAAGAAAATAAAAACATCAGTTCAAAGAGAGATGTACAACCCTATGTTCACTGCAGTACTATTTACAAAGGCCAAGATATAGAAGCAACCTAAGTGTCCATGGATGAATCAATAAAGATGTGGCATGTATATATACATACCTTCTGCTAAATGCCCATAAAACATACTCAAACATTCAGATTGAAATTTGGGCATAAATGTGCTTAGTTGTTTTTGGGGGGGGGTAGTTTTGTTTTGTTTTTTACATATCCTATCTCTTGGGATATGTGTATATTGGCTCTTTTTCTCTTGTTTCTAGCTCTAGCCTCATGCCCTGTTGCTGCTATTCTATTCCCTTATCCTTCTCTTAGTCCACAAGCTTTTGCTTATTTCTCATGGAGAAAATTTTAGCTAGTTCTTTCATAGACTTGCTCCCTAATGATTCCCTCAAGAGTTTCACCTTTCCCCACAAGGCAGTTATAAATGTATTTACTAAACAAAATCCATTTCTGTGCTAGAAGGAATTGTGATGGCATTTTCTCACCCTATGAATGTGTAGGTCTATATTTGTACCACTGCACAAATCCTGACAAACATCAGAAAACACTTCTTTATTTGGGTATCTCTGTCAACCATCCCCCTCTACCCATTCGCCTTTCCCATCTAGCTGAACAAAATTCTTTAGAGTTGGAAGATATTTTGATGAAACTTTGCTCTTCTTGTCAAATCAACAAATAGTTTGCATCTGTGCTTTATTGCTATTTCATTTACCTTTTGCTCTTAGGACATAGTTTAAGAGAATAATGCTTTGTATGCAACAATCTGTATACCTTTTTTGAACATAAATTTTAAAGAGAACAAATCTGTTTTCCTTTCTAAACATTTAAAATATAATCTGAACAACCATTAAGAAAACTGGAAATTTTTTCTGTTCACTTCAGATTAAAGTGATGTTATCTCAAAAAGAAAAAAAAAGCCGCAGGAGTATCAGATGGTATAAATTGATGGGATATCCCCTCCCCTTTCTTAGAAACATTCTGTCATGTTAGTTGTTATCTCTGACCTACAAATCTGCCTTTCTCTACTATACTTTTTGATACTGGGCCTAGAACTATGAGAAGCATATGTCTGCTGTTCCAGCTGGCTGTATTATACTCTGAAAATAGATGGCACTAGAAGGAGTCTATAAGTTAGGAGGAGGAAGAAGGAACTTGATCATTCCTGGGACATTGATGTGGTCTTCTTGTCTGTTTCTCTTCCTGTGAACATTACTCTAATGACACTTCTTCACCCTGGCAGTTCCTTCTGTAATAACAGCTGGATGTAGTGTGCAGTTTTTCCAACAGTAGAAGCACTAGTTTTATTGTGTCCTTTCAGAAGCATGGCCAACTGGTGCGCCAGGGTTGAGTTTTTAATTATTATGGTTATTCATTTTATCCTGAATGTGCAGATGAAGTATTCTGGATTAGGCAATAATTTCTTATTAATTACAGTAAATAATGAGTATGTTGGCTCTGCATTGCCACAGACCTTATCTAGGGTGAAATAAAATGAAAGCTAGATGGAAAACAAAACAAAACCTTGCAAGAGAAGTCTATGATCTTCATAGGGAAGGGAAGGAGGGTAATGGATTTTCTCCATTTTTATGCAGTAAAGAGAAAGCTCATTCCTTTCTGGAAAATAAGTAAATAAATAAAGTATATAAATATAAACAAGTTATATGTACATACACACATTTGTACATACATATGTGAATGAATACATCATATACATATACATATGCATCATATACATACTGAAAGAAATAGACAATTTTTACTCCTTAGATATAAGGTGAAAAGGATCCTAGGTCCCAGCTATCATTTTAAGATATAAGTGTATTTTTCTAAGGGCCAGATAAACTCTGTGAATCTCTGACATTTATGACTTAGAGGAGATTTCAAGGTCTGGATTTCACATTTCCTACAATGTAAATATCTAAGGTATATCACCCTCTAGTCTTCCTGATAACTTGAGGCTCAACCTAGGGACCTAATCTATGCTCTAACCTTTTGATCCTCTCAGATCAGGGCACTTGGCTAGAAAAATGGTAACAGATCTAAATCTTATGTTATATGAAGAGTAAAATGCTTCTAAGGCATGTAAAAGCAATGTTATCCATCTGTATATTATATACATTTCTGTTAGTCAGGAGGCTATGGTGTTTTAAAGGAACACTGAGAAAACTATACATATGTATATATGTATATAGCATTGTTGAATGCGTCTTTTTTACTTTCCCTTCTCTGGCTGCATTTTGATATTCTCTGCATCTTTGGTTTTCAGTAGTTTGAATATTGGTGCCTAAGTATGGTTTTCATTTTTTTTATGTTGTCTAGAATTATAGAGCTTCTTGAATCTATGGATTGTGATTTTGTTATTTTTGAAGAGTTCTTTGCCGTTAAGTTTTTAAATATTTCTTCTCTATTATTTCTCTTGTTTCCTTCTGAGATTCCAGTTATACATATTGTCAGTTGTTAGATATTGTCCAATATTTTGTTTTTTTCCATACTTTTTTATCCCTTTGTTCATTAGTTTGAATAATTTCTATGTACTTTTCTTTGAGGTCACTGATTCCTTCTTTTATATCTAGCCTGGTATAACGACATGCATTGAAATCTTTATTTCAGATATTTTTGTTGTTGTTGTTAGAGATAATTTTTCTGTCTAAGTTCATCTCTTAATCCAGTTTTCATCTTTTCCTAGATCCTTTAACATAATAATCATCAATCATTTTAAACCTTTGGTCTGGTATTTCCAACTGATGAATAAGTCTCCCTCTAATTATTAATGCTCTTTATTAAAGAATCACATTTTATTCTTCCTTCTTAGGTCATCTAATTTTTTATTTTTATTTTCATTTTCTAGCAGATGTTGTATTTTAAAGTGCTGTCTAAAGTGGAGTAAATATTATTCACCCCAGAGACTGCAGACAGCTACGCCAGGGGCTTGATTACTTTGATTCAATGAGGACTTGAGCTGACTAGGACTATGTTGTTTGCAAACTTAGTTACTTTCAGTTGATCACTGGTTTCAAAAGTCTTGAGGATAGAGTTCTAGTTTTGCAACATTAAACTGTCCTAGAGATCAGTTGCACAACAATATGAATATATTTAACACTGCTGAACTGTTCAATTAAAAATGGTTGAGATGGTAAATTTAATGTTATGCATATAAAATTATTATAATTTAAAAAGTCTACGTACCCATGGATAGATGAATAGGTAAATGGATAAAAAAATACGAGGTATATACACACACACATGATTGAATATTATTCAGCCTTAAAAAGAAAGAAAATCCTGTCATTTGTGACAACAGGCCTGGGCATTATGCTAAGTGAAATAAGCCGGACAGAAAAAGAAAAATACCACCTGGTATCACTTATATGTGGAACCTAAAAACAAACAAAAAAAGAATCCAACTTCTAGAAACAGGGTAGAGAAGTTGCCAGGGGCTGATGAGTAGGGGAAATAGGAAGAGGTTAGTAAAAGGATATAAACGTTTAGTTATAATATGAATAAGTTCTAAGGATCTGATGTATAAATGACTGTAGTTGATAATATACACTATTGATTATCAATACAATAAAATACAGTAGAGTATATTGTATAATTGAAATTTGCTAAGAGAGTAGAACTTAAATGTCTTCATCACAAGGGAAAAAAGGTAAATATGTGACATGATGGATGTGTTAATTAACTTGATGGGGAAGTCCTTTCACAATGTATACTAAATATATATTAAATCATTATGTTATATACTTAAAATATCTTACAGTTTTATTTGTCAATTATACTTCAGTGAAGCTAAAAAAAAAAAGTCTTGAGAGTGTGAACAATTTTGTGTTTATTATGGTCTTCTCCCTCTAGAAAGAGCTAAGTCTCTAATTACTGAAAAACATTCTAGATCTATCTCTTGCTTCTTGTATAAACACCACCCAAAAGTTTTATGAGGAAGACTTATGGACATGGAAAACTAGTTCTCTGTTTATGTTTCTAACAGAATTCAATCTGTGTATTAGCCCATTTTACCCCTAAAAATCTCTACTGTTCTTTAATTCCAGCAGAATACCTCTGCCTGTGGCAGTCTCAATATCCTCTCACCTGGGCACACGGTTAGCACATCCCTCTAGAAGAGAAGGGATCTGTCAATATTTGCTCACCTAGCAAGGTTTTTTTCTTCTGCAGAATTATTATCTATAGACCTCTTTGAATCTGTAGTTCTCTGATTTAAAATTAATTTTAGTTCATTTATTTTCTCTTAGCTGTCATTCTGGAAATGTTAATCAGTTACAGCTCCCTACATGCAAATTAGAACAATATCCAATATTAAAATTAAAAAAAAAATCGAAGAATAATCAACTGAAGAAAATGCTTTGAAATATTTTGTCTGTTTCTCTTAATATATCCTTTCTTTGATCTTTATGTATAAGTGAAAATATTGTACTGCAGTGCATATATTATACTAGCATATTATGCTAGTATAATGCTAATATAGTGAAAATTAAAATTTTTTGTAAAGAATTATTTAGTTTGCCTTTAGCTTTAGGCAGTTTAGTAGGGATTACATTAATGGATAGTTATAGGTATATGGTTCTATGATTGTGTTTATAGTACATTATCCTAAAATTTTTAATATAGTACATTAATATTTGTAACAATTTTAATAAAACAGCTATATATACCATATATTTTAGCATTTAGAAATTGTATTTAGTACATATATACAAAACTATAATTCATCACAAGTGATATACTTTGCTATGAGTCTCTTCTAATATATTTTTGTAAGTGTATCTGACAGAATTAATTTAGAAAATACTTTAAAGTATACAGTAGTCATTCTTAATTAGAAATGCAATGCAAATTCTATTATTTGTAAAGAAATGTTAACCTTTATGGCTACATTAGTGTTTTATCTATTTTCTTCTACATGAACATAAAAATATGTGTGCATAATAAACAGCTTTGAAATTCATTAGCCCAAATAATATAAATATTATAAACTCAGATTTTTTTTTAAACTAGGAATTTTGAATTTTCACCAGTGAAACTTATTGATGGCCCATGCCCTTAACTACCTAAATATTTTGGAAAGATATTGGGAGAGGGTGAGAAAGAGGGAATACTTGAAAAATACTGTATACTAACTAGAATTAACAGATATCTGTAGAAGACTCCACCCAACAAAAGTGGAATACACATGATCCTCTGCCACACATGGAACAAATTCCAGGACAGATAATATGCTGGGTCATAAAATATTTCTTTACAATCTGAGAAGAGTTGAATTATGCAAGGATTGTTCTCCAACCACAATTGAAATAAATTAGAAATTAGTAACAGAAGGAAATTTTGAAAATTTAGAAATATGTTCAAATTAAACATCATATTTCCAGATAACCAAATGCACCAAAGGAGAAGTATCAACTAAGTATAGAAAATACTTCTAGATGAATGAAAATAAAAACAGTGTACCAAAACTTATGCTATATAGCTAAATTGATCTGCCAGTTTGGTGCAATCCCTATCAGAATCTTAGCCGGCTTCTTGCAAAATTTGACAAGCTTATTCTAACATTCATATGGAAATATAAAGAATCCAAAATAGAGGGGAAAAAAAAAACAGCGTTGAAAAAGAACCAATTTCTAATTCATAGTTCTTTATTTCAAAACTTGTTACAAAATTACAGTAATCAAAATAGTGGGGTACTGCCATAAATATATAGATCAAGGGAATAAAATAGAACTGAAATAAATCCTCATAGTTAGGGTAAATTGATTTTCAACAGTGGTTCCAAGCCAATTCAATGGAGGGAAAATAGTCTTTAACAAATGGTGCTGGGATAACTGGATATATACATGGAAAACATGAAGTTCAACCCCTTCCTTACACCATAACAGAATAACTCTAAATAGATAATAGACCTAAATATAAAAGCCAAAAATGTAAACTCCTAAAAGAAACTTAGGAATTTACTGTTGTCCCCTTGAATTAGACAAAAAACTTTTAGATGTGACACTGAAAACACAAGTGATGAGAGAGAGAGAGAGGAAAGTATATAAAATGGTCTTCATCAAGGTGAAAAATTGTTCTCCAAAGCACACCATAGAGTGAAATGAGAATATATAAATGGGAGAGCAAATTTGCATGTTGTATATTTAATAAGGGACTTATATCTGAAATACATAAGGAACTCTTTAAATGTGCTAATCAAAGACACATGATCAAGTTAAGGATACACAATTCTCCAAAGAATGTATATATTTCATGAATTACATGAAAAATGCTCAACATCATTAATCATCAGGGAAGCTGAGGTTAAAACAATGATACCACTTCACATCTACTAGAATGGCTATACCAAAAGAAAAAAAAATGACAAATATTGGTGAGAATGTGGAAAAATAGGAACATTCATACATTGCTGGTGGGAATGCAAACTTGTGTGGCCACACTCGAAAACATTTTGGCAGTTCTGTGAAATGTTAAACATACAGTGACCATATAACCCAGCATTTCTACTCTTAGATATATACCCAAGAAATTAGAAAACACGTATGCACACAAAAACTTGTATACAAATGCTTATAGCAGAATTATTCACAATATCCAAGAAGTATAAGCAAACCAAATGTCCATCAACTGATGAATGCATCAATAAAACATAGTATATACATAAAATGGAACATTATTTGGCAATAAAAATAGAATTCTTATAAATGCCATCGTATAGGTGAACCCTGAAACATTATACTAAATGAAAGAAGCCAGTCACAAAGGACCTTGTCATACTGTACTATATAAGAATAGATGTGTCTTTAGAAACAGAAATTAGACAGTGATCATCTAGGGCTGCTTGGACTGGGAAGAATGGGGAATAACTGATAATTGTTATGGAATTTCTTTTTAGGCAATACAAATTCTTTAAAATTGATTGTGGTAATTGTTCTATAACTCTCTGATTGCACTAACAAACACTTTCAATGGGTGAATTGTATGATATGTGAATTATTTTTAAAAGTTAAAAAGTACCTCAAAAACTGGACAGCAATATGCAGAAAAATAAAACTGGACCACTTTCTTATGCCATACTAAAAAATAAATTCAAAATGGATGACAGACCCAAATGTGAGACAGGTCGGAATTATGTCGGAAGTCCAATCATGTCATTGCTTTATTTTCTGGTTGGTCTCAGTAGGCTAAAATAAAGGTGTTGGCTGGGGCTGAGTTTGAGTTTGGGGTTTCTTTTTCAAGTCACTTGTTGGCAGAATTCAGTTTTTTGCAGTTGCAAGGTTGAGTTCCTATTTTCCTTCTACCTGTTGGTAAGGGACTGCTCTCAGCTCCTCAAGGCTACCAATAGTTCTTTGTAGCAGGATGCATGAAGGACATATGAAGGACACAATGATTATTTTTTTTTTCTAGTTTTGTAAGAATACATCACTATAATTTTATTTTCTGCAACTAGCTGGAGAAAACTCTGTTTTTAAAGGATTCATGTGATTTGGCCAGGATCACCTGATAAGCTCTTTTTAAGGTCACCTGATTTGGGACCTTAATTATATCTGCAAAGTACCTTCATGGCAATACCTATTTAGTGTATAACTGAATAACTAGGAGAAGGTGTATATACACCAAGGACCTGGGTGATTAATACTCCATTGTACATACATACCACCTCTTCTTTATCAATTAATCAGGCGATGGACATTTGGGCTCTTTCTATAATTTGACTGTTGTTGATAATGCTGCTATAAACATCAAGGTGCATGTGCCCCTTCAGATCAGTATCCTTTGGTAAATACCTAGTATCCTTTGGTAAATACCTAGAAGTGCAATTGTTGGATAGTAGGTAGTTCTATTTTTAACTTTTTGAGGAACCTCCATACTGTTTTCCAGAGTGGCTGTACCAGTTTGCATTCTCACCAAGAGTGTAAGTGGGTACCCCTTTCTCCACATCTTCCCCAACATCTGTTGTTTCCTGTGTTTTTAATTTTAGCTATTCTGACAAGTGTGAGGTTGTATCTCATTGTGGTTTTGATTTGTGCTTCCCCTGATGATGAGTGATGTTGAGTATCTTCTCATATGTCTGTTAGCCATCTGTATATCTTCTTAGAAAAAATGTCTATTCATGTCTTCTGCCCATTTCTTAACTGGATTATTTGTTTTTGGATGTTGAGTTTGAGAAGTTTTTTTTATAGATTTTGGATACTAACCCTTTATCAGATATGTCATTTGTAAATATCTTCTCCCATTTCATAGGTAGCTTTTTGGTCTTGTTGACCATTTCCTTCACTGTGCAGAAGTTTTTAAACTTGATGAAATCCCAATAGTTCATTTTTGCTTTTGTTTCTCTTGCCTCAGGAGATGTATTGAGTAAGAATTTGCTATGGCTGAGGCCAAAGAGGTTGCTGCCTGTGTTCTTCTCTAGGATTTTGATGGTTTCCTGTCCCACATTTAGGTCTTTCATCCACTTTGAATTTATTTTTGTGTATGGTGTAAAAAAGTGGTCCAGTTTCATTTTTCTGCATGTTGCTGTCAAGTTTACCCAACACCATTTGCTGAAGAGACTGTCCTTTTTCCATTAGATATTCTTTCCTGCTTTGTTGAAAAATAGTTGACCATATAGTTGTGGGTCCATTTCTGGGTTCTCTATTCTGTTCCATTGTACTATGTCTGTTTTTGTGCCAGTACCATACTGTCTTGATGACTATAGCTTTGTTAATATAGCTTGAAATCCAGAATTGTGATGCCTGAAGCTTTGGTTTTCTTTTTCAAGATTGCTTTGGCTATTTGGGGTCTTTTGTGTTTCCATATAAATTTTAGGATTATTTGTTCTAGCTGTGTTAAAAATGCTGGTGATATTTTGATAGGGATTGCATTAAATGTGTAGATCGCTTTGGGTAGTAGAGACATTTTAACAATATTTTTTCTTCCAATCCATGACCATGGAATGTTTTTCTATGTCTTTGTGTCCTCCTCAATTTCTTTCATAAGTGTGCTATAGCTTTCAGAGTACAGATCTTTTACCTCTTTGGTAAGGTTTATTTCTATGTATCTTATGGTTTTTGGTGCAATTGTAAATGGGATATATTCTTTGATTTCTCTTTCTGCTGCTTCATTATTAGTGTATAGAAATGCCAGATTTCTGTACATTGATTTTGTATCCTCCAACTTTACTGAATTCATGTATTAGTTCTAACCATTTTTTTTTGGTAGAGGTTTTCAGTTTTCTATATATAGACTATCATGTCATCTGCAAAGAATGAAAGTTTGGCTTTTTCCTTGATGGTTTGGATGCTTTTTTTTCTTTCTTTTTTTGTCTGATTGCTGAGTCTTGGACTTCCAGTACTATGTTAAATAATAATGGTGAGAGTGGACATCCCTGTCTTGTTCCTGACCATAGAGGAAAAACTCTCAGTTATTCCTGGGCTGTAAGGGTCATTCAGTATTCACAAATGAATCAGCATAATACACCCCAACAATAAAAGAAAGGATAAGAACCATATGATCCTCTCAATAGATGCAGAAAATGCATTTGACAAACTACAGCATCCATTCTTGATAAAAAAACCCTCAGCAAAGTAGGGATAGGGGAAAATGGCATAAAATCATAAAGGCCATATACAAAAGACCCACAGCTAATATCATCCTCAATGGGGAATATCTTACTTTATTCTTGAAGTAATAGCGCAAGTATGTTTAAGTAAATAAGAAATTAGCCAAAGTCAAGTGCTTAAATTGGAGAAATAAAAAAAAAAATGCCTGGGCACCTGGGTGGCTCAGTTGGTTAAGCGACTGCCTTCGGCTCAGGTCATGATCCTGGAGTCCCAGGATCGAGTCCTGCATCGGGCTCCCTGCTTGGCAGGGGGTCTGCTTCTCCCTCTGACCCTCCCCCCTCTCATGCTCTCTCTATCTCATTCTCTCCCAAATGAATAAATAAAAAATCTTTAAAAAAAATGCCTAAAAAAATTGAAAAGAGTTAAAGATGGCATTGAATAATTAGCTTTTTGAGGAATATGTACAATATATAAAAATAAATTATTGTTACTCTGTACAGTCTTTTTTTTAAAAAAGATTTTATTTATTTACGTGACAGAGAGAGACACAGCGAGAGAGGGAACACAAGCAGGGGGAGTAGGAGAGGGAGAAGCAGGCGGAGTGGGAGAGGGAGAAGCAGGCTTCCCGTGGAGCAGGGAGCCTGATGCGGGGCTCGATCCCAGGACCCTGAGATCATGACCCAAGCCAAAGGCAGTCGCTTAACCGACTGAGCCACCCAGGCGCCCCTACTCTATACAGTCTTATAAATCAGTCTAAATTCTTTGAGTATCTGAAAATTTCTATTAAAAAAATCAGTTCTCAGACAAAGTAGTAGTTCTTAATTTTGGCTACCTACCAAAATAATAATACATATTAGTATTTTAAGATTTGTATTTACATCTTAGCAGCTAACTAACATTATGTAAAGTTGATTTTACTTTTCTTAACTATGTACATTTATATCTATTTATATTTACATTTTCATTTACAGATAGATATGATTGTTAAGATGATTTTTAAAATAAAATTTCACTTTCTTTTGCCATTCAGATAATCAACTAATAGGCAATTAGGGTTTTGGTTATAAATAACAGGTAAAATTAGAGGGCTACATATGGTATATTATTTAATCTTAACATTTTAGAGTTAAAAATATTTTACTGGTCACCTAATCAAACCTCTTATTTTATTCCGAGTAAAATAAGCTCCCAAGAGGTTGTAACTTGCCAACATCACATAGATGAAAAATATTAAATTAGAGTGGTAAGATGAACGTAAACTTCTGTTGCTACTTTCATTGACTAATTCACAAGAAAGATTAGAGAATTAAAATATAATTATCAGGATTGTATTATGTAGTCTTGTTATATTCAATTACTCTATATTTTGAGTTCTGTGTATTGTATTTTTTTCTATACTATTGCTGGTTTACACAGAGGAATGATTTACAATCCACTTATGTTTGCTATTAATGATATTCATAAGAAAGTTGTTATTCTTCAATGTGCAAAAAAAATAAAATTTATTTATTTATTTGTACAATTTATTTACTTTACACAGAGAGAGCACGCAAGTGGGGGAGGGGTAGAAGGAGAGGGAGAGGAAGAGAGAAGCGGATGCCCTGCTGAGTGCAGAGCCCTATGCAGGCCTCAATCTCACCACCCGAAATCAACAGTCGGATGCTCAACTGACTGAGCCATGCATGCTCTCTGCATGCTTCCTTTAAACAGAAATATTTATAATAAAAAACAGGCAAAACTATCACAATTCTTCATTCAGTGTTTGAAACACAAAATCCTGTTTATAGTATTTATTGAATTATTATTTGATACAATGTATTGCCTAGTATTCATTGTTGCAGTAAGATACACAAAATGGTATCTTTTGGAAGAAAATTGTGAACTTATAGACAGTGACCAACACAACCGTACTATATACCACCCCTAATCATATATCATTGAAAACATACGCATATTTATAATTTTGCAGAATTACACTTGTTTACAGTATTACAAATCATTTGTCTAGTATTTGTTTACAATTTTTTTTTTAAGATTTTATTTATTTGTCAGAGAGAGAGAGCACAATCAGGAGGAGTGGCAGGCAGAGAGAGAAGCAGGCTCCCTGCTGAGCAAGGAGCCCAATGTGGGACTCTGTCCCAGGACCCTGGGATCATGACCTGAGCCGAAGACAGACGCTTAACCTACTGAGCCACCCAAGCATCCCTTGGTTTATAATTCTTAAGTCAAGTCATTTGAGTTCTAATCCTTCTGACTTACCAGTTACTGGAACCTACCTCATAGTGTTGGTCTACAGTATACAGAATGAATAAATATTAATAGTATTTGGAAGAGTACCTGAGGTATATGAAAAATATTCAACTAACGCTGTTATCATGAATAATATTATTTTTATTATCATTGTGGTTGTCGAAGTGACATAGTGTCATATGGTTGTTACTAAGATGTTGGATTAATGCCAATGTGCAAAACAAGCTGCAAAGAAAGGTGCTGGTGTATATCAGTTTTGGAAGGAGAGTACTGAAGGTGAAGGAGGGCATGCATGATGTTGTGCTGTGAAACTGTTATTTTTACACTGCTGTACCAGGTGCTGAAGTATGCCTATGCCTCAAATCATCTCTCAGGAATGATTGGAGGGGGAGGCTTGAGTGACTCATTACTCCTGCACTTGTATTTCAGCTCTAACCTCTGTCATGTAATGAGACATTTTAAAATACTGTCATTTTAAGAATTAATTCAACTTGTAAAAGAACTGTGTAATAATTGATGTTTTTGGATTTCCTATACGGATGGAAATCACATTATCTTTTGTGCACAGATGTATGGTAACACATAAATCTTGATATGATATTCACTGTCTTTTCTTCCTCCCTGTATTAGTCTGCCAGGGCTGCCATTACAAAGCACCACAAACTGGGTGGATTAAAAAACAAAAATGTATAGTCTCAGTTCTGGAGGCTAGAACTCCTAGGACCAGGTGCTAGGAGGGTTGATTCCTTCTGAAACTGTGAGGCAGAATCTATTCCATGCTTATCCCCTAGCCTGCTCACAATCTTTTGCATTCCTTGATTTGTAGAAGCATCACTTTTATTTCTTCTTTCATCATCACATGGCATTCTCTCTGAACATGTGTGTATCTATGTCTAAATTTCACTCCTTTACAATGATACCAGTCATACTGTATTAGGGGCCCACCCTACTCCAGTATGACCTCATTTTAACTTAATTAATTGCATCTGTAACTCTTGTATTTCCAAGTAACTTCATATTCTGAGGTACTGGGTTTCAGACTTTAATACATGAATTTGAGTTTAATACAGTTCAAGCAATAACACCTCCCAGTAATTCAAGGAATCTTTTCTTTAACTGTCATTTCACACATCAGCTTCTACATTTCCTAAAATGAACGTGCTTGAGAAGAAACAGGTTCAAGTTCAGTGGACCTAAATTCAGCCACTGTTCTCTCAGGTGTTAAAATTGCTTGTGGAGGTTTTTAGTTCACTCTGTTTTATAGATACATAATCTAAGAGCAGAGGAAGTTAAGTGATCCTCTGGATCTCGAAGGGTTAATGTAGAGTAGTTCAGTGTTCCAAAAAAAAAAAAAAAAAGATGCTCTGATTCCAAATCCCTTGTTTAAACTTGTTTAAAAGCAGTGTTTCATAAATTTGTCTGACCATGACCTTTGTAGGCCATTCACATTAATCCCCTTTCCTTTCCCCTCTATGGCTGTTGTATTGAAGGGAAAAGAAAAAAAAAAAAGTCACACTCTTGAATTCCAAAAGTTGTTCTGTGTTATAGTGGTCCAGAGCTGTGTTCCATAAAAGAAAATGGTTTGGGTTCAACTGTGTTAGAGAAATACACAGATATTTTTTCCTTTTGTAGACTGACAGAACACCATAAAATATCAAAGAATTCAGAATATCTGACAGTGCAGAAATTATTTTACCTTATTTTAAACCAGTTTTCCCCAATTTGCCTGAAGACAAATTTCCCTTTTTAAGGTAACTCACGTTAATATCCTGAGAAACATGCTTAGGAATGCTTCTCTTAGTACATTTTCCTAATTGTTATCAGCTTCTTATAGAATAATTACAAAAACCACTCAATGCACTAAAACCACTCTTATCTACAACACAGAGTAGAATAACAAAACCAGATAAAAATATCATTACTTTATCATTTTGTTCAATTTAAACTATCATTGCAAACATTTACTGAAGACATGGCCCATGCACATATGCATTAATGTAGTAATTTACTCTGCCTATCTTAAAATTACTCTTTTCATTCTCAAAGAAAGTAAGATTATATGAATGTCAAAAATCAGTTTAATAATTGACATGGATGCACTAACTAAAAAAAATAATAATAATTGGTTAATTGTTGGCCTGCAGTTCTCTGAGTCATGGTTTTAAAAACTGAATCTCATATTGTTGCACAGCATAGACTACATAAGCCTGAACATGGACATTTTGTTGGAATTAGTCCCTTATAAGAAGAGTCTTCAAAGAGTTTGCTCTTCTCCCTACTCCACACATGTAGAAAAAAAGAAGAGGTCATGTGAGCACACAGCAAGATGGTGGCTGCCTATAAGCCAAATGAAGAGTCCTCAGGATAAAACCTACCTTGCCAGCACCTTGATCTTGTGTTTCCCAGCCTCCAGAAGTGTGGAAAATAAATTTCTGTTGTTTAAACTACCCATCTATGGTATTTTATTATGACATTCTGAGAAGAGGAAGACAACAGTTTATACTGAGTTGAACTTTTTTCCTCCTTTTTTTCATTAATAGTCTGAATAGCACAAACTAGCAAAAAGTAACATTATGTACATAAAAACCAGTCTCCCTGTGTGCCCCACCTTAAGAATAATTATTGCATGGTTTTATTTTTTTTAATTTTTTTTATTATTATGTTATGTTAATCACCATACATTACATCATTAGTTTTTGATGCAGTGTTCCATGATTCATTGTTTGCGTATAACACCCAGTGCTCCATATTGCATGATTTTAAAAGGAAGTGTTTAATATGAAATGTGTCATATAAAACCTATTTTCTTGCTATTTTCTACATTAATTTCCTTATTAAGAATCACTGAAGCAGATACATGGAAAATTAGATTGATATTGATAGCTGCCTTTAATAAAAGTTAGTGGTGATGGAGCATTGGTTGTTATATGCAAACAATGAATCATGGAACACTACATCAAAAACTAATGATGTAATGTATTGTGATTAACATAACATAATTAAATTAAAAAAAGTTAGTGGTGAAAAATTATTGTCTTTGCCATTCTATGGCACACTCTTTATTAAGGAAGAGAATAAAAATGAGGACAGAGAGACTTTTGGTTTTGAGACAATAAATTTGTTATATAGAGATGACAATGATACGTGAGAAAAGTAAAGCTTGAAATCCAAGAGAATATTGGTTTGATATATTATTTTGGTAAGCTATTGTAGAGAGAGAAGTACAGAATTTTAGAAAATGAGTTCAGAGTTGGTATGGGAAGCCAAGTTCATAGAGTTCTAATTCTTTGCTCTTGATCCTCTTCCTCATATATGTTACTAACTCCTCTTTCCTGCCTCAAGAGAGTAAGAGAGAAGGATCCAGACAAATGGCCTCCTAACCCAAAGTAGTGAATCTCTTAGGGCTTTTCTTCCTGACTAAAATCACCTGAGTGAGACCTGAATTATAGTGAGGTTAACACAGAGCTTCGTACCTAAATGTTTATATTATATATATTTAATAGATTTTATAATGTCATTTACCCAAAAAATATCTTCTATTACAATACAGCATGTGTTTCTCCTTTTATCAAGGAACAGTCATTTTAAATGTCTCATTACCTTGACTGCTCAACACTATGATCCCCTTTCTCCCCATCTTCTTTTCTATAAGGCATTGATCCTACCGTCATTGCACTGACCTTTATTCTACTCTGTTTTCAGCCCTCCTTAGATTTCATTAGTATTATACTCACAGCTTTTCATACATTCCAAGCAAAATCCCAACTCTGGAAAATTCAACTTTGGACTTTACCCTTGAGCCACCTAGCTTAATGTTGATAGAGGGAATCTCTTGTCAACTGGTATTCTTAAGTACTAACTTCAGATGGGTCCTTGGAATATCCAGCAATCCCACAATACTTTGCTTTTTCATTCACAGCCACCTTCCCCACTTTCATAAGTGACTGTTTAGTAACTTAATCTGTTTCTCCTATGCATCCGATTTCATTAAAAGATAATCATAAGACAGTTTCCATATGTCCCTACCACTATGTCTACCCACCTATCTGTATCTACATATCTTCCCTTCCTGCTAAGTAAAGCAAACCTCCCCAATTATGTACTGCCAGATCTCATGAACCATTATCTACTCAAGTGTATAATTTCAACAATTGTTCTTATAGCTAACATTATCATTTCTTTTTCTGCTAAGTGATTTTCACCAGCCTATGAAGATAGTTTAATAACTCCCATTTCAAAGAAAAAAAAGGTGTCTCTTAATTATGCATTCTCCTATAGGTAAATCCTAATGAATCTGCTCCCTTTACACTAATTTCTTATAATATCATTCACATCACTTCTTCTCCATCCATTTGTCTTGAGCTCATTTCAGTCAGTAACTTTATTATTTTACCCAAACATTCCTTAGCTAGGTCAACAATGACCTCCATATTGATAAATCATATGGTTCATTCTTGGCCAAATCAACTTTTGGCCCTCCTTTGAAAGTTTTCTTTTTCCTTGTTTCTCACCCCCCTCTCTTAAGTTTTTGTGCATACATTATCTTCGCTTTCTTTTTGTAACATTAATAGTTTCTTTGATGGTTGTATTTAACTTTCAAAGCTTTAGGTATTAAATTGGTCACATTCTGTTATACAGTTTGTTCATATTATCTGTGGCCCCAGGATAACATAAGCAAATTCAAAGTAGAAGCCATGTTTTTTTCATCTTTTTGTTGCCAGGCCCTTGCACTGAGGAATGAGTGAATGAACTCTCTCAATGCTTCTCAGATGAATGTAAAGAAAGTAACCTCAAGCAGAAGGTGAGTCTCCCATCTAAATCCTACCTTGAAATCCCAACCAAAGTGCCTGATATCAGTAACAAGTGACTTTTTCTGATTCTCATATGAGAGAAATAATCTTTTATTTTTTGAGAGAAATAATCTTAATGCAACTGATTATAATGGCATAGTAAGACCAGTTATTTTAGATTTCAGTTTTCTAATAGGTAATGTTATAGAATGCAAGTAATTTTTAACTAAATACATAGAATGTAGCTCATCTATCCAAGTTCATTAATCTCTTACCTGGAGGATAACTGTTTTGAGAATCTTGTCTTTACATAGAGGACAGAAATACTTTACCACCTATAAAATACATAATCACTGGAATTTAATCATGCTTGCTTATTGGTAATATAATGTTGACACTTTGTTAAATGCAGTTCACTAAATAATAGTCCTTTGTTCGGGGCAGGTATACCTCTTGTTGCCATGCATTCTCCACAGTCCATAAAATATACTTTTTTTATGACTCTGGTGTTCCCTAAGCAAAAATATCATAAATACTATCATTGTTTGACCTTCAACTGTCAGAATCAAATTACCGTATTCCAAATATTCCACAGTCAGGTAAGCTACTATATAATATATGTGGGGAAAAAATGAGACCGTATGAGTCCATATCAAAAGAAAGGAAAAACAAGAAGGAATTTCTGTATAAGCATTGGGATCATTCTTGAGAAAATTAACCCATTATATCTGTTTAGATTAGGAATGTACAATTATTTTCTCTTTTTAGACAGTCTAACATAAAGTGCCTGAATGTTGCACTTAACATATCTACATAGAGACATATCTTTTTATAAATAAGTGGTTTAGTGTGGTACATATAATGCATCTATAAGACATATATGCCAGTCTTAATTTAAATAATAGTTTCAGATCATCTGAAAATAGGTAAAGATATTGCTTCTAAATCATTGTGGATAATCAGTCTATTATCCAGACATTCTAATGGCCTTGGTACTTTTGTAAAGTAAAATTTCCTTCTATTTGAATTTTCCTAATGTTTTCTTAGTTATACTGGAATTATGGATTTTGGAGGATGAGTACTGCAGATGCAAAATACTTTTTTCATTGTTCTTAAGAAGGGATACATTCAATCAGCCCAACTTATTATTGATGATTTTAACCTTAATCATTTGGTTAAGGTAGTGACTGTCAAATTATCCACTGTAAAGCTACTACAGGCAGAGAGAACAAAATAATTCAGAGGCCCCAACTTAGGGGTATGACATATGTATAAAAGAAAATGGAAGGAAACTGGTGTGGCTGGAAAGAAGTGAGGGAAAAGAAAAAAAAAATTTTTTTTAAACGCAGGTAATGAAACTGCAGTTCCAAGTAGGAGTCTTATGAGAAATGTTAGGGTCTTTAGCTTTTACTTTATGTTTAATGTGGAAAAATTGCAATATTTTCCAAAGATTACTTTGGCTGCAATTGAGATGAACATGGTTTGGATTAGAGTGGCTAGTAGTGGTAGTGCTGGTAATTAATCAAATTCTTTATATATTTTGAAGATAGAATCAACAGTATAATGGATTGGATATACAGTGTGAGAAAAAATTAAGACAGGGAGGACACATAGATCTTTTTGGCCTGAACAATAAGAAAAATGGAAACTTAGAAGCCTATGGGATGAACAGGTATAATAGGATGGGTCAGTCATTTGGTTTTGGGTATGCTTAGACTCAATTGCCAATTAAATACACAACTGGAGATCTTGTGTAGCTAGTTGGATATAAGAGTTATGGAAGTCAAGTCTAAAGATATAAATTCATAAATTATTACTATTTAGCTGGGTATGATAAACATTACTAATGTTCACCAATATTTCCAGCTTTCCTCCTCTCCCAGAATATAAAGGATAAAAATAATACCCTTGTTGACTTCAAGTTAGTTATGTCCATGTAACTTCTATTAGCCAACAAAATGTGAACAGAAAAGGTATGTTGTCACCTTTGGTTAGAAACAGTCAAGGGTCAGGAAATGATTCTCTAAGTTATCTTCCCATGTTCAAGCATACCTTAGAACTTCATTCTGAGATGTTGACTCCTCATAATGGTGAATCCAGGCCAGTCTAAGTCTCTGAGTATCTACTATAAGCAAAGTCAATCTATCAACCTACATTGCACATGCTAGATGAGAAAGAAAAATAAACTTTTGTTGTATTAGGTCATTTGAATCGGGGCTTAATACACCTGATTAGCTAATATAGATGGTACTTAAAGATTAATAGGATCACCTAGGGATGAAGTAAAGATAAAAGAGAAGAGTTACAAGTACTGAATTCTGAGATGCTCCAATGTTAGGAAGATAAAAAGATAAAAACTAATCGAGTTGGAACAACATAGCAACCAGTTGAGCAAATGTACCTACAAAATCAGTATGTAACAATATGTTGTAGCTCTTTGGGGTTATAGGATTTTCCTTTGAATATTGTGGTTTTATAAAATTCAGTGATTCTTTATAAAATCTTAATAATTGTTATTGAGGTCTTATTCTTTCCCAGTATCTTCTGACAAAAATATTAAAGAGGAGCAACAAAAGATCATTATCAAAAGTAGGCGATCTTTTTATTTGCCATATGTAATATAGATTCATAATGTCAGTTTTTGCCAAGCCTAATATTGCAGTACTATATTCCTAGAAATTTGATGTTAAAGAAACAATTGACAAAATATAAGGCATTAAAATAATATGAAAATAGGTAGCGTAACGTATAGTTTAAAAACTATGAATGCCAGAGCCAGCATACATGGATTCATATTTCAGCTCTGCCTGTATTATCTGTGTGGCTTGGGCGTGTTTATTAACACCTCCGTGTCTCATTTTCTTCATGTGAAATGGAGGGAAACAATGGTATCAACCATATATGGTGGTTTTGAGGATTAAAAAAAATTATATAGGTAAAGTGCTTGGGAAAAAGTCACCCATTAAGTACAATTTAGTTTTAGCCATTACTCTTATGGTTTTAGACATTGGCATAAATTGTTTATCTAAAATTCTGACAGAATCCATTTTACTTCTGACCTCATGCCTATACCTATATAGACAAATGTGACTTCAGAAAGTCTCAGATCTTTGCTGACTGGTCTCATTTTAAATCCATCATTATTAACCCTCAATGAGACCTTGATGTTGCTTACAAATTACATTTTGTTTCTTAAACTATTCACTTTTCTACACTCCTTGATGAGTTTCTCACCAGTTCTCTTTATTCTTCAAACTTTCAATTTCTGTTATACTACCTCCCTCCCAGCTGTTCATCACATTCTATTTATCTGAGAAAATATAAACAATCAAATGAGACCCCACACACTGCCACCACAAGAACTATAAAACTACTTTTATCTGGGACCATATTCTGTGCTTTTCTTTTGTTCCTACAAATAAACTGACAATCCATCTAGCTAAGGCCAACTCTTTATTTCATGCAGCAAAACCCATTATCTGTCACCTACTCAAGGATATGCTTCCAATAATCATTTTATCCAAATTTTACTAAACTTTATTTGTCTGTCATTTTATTTCATCTCATTTTTACACCTTATTTTATATCTATATCTATATATAAGTATATATCTATATACACCTATATATCTATATGTAGACAGAGATAGTCAAAAGTCAGTTTGGTAGACTGTGGAAGGAAGAGCATGAATGGAGTGAGTTTAAGAGCTAATTAGAAGAATTAGAAAAGAATAATTGGGGAGAAAAATAACTTTCTAAGGAATTGAGCTGCATTATGAAAAAAGTTCGCTCGGTAGTTGGAGAGTGAAGTATGATTTGAAAAGACTATCTGATTAACTCACTTAATTCTCCTAGCATCCCTTATCTTACTACTTCTTATTTTGGCATTTTTACCAAATCCTGTTTAACGAAAATAATACAATGAAAGTCTGCATTTTAAAAAAATGAAATGAAAAGACAGGCACCTGGGTGGCTCAGTTGGTTGGGCGACTGCCTTCGGCTCAGGTCATGATCCTGGAGTCCTAGGATCAAGTCCTGCATCAGGCTCCCTGCTCAGTGGGGAGTCTGCTTCTCCTGCTGACCCTCCCCCACTCATGCTCTCTCTCTCTCATTCTCTCTCTCAAATAAATAAATAAAATAAAATAAAAAAATGAAAAGACTATCCGTTTTAAAGACAATAAAATATATTGTCTTAAGGCTTGGCATATACATTATGCATTCACTGCCCATAACAGTTACATATTATAAACTGTTATATATAGCCCGTAACAGCTATATGTTATAAAATAGCAAAACTTTCTTGTTTAAGTAATATCTTCCTGCTTAGCCTTTTTGTTTTTATATGACGTCTCTAAATCCAACTGTCCTAATGAACAATGAAAACCTATGATTTTAATCTTGGACTTCTGTCTTTTGGTCTCCCTTGTGAAAACACCGTGAGTTACATCCAGTGGTATGAAGTGATTTGTCTAAAATCATAGGATTCATTAGAAATATCAATTGATGTGCTTATTCTCTTTTTAAGTAAGGTGTAGTTTAGATGTTTGAAGGAAAAATAAAAGTGTCAACAGGTGTCTGATGAGATTGTAGATTGTAGATATTAGGAGATGGCATTTAAATCTTGTACGCCATCAAATGTGGTGATCTGAGGATCAATGAAGACAGCGTACTTTTTTGAAAAGGTTAAGAAACTAAAAGAAGTTAGACTTTGGTAAAATATAAACAAAAAGTACAACTAAAGGAAAATAGCCTGGCCACTTAGAGGGAGAGAAAACTTTTGCTGGTGAAACATAGTTTTCATTTTTTTATACAGATTAAGTATGTTTATGGAAAGTGCTAAACAAATTCTTGTCTCAGTGACCTTATTTCTATAGTGCTCTTCTACAGAAAGCTTTCTACTTTCTATAGCACTCTTTTATAGATTCTTTAATATCTCATTCCTTCACATCACTCAGTCTCTGCTCAAAAATTAGCTCTTCTGAACAGTCTATGTTAAAACTAAAATTCCTCTGCCCCTCATCCAAACCCAGTCATTCTATATTCCATGCTGTATTTTAAAATCTTCCTAACATAAAACATTTTATACACACATAAGCACACATATATACAAAATATGTATAAATGTGTGCATATATACATATATATGTATTAGATATATACAAATATGTAATATATAAGGACATAATTATATATTATCTATACTAAAAATTGCTACACATAGATAACTATATAATATAAAAATGCTAATGTGTGTTAGGAACATGTGGCCTGATTTTCCAAATTTCCAATTTTTACTATAATTTTATAATTGCAATAAGTTGCATCTTTCTTCAGTTACAATAAATGCTTATTTTATGAATTGCCTTATATTTTGCTTAATGAAATAAATTTCTTTTTTCAACATTAAGTATGTTTAGACTACTTAAAATAAATAGAAGTTTAAAAAAGTAGTAACAGCACATTTCTATTTTGATTTTTTTTTCTTTTTCTTTTCTTTTATTTATTTATTTGACAGAGAGAGACACAGCAAGAGAGGGAACACAAGCAGGGGGAGTGGGAGAGGGAGAAGCAGGCTTCCTGTGGAGCAGGGAGCCCGATGCGGGGCTCTATCCCAGGACCCTGGGATCATGACCTGAGCCGAAGGAAGACGCTTAACGACTGAGCTACCCAGGCGCCCCTGATTTTCTTTTTGATCCTTTTTGCTTCCTAGGGTGAGATATGTTAAAATAATTTCTTTAAAGTGTCTGTCATTGCAATGAGTTTGGACATAAGCCATAGGTCCCCAAAATTTCAGATATTTTGGAATATCAGCTAGTTGATATGATCAAGGTCCTTGGCAGTGGCTAGAACAAGATATTTTCTAAACTAAATCCTTAGGTAGGCAAAAAATTAATTACACCACAATTTATTTAAAATTGCATAATGTGATTGCTGTTCAGGGGAGTATATAGACTGTGTTGATGACAAGCACTGCCTTCAAAATACGTAAATAATACTTTTTCTATACAAACTTGTAATTTATTCAGAAAATAAACACAGCATACAAATCATTATTTCATAAAGAGTCTGTGTTTCCTCAAATGTGATCTGATCATGTCAAAGTAATTATGTTAGTGTAATTACTTTTTTCAATTTTCCAATTTTTACCATAATTATATTTGAGTGCTTTTTAAAGAAATGCATGATTCCATTATAATGAATGCTTAACAGAATTTTGAGACTATATTCTTCACAGTATCTAAATCGTATCTGGGGAGGAAAATAAGAATTTAGGAAAATAAATTACCACATATCAATGTAATTTTATATTAGAGGTTGTTCTTCTGGTGAGTGGGAGTCGGGACTCTGTCTTCATACCAAGGCTTCTTAATTTTTTCCATATGTAACTATTTCTTTTACCATCAGAGTAGGATATTATTTACATGGGAATTACTAAGAAGCTGACTGTTGTAAGTTAACTAAATTCCATGCCAGTACCCCCCTAATATGTGCAAGAGATGAGACTAAGCAGTGATTTTCAACTATGAAAAGAAAAACTCTCCACTGTTACATTGAGTAGCTTAAACACGTGTGAGGAAAAATAAACTGATAGGTTTGCCAGCAGTAAGTTTTCTAAAAGTGGCACAGACTTAATGCCATGGGAGGAAAACTGTAGTCTAAGCAGGGATGGCTTTTGAACATATAACAAAGTTTAGAGTAGAGCACAGCAACAGCAGGTAATTCACATGCTAGTGCAAGACTTTAGAATTATTTCCATGTTGTAAAATGAGAGGCAGAGACTGGTATCAGAGGTGAAACTGGAGAAAACTACTCAGGCACAAAGTGGTCATTGGGTGACACTTCTTGAAGCTTAAAATTCATCTACAGATAATAAGGTAGCTATTAATTATTTGCAATTTAATGTAATTTACTCTATTTAAAATAAAATCATATATTTAATGAAACAATGTACTTCTTGTAAAAAGTTACATAATAAAAAGCATATAGTCACACATATATAATATTAAAGAATTACTTTCATTTTCCAAATTCACACAAGTATAATAATATTGATTGTCTTCATACCTGTTATTATTATCCATTGAAGTATATGCACAATATTTTCCATAGGTTTAAATAAAAGCATATTGTGTGTGTGTGTGTGTGTGTGTGTGTGTATAAGAGAGAGAGAGAGGCAGGGGGACTGTGTCTGTGTGTGTGTGTGTTGCTCTTTAGCATGGTCTTTTGTAAAAGCTTTTGAACAGACAGACTGCATAACCACAGTAAAGATTTATAATATCAGTCCAACAGTTTACAGAAGATAGATTTGGTTTTAACAGTTATAGAGGAAGATAAGTTTTTTTGAAACTGCAAGTAAGAACTACTGTTTCAAGTAGGATTAAGTAGCTAATGGAGGACTAGTGTTTAGAGAAAAACAACTAGAACATTTACATAAAATTTAGGCATTTGGAGCTGGAGAGTTATGAAGGTAATGAGAGCTCAAAGGATTAAGGCACCAGAGTAAGAGTTTAAACCAAGAGTTTATCTGACTTCTGCAGCTCCTTTTACTCTCTATGAGTTTATCAGAATGTTGGCAGAAGGCTGAGACCTTGGGCCTACAAAATCTATGAAGAGGAGTTGCTAAGAATAAAGAAACCAAGGATATTCACATAGATACTTGGGGGCCAAGGCCATGGCCAGGTTTCCCGTCAATAACAATTGCTAGATTCTGTAGTTGATGGGATAGGAGAGTAAAATCTATGCAATTTCCATCTATGAAAGAATAATTGTATGAGACTTAAACTTCCGCATTAAACAACTAGAAAACTTGTCAAAATACATGCAGCCATTCCATTTAGATATTTGATATAGCCAAAGCAAGACTGTGATCTCTGAGAGGAGGAATATCAATGAGATGAGCCCTTACCATTACTCAGACTTTCTGCTTGAAGATAATTGATTGGCTATGGCAAAGGGAGGAGGACCCATGGAGAGTCCAGTAATTTTGGTGAGGTGAGGAGACGTAAACTTAATTTAAGGGAGAGTGTGGCAGCTAGAATTTGCGGGACAGAGTACTGAGAAGGAACTATGCAGGAAAAGAACTCCAAAAATCTGCTTAAAAGTCCTGTCCGTGTTTGGCTGAATACTAAACTTGATATACACCAGGTGGAACTTCCAGAAGCCAGGCAAAGAACAATAGTTAATAGGAAGTTGTAAAGTGAAAAATTTTCTCCTAGAGCTAAAAATCATTTAAATTTACTACTCAGATTGGAGAAATATTGTTGCATATATGGGGCATTTAGATATTCCCAAGGATTCCCATCATTTTAGAGGGGTTAAACTAGCTCTATAGTAGAGGCCACTCTAGGTTCACTGTAAAAAAAAAAAAAAAGGCTTGCAAATAAGCCTCATAAAAGATCAAGTTGAGCAGTTTGTTAAATGCCTGACTCTTGATTTCAGCTCAGGTCTGATCTCAGGGTGTGAGATCGAGCCCCACATTGAGCTCTATGCTTAGTGCAGACTCTGCTTAAGTTTCTCTCTCCTTTTCCCTCTGCACCCACTCCCTGCATGCTCTCTCTCTCTCACATAAATAAATAACTCTTAAAAAAAAAAGATCAAGCTGATCTACAAATAATAGCAAATAATGTATGCTATATAAGTAAAATAAGAGCTTTTTGTTATACTTATTCGTGTATATTAACATTTCCTGGTTGTTGCCATTAGGGCTAGGTTCTGTAGTAATAGAGTCAAACAAACCTAATGAAGGCCTTTAAATTAAAATGGTTCACCATAATAATTTGCTCTTTCTCTTTCTGTACTGTATCCATAGTTTACCCATTTATCACATCTAAGTAAAACCAACCAATTTTTCAATTCTAAGTAAAGCCAACTCTCTTTTTTTATTTTTATTTTATTTTTTAAAGATTTTATTTATTTATTTGAGAGAGAGAGAATGAGAGACAGAGAGCACGAGCGGGAAGAGGGTCAGAGGGAGAAGCGGACCCCCTGCTGAGCAGGGAGCCCGATGTGGGACTCGATCCCGGGACTCCAGGATCTTGACCTGAGCTAAAGGCAGTCGCTTAACCAACTGAGCCACCCAGGCGCCCCAAAGCCAACTCTTTTAAAACCAAACATCCTTACCACCACCACCCCCCCCCACAAAATCCAGCACAGTTACATCTCTGCACTTTTTTTATAAGCTGCTCTGTTATTTTCAAAATTATAAATAATCAATTAAAGCAGGGGTAGCAACAGTTGGTGATCTTACAGCTATTGTCTCTATTGCTACTGTTGTGGGTTCTCTGGCCCTATTTTTCTCATTTCTAATCATGTAGAACTTCTGATGAATAATAATTAACAGATTGATGAATATATCAAAAGAGGTTAAAGTTAGGGTGGTAGTAGGCAGTGTTTACTCCCACGTTAGCTGATTTTCTCTTGAAATGAGATGCAGCATGTACAATAAATGAAACTGAAATTATAGCTCTGTTATCTCTCAAATATAGTGTGAAAAATTTGATTTTTGAAAGGTTAGAAAATGCATTTCTATGATTTGATATTTTAAAAGGTCAAAAATATTATCCTTTTACTTAATTTTCATAGCAGCAAATAAATGGTGATTACTTACTACTTAAATTTGGCAAATCATAGTGTTTTTTTTTTTGGAGAAAGAGTGACGTGGTGGGAATTGATTTTGAAAGTATACATATAACATGTTAAAGTTGTCATCTGTCCCTTTATAATTGAAATTCAAAATTGTGTTGGCTATGAATCAATAACAAAGTTGCATACCTACACAGTATGTTTTTTAGGACAATTAGTGACCTAATCAATTACGCATCCTATTTTTGCTTGCTTAGATGTTTTGTCTATAACAAAAATCCATTTAGTTCATGATCTCTCTCAAGGAATTATATTTTATTTGGGAAGTTAAGTTATATATACATTCCACAGAGAGACCATAATCCTTGAAGGAAAAAACATGTTGCTTTTAGCAATATTCTGTATTGCTCAAGGAAATCTTATGTTGTAGAAATAACCTCACAGGGGCGCCTGGGTGGCTCAGTCGTTAAGCATATGCCTTTGGCTCAGGTCATGATCCCAGAGTCCTGGGATCGAGCCCCACACTGGGCTCCCTGCTCCGTGGGAAGCCTGCTTCTCCCTCTCCCACTCCCCCTGCTTGTGTTCCCTCTCTCGCTGTGTCTCTCGCTGTCAAATAAATAAAATCTTAAAAAAAAAAAAAAAAGAAAGAACCTCACAATAGAAAATACATTATTTCAAACACTTTTTCATCTACTTACTAGTTGTTTCATACTGAGCAAATTAAATGGGGGTAATATTCTTCGTTATTACTATAAAAATTAAAAGTAATCTAATTAAAGGACTTCATTTATAGTGGATACTTTATAAAAATGCATTACATTTTTTATTGTCATTTTGCAAACTTGGAAATAATTATTTTTATAGTTATAATCCAATAAAATACACCTCTATAAACTTTAACTCTTTTCAAAACTAGGTATACAATATAGGTATGTATAAGTATGTGAATATATACATATAGCTAAAAGTGAACACTGATATAGCAAGAATACACAATTATATGCGCAGATATATTTCCTATTGAATATTGGAAGCCTGAATGCTTTTGTTTGGTGTCAAATAGCACTTGGTTAAAAACACATCCCATCTACTACCAGAAGGCAGTTTAGAAAAAAAATAGTAATTTGTTCTTTTGTTTAGATAATAAGAAGGTAATATTCATAATCTACCACAATAGTTTGTCTGCCATCTCCTTTTTTTCATATTATAACTATCCCTATGGCTCTTTCTAAAATTTCTCAGAATCAATTCTGAGTTCTAGTTGTAATGCAACTTTTAGCTGCCATATAAACCCTACTGCCTGGGTATCAAAAATGTACAAATAACTGACGAAGAAATGGAAGAATTCTTCTTGAGTGACTAGGTTAGGGGAAACATTAAATTGGTGAAGTCAGAAGTTTCTGTAGAAGGAAGGAGAATGAAAAGGACTGGGAAAAATGATTAACAATTTTATCGTATGTATATATTCAAACATTAATTGCTGGAAACAGAGACTCCTTCCAGGAAAACCATATATTTGTAAATATTTAAATGTATTTTTTAAGGCCACTGCAGCTATAGAAAATTGGTCCATTACCTGGAAGCCTTTGCCAGGTTTCCCGCTTCCAATTTCTCATGACATATATATAAAATTATGCTATTATATTACTGTGATTAAGAGCTTTGTTTCTATTTCCTCTGTCAATGTTGATGTATCTTTCATTGCATACTTTGTAAACTTTATTTCCTGAAATAAAAAAGGATAAAAGAAAAAAAAAGTATATGTACTTTCCTATCAAAATATTTTCATCTTTTCTAGCTATGTTGCCATTTATTCCATTCTGCCCTTCAAGATGCCTTTATTTCTGGCATTCTAAATTAAAAATCAGTGGTCATTTTTATTCTAATAATGTATAAGAATATGAACCCCATATAATTAAATGATTATATCCTGATTAAACAATCTGAGACATGATATTAAATACAAAATGAGTGGTAAAAACCACGTTATAGAAGTTCAAAGAGGAATGTGATCTCTGTTTCTCTCTATGATGTCAATTTTTATTTCTAAATGGCAAAAAAAAGAAATAATTTAGCTTAAAATTAACTCAAAAAATATCAGAGTTTGATCCTTTCCTCTGTGGTAGTTTAGGATTGAGATTCATTTCACCCTAAGCTATTCATTGGACTGGCACTCTTTGAAAGAAAGGTTTGCACTTTTGCAGCATAAAAAGATTTTTACTGCTGAGCTTTAATTGAGAAAAACACACTCCTCTGCATAGGGTATGTCATTTGAATGTCACTGAAACAGGCATAAGACATTTGATTATATCTTGGCTTTAAGATTTTGCTGGAAGATTCCAATACCCCTCACCCCCACCATAACCATCCACCTCTGAAGAGATCTTGTTTGAACTATGTTAATGTATTGCTACTGATGTGTATTTTCCTTAAAATTTCCTTGAAATTGCAGTTCACATAGGCAACACTGAACTACAAGACATCTTGCCTCATATCAAACTTTAGTTGAAAGTTTCAAAAAATGGTTGGTAAGTCAGGTTTCTTCTACTTCACTGAATTGTGTGTAATGATGTGTAATGACATGATAATGAAAATAATTTATTTGGACATCTCTAGTGAATTGATCATTGTATATCAATTTATTGTCAGATGTTGTAGGTAGAGTGATATATCTGACCACCAAATTTTTTAAAAGGAAAACCTATATATTCTGACCTAAAAATTTATCCAATATTTTTTGTTAAATTAGAAAAACAAGGACCTTGATACTGTTTATGATTCTATTTTTATATGTAAAACTAGCATTTACATATAGAAGAACATATAGATATGTTTATACACACAGATACAGAGATATGAGGTCCTTTACTTACCATTTGGGAAAGGCAAGAATGCTTAACTAGAATTACATCTGAAGGGATCAAAAGGAGAGATATAAGATTTTATAATTCACTTTATATCTATCTCTAATCTTTCAATTTTCTTAATCTACACACAAATACAAATACTATTATTTTTAGAAACAAGTAGAGTTTTCCAGGCATAGATAAAGACCATTTTTTTAAATCCTTTTTAACGTAATAGTCTGCTTTAAAAAAAAAAAAGTCTGCATTTATTTCAGCAGAAATCTTAGAATCTTTGGTTCCTTAACCTTGACTTTCATAGAAACTATTAATTCCTGAAACAGACGTTAATTAAATCAGAAGCACAAATGAGGAAAGAAATGTTCAGATATATACTTATATAAAATTGATTTTATGAATGCTAGTAGCTTCTTTTTAATTTAATGTTGGTACTTAAAAAGTCTGTATTTCTATGCCCTTTAAATAAACTCCTCCCCCTTTACTGCCCACAACTAGAGCAAAAACTTACCCTAAGGATATATTAATATTTTGAAAGTATTTTTAAAAATTTAAAGCTTGTATATATTTTTATATAGTAAAATGTTTTCTAAGAAGTTTATAGATGGATTATTTATATAGGTCTTATATGTACAATGAATGCAAATTAGAAAAAATCAAGTTTACCATTTATAAGGTAATTTCTAGGCCACTTTTAGAATAATTTTAGATACAAGCTAGTTAGAATTAGTGAGATAAATCTAACTCTATTTAGTTCCAATGATTTTGTCTACATTCTTTCTACCAAATAACAATAGTAGGTTCTCAGCATGAATATATGTTTTATTGTATAATGAAAAAAGTCCCAGGATGCTTCGTATCTTTCATTTACTTATCTATTGCCTCTGGCAATCAGGTTCCGTTTTCTTGGATTAAGGTCCTTGAGAATGGAGTATAGGACTACATTCTTTTAAATATTCTATGATTCCCAATGAAATTAAAATTTTAAAATTCTGCTTGAGTGTATTTCTCATCAAATATACTTGAATATATTGGGACAAGATGTTCTCTACATAATTTTACAAAGTAGTCTAAAAAAGTGACTTTTCTGGGGCGCCTGGGTGGCTCAGATGGTTAAGCGTCTGCCTTCGGCTCAGGTCATGATCCCAGGGTCCTGGGATCGAGCCCCCGCATCAGGCTCCCTGCTCCTTGGGAGCCTGCTTCTCTCTCTCTCTCTCTCTCTCCCTCTCATGAATAAATAAATAAAATCTTAAAAAAAAAAAATAAAAAAAAATAAAAAAGTGACTTTTCAGCAACTTCGTTAAGCATTATATTTTATATAATCTTGAACGCTGATGAGAATTGTTTAATTATAATTTAAACTAAATTTTCCCCAAAGTAAAGGCCAACTTGTAAATGAAAAAGAAAAGAAAGAAATCATACATAGAAAAAGCAAGAGGATTAAAATACGAAAGGAGTAGAAGACATTTGTAGAGAAATGTCACTCTAGGCACAACAGCTAAACTAATTAAAATTTTGACATTAATGATTCACTGTAGAAAATCTATTATTTTCATGAACCATTCTTCTCATTAGTTGTTCTATGAAAGTTGAACATGTTTTAATATCAGTTATCAAAATTGTTCTTAAGATGCCATGGAATATATTTCTAAATTGGTATTTGTGGAAATAGTAATTAACTTCAGGAAGAATAATTCTGCTTTTCACTACATTCTTATCCATGGGACTCCCAGTGCTATCACTATCTTTTTTTATTACTCACAATATGTCATTTTGCTAAGGTAAGTATAATGTAGGTATTATCTCCCGAACAAATTTTTAACAATCTGAAATCTCATTCTTAACAGTGTTCTTAAATAATCAAGAAAGTACTAAATCTTAATGGGTATAACTGGAAAGGATCTAAAAGATATTCCAGTGTAAAACATAGTGATTATTTTATCTGTTATATCCAATTATATATTTATACACATATGTACATATATGTATACACACATATGCATATATACATGCTATTATATACTCTTCTAAGATATTATAAAATAAATGGACCCATTAGCTACCAAAATGAAAAAAATACCAATGTAACAATAATAGTGTATATCCAAAAACATATACCAGTAAAAGATTCTGATATTTAGCCTGAGGAGGTAGGGAGTAGAGAGAGAGAGAGCAAAACTGTCCCTGTATTTTTGAATAAAAATTCCTTGAAGCTTTAGAGAATATTTGATTCTTTTAAGATCATGGAGCTAGCACTAGAACTCTTAATACCCTGTAATTTTGGATGTACCTTGGGAAACATGAATATATTCTTATACAAGTTCATTTATATATATTTGTATAAAATAAGTGTTCTAATACTTGGACTACCTAAGAATTTTTCTGTCACTAAATTCTGAGCCACAGTTCTCTCTCATGTGAACTGGCAATGACATAAACAACACCAACAAAATAGAAGATAAGAAGGAAAAGAAAAGAGCTATTAAAATAAAAGACTTTTTGGGGCACCTGGGTGGCTCAGTTGGTTAAGCGACTGCCTTCAGCTTAGGTCATGATCCTGGAGTCCCAGGATCGAGTCCCACATCGGGCTCCCTGCTCGGCGGGGAGCCTGCTTCTCCCTCTGACCCTCCCCCATCTCGTGCTCTCTCTCTCTGTCTCATTCTCTCTCTCAAATAAATAAATAAAATCTTTAAAAAATAAAATAAAATAAAATAAAAGACTTTTTGATGATGATAATTTTTACATTCTTAAAGATAATCGTTACATAAAAATAAGGCTGTAAGGAGATGTATTAAATATTTGTGCTTTTGTATTTTTTTCTGCCTTTCAGATCATAGACATTGCTTTTCCCAGAAAAACTGACCAAACCACAAACAAAACCAACCAACCAAACAGATCTCTGTGTTTTATTTATTTGTTTTTTAAAGATTTTATTTGTTTATTTGAGAGAGAGTGTGAGCATGAGCAGGCTCCCCACCGAACAGGGAACCTGATGTGGAGCTCCATCCCAGGACCTTGAGATCATGACCTGAGCAGACAGCAGACACTTAACTGACTAAGCCATCCAGGTGCCCCTCTGTGCTTTTAACTGTAAAGATACTTCACTAGAAAGTTAGCCACTATAATATTCTGAGAACTTTCCAATAAGTAACATCACTGATTAAAAGACAGATGATGGTGATGAATTCATATCACTCTGAAAAATGTAATTGTTTTTATTGCCAAATGGTAAGGCATATTTATTTGGCTTCAGCCTGGCTAGAAAAATAATAAATGAAATGTATTGGATCTCTTGAATTTCATTTTAATATTGACAACTGATGAAAAGTCAGGTTACCACAAATTTTTGACTCAAAAAAAATGTTAAGTCAGTAAGTTATTAACCTAATCTTTTACTGGGTATATTCATCCACTAGATGATGACATAATTTATTTCTGAGCTTTCTTCTAAGTTTAATTATAATTTTCAGATAGTCATATACTTAAGTAGTTTTGTAATTAACTCCATCAAACCACTGTTATCTCTTTTATTCCTTAGAAAGTCAAGGAATTTCTACCTCAACCTCATGGTCACAATGTCATTTAAATGTACAATGATAAAAGTAATTCCTCCAAAATTCAAACACTTGCCAAACAGATACATGCACATGTAAAAACATGTAACTTTTTTCTCTTATTTGTTGTTATTTTGGAAGTTTGGGCCAAAGGAATTATATGAAATAGAAATAAAATATTGAAATAAAATTTTCCTGAAGTTTTGAAATAACATTTTCATTCTATGTGGAAGATGAATAATATGCCTAGAATACATGATAATCAATTGTAAAGCTATTAGAATTAGAGAGTAACCACATTATATTGAAAGGTCAGCTTGCAAAGGTAGCTTTAAATGGGAGAAAAATACCGAAATTAAATCATATTTGGGAAAAATGGCTCTAGTGTGTTTTTTAAATATAAGAGATTCATCCTGGAAACAACAGAAATGGGCATGAGGTGTTTTTTACGATTACAGTGATTGGGGAAGAGAAATGTTATTGGCATTTACAGGGTGTGTCCAAGATGATTAATTTCTTATAATGTATAAGAGAGTCTGGCAGAATGAAAAATTGTCCTGTTTAAATTGCCAGTAATGATTCCTTGAAAAACACTGCTATATGTAACAGCAGCAATAGCAATGACAACAATAAAAACACCTAAAAATAACTTTAAGATAAAAACTGAGACCAGTACAAATCCTGAAAGTTTATTCTTTAAATACATAGAAGAGCATCGTTAATCTGTTAGATAATTTAATATTTTAAATAATATCAACTCTCAATTTAAATATATACAAATTCAATCCAATTACTTTGGAAATTGGATCATTTTATGAAAATTCAAAGTACTTTTCTAAACTTATCTGATAAAATTAATAAGTATCCTGTTTACAGTAATATAATATTAATTAATAAAAGCAAATTACCAATTTTTAAGTGTTAAAATATAACTTTTAAATATAGCACTAGTGTAACTACAGCATAAATAAATGTCACATTTCTTACACTAGATGCTATACTAGTGGCCCCCAAAATTATACTGTTTAACACTTCCTACACATTGTAATAGTCTACTTTCTCTTCTATATATTAGGCCACAATAAAAGAAAAATTATTTATGAGCCTGGAGTCCCAGGATCGAGCCCCACATCGAGACCATATTGGGGTCCCTGCTCAGCAGGGAGTCTGCTCCTCCCTCTGCTCCTCGCTCTGCTCGTGTTCTCTCTCTTTCTCTCTCACTCTCTCTCTCAAATAAATAAATAAAATCTTAAAAAGAAAAAGAAAAAAGAAGTGTTAAAAATAATTCTTTTTTTAAAAAATATTTTATTTATTTATCTGAAAGAGAGAGAAACAGAACACAGCCAGGGGGAGAAACAGAGGGAGAGGGAGAAGCAGACTCCCCGTTGAGCAGGGAGCCTGACATGGGGCTTGATCCCAGAACCCTGGGATCATTCTAAAAATAACTGGGAAAATGATTGAATAGGATCATAGACTACTTGATAAGTGTTACAGTGGCCATAGTTTTCCCACCCCCATTTTCACACTTGTCAAATAAACCTAAACTCAAGTTTTCCAACCTAGCTTAGTGATATTTCAATAAAAGTGATATTTAGAGAAGAAATAGTTTTAATAAATTATATGAGGAAAAATTATGGGAGGAAAAAATTACATTCTTCTATCAAAGTAAAATGTATTCTATATGAGTTAACAAAATCTATAAGTAAGTTTAATGAATAATAATCTAGAAGAAAATATTAGTTGACTCATGCATTATTGGGAAAGTAAAATTCTTAAATTAGAAAATATATTGAAGATCAAAATATTTCACAATTATAAAAGTTAATCTACATAATAGAAAAATCTTAAAGAAACCTGGAAATAAAAAATTAAATGGAAGATTTTCATAGGAAATATCACAGAAAAATCACAATACAAATGTATAAAAAAAATACCAAGGCCATAATATAAAAATTGGCAAAATTTTAAAAATGAAAAAGTTACAAAATAATACTAACCAATTTTAATAACATGTAGGAAATTTTCAACCTCACTAATCATACATAAATTATGACAACCACAGACTTTCTCATGCTTATGAAGGTAACATCATTTTTCTCACCTTTTTCTTATTTTCATACCCTGCTAGCAATAGTGTAATTTGTGCAGATTGATGAAAGCAATATGGTTAAAGTATTTTAAATATTTATTTTTTCACATTTTATAATTCTAATGTTAGAATGAAAATTGAAAAAATCTACGTATATTACTGCAAAGTTATTTGTATTAGAAGAATTAAAATAATTTTTTAAAATAAATATTTATTTATTTAATTTATTTATTTGAGAGAGAGAGCATGAGTATGGGGAGGGGCAGAGGGACAGGGAGAGTGAGAAGTGGACTTCCCTGCTGAGCAGGGAGCTGGATGTGAGGCTGGTTTCCAGGTCCCTGGAATAACGACCTGGGCCCAGAAGGTAGACGCTTAACCGTGCCACCCAGGTGCCCCAACTGAAAATAATATTAACACCAGAACTAGCAAAACTATCTAGATTAATGATGTAATTATACAATTGAAATGATACTGGTATTACAGTGATATTTTGCTAAACAAGAAAAGATAAAGGAAAAAAATATACATACAACAACATATTCAAAGATTCCTTTTCTTTATATGACTAGTAAAAATTCTAGTTCTTTGTATCTTTTCATCCATGAAATATAAAGAATTTTTACTTATATATATGCCCACTCTTTACCTTGCCCAAGAGAGAGGAAATGTCTTACAAATCCATGCATTAAAACAAAGCGAAACAAAACAACAACAAAAGAAAGAAAGAAAGAAAGAAAGAAAGAAAGAAAGAAAGAAAGAAAGAAAGAAAGAAAGAAAAGCAAAAAAACCAAAAACCAAAAAAAACCCAAAACAAAACAAAAACAAAAACTGGGAGGTGATGCCCAAAACTTTTAAAAAGTATTTCTAAGGCAGTTGGACAATAGATGGGAGTTTATGTTTTTCCATTAAAATTATTTGAGTATAGTTGGCAAGCAATGTTACATTAATTTCAGGTATACGACATAGTGATTCCTTATAAAATTCTTTAGAGTACAAAGGTATGTGTTTTGTTCCATAGTTTTTCCTTGGAAAACACTATTAACATGGACATTTTTTATGAAGTAAATGGACATAATGTCCTCATCTTTTCTACTGTGTCTATCAAATGTTCCCTATAAATGAATCAGTACAATCATGGTATACACCTAGAGTGATGGGATTTTATTTTCAATGCTTTTTTTCAAAGTTAATTTTGAACACTACAACAAAAACTAATGATGTTGGCTAATTGAACATAATTAAAAAAATATATATATATATATCTCATTTTTTTTCTATTTACTTTTCAAGTATATAATATGATCTTGTTCTTTTCTTTCCAAAATTCAATATTGCACTTCTCATAAAGGGAAAAAGAAAACATTATAAAAGATAATAAGATAATAGTTTGTTAACTTTTCTACCTCATCTCCCTCAGTAGAGCCTGAAATAGTAGTTGAAGTCCAGTCATTATGATGCCATAGATTACCCCATCTATTGGCCTAACTTAAAGATTTGATTCTGGAGAGGGCTGCAGGAAACCAAACAAAACATTAATGGATTTAAAATGTTTGTTCCTAAGGAGGTTAAATGGGAAATAATTTACAGAAAACTAAAAAGACATTTTCTTTTTATTCCATAATTTTGAAGATCATGGGATTAAAGGATATGGCTATTTGTTTTCAAATATCTTTAATAAACATTTCATAAAATGTGATCAGTAATACCTCTAAGGTTCACAGCCAATTGTTGCTTTCTTTGCATTTTAGGTCATAATATGCTAAATGTTTAATTTGATTTACACTTTCAGAAATATCACATTGCAACAGAACATTGCATAAGTTAAAACATATAGAAGCCTAATATTAAATATGCCTTTGATCCATTTTAGAAGCACACCAAATTTTCACTTTCACACACACTGAATATTGTGTAACATTATTTAGTGCTAAGTTTTTCTGAATTTAAGTTGTTATATTTTATATTTTCATTCATTTTCACATAAGGAAGTGTTTTCCAAAAGTGTTAAGATCTACTTAAAAGAATATTTCAACATTAATTTTATCTCTCATGTAATATATTTATTTACATAGTTATTTTATAGATTTTAAATCTAGGATTTTACATATTTTACATATTTTATTGTTCCATTAATTCTCTTATGAGATGCAGCCTGCTTGAAGGGAAAGTTATACTTCTGCAGTCACAGTTTATGATACAGACATAAAACAAATACATAAATCACAAATTCATGACTTGAGCAATTGCAGATGGGTAACATTACATAGTAAATGGTGATTTAAAACGGTAGTTTATTCTAAGGTAAATTATTACCCCAATAGGTAAGGTTAAGGAAGAGAATAGTTTGCAAAATGGAAAACTGAAGCTAGAGTATGAAATTTAAATAAAAAGCAAGGTAAATTACAAAAGAAATGCAAATTTTCTGAAAATTGTTTTATGTTCAATATTTGTGAATCACCAATCTTTGAAACAGTTGTTTGAAACAGTTGTGACTGACCCTCCAACTTGTTGGGCATCAGTAACACTTTGTTGTAAGTACTGCAGCTTAACACTGTAATATCTCATGCAACCTATGATTTTAAATTAATTTCCAAGTTGTTAAGAATGTAAAAGAAATAAAACCAGAAATAGCTACTGAATATTAAAATTTACATTTATTATGCAATGTCATTAAATATGAGAAAATAAGTATATTACTCTCAAAATTGTGACTCTATTTTTCATTAAAACATTCATTTTTAATGGGGAAAATGTAATTTTAACTAATTATATTCATTTTTATGTTATAGGTAATATATATATAATTAAAAAATAAGGCATTTTGTGATTTGTATTTTCTGCCAGTTTTATTCTCAATTCCTGTCCTTTGTCCCCAGTGTAATCAATGTATTAACATAGCATTTCCCAAACTGAAAATAGAGCTGGAGATATGAGTTTATATCTGAGTATATAACCCAAAGAATGTCATCACACATATTACACCCATATGCAGTCTCCATGTTTGCTCACAAACTGTTTTTGCCCTATTGCCAATTCAGTTTATCTCTGAAAAATTTTTCTTGTGAAAATGACCTTGGTATTAATCTTGTGTCCAATTAATGGTACTGTTCTTCATATCAACACTAATATTTAGAAAATAATTCTTCCCTGAGTTTTAACTTGCATGCAGCACACACAGTTTACATTGCTTTATTCTATAACAATATAAACACCATACATACACAAACTTCATCCCGTTTCTATAGTTGACGAGTCCTGTTCGCAAAGCCAATTCTCTGTGAGGCCTACTGTGAAGAAATTGTAAAATATTGTATCACACACTTCAAGTTCCAGGTACCACCTCTTGCTTCCTTGGCAACATAGATAACGTTAAAAACATCCTACATTTCCTCTCCTTAATAGTATTCCTATAGAGGCAATGAAGAACTCTACCGTTGATTTCTTCGCCACTAGACTATCATGTTACTTTAAGGTATTTATTTATTTATTTATTTATTTATTTATTTATTTATTTACTTACTTACTTACTTACTTATTTGCCGGAGGGGGAGGGGGCGGGGGGGGAAGGGAAAGGGAGAGAATATCAAGCAGACTCCCCTCTGAGCATGTTGTTCAACATGAGGCTTGATCCCATGACCCTGAGATCATGACCTGAGCTAAAACCAAGAGTCAGATACTTAACTAACAGCCATCCAGGCACCTCAAGACTATCACATTTCTTTAAAAATAATCTTTCTAAAATCTAAACACAATCTTATCTTTGTCATAAACCTCAATGGTTCCTTCTTCCTTTGAAGACAGTTGAAACTCATTAAAAAAAAACTCTTTATGAGCTGGCTTCTATTTATTTCTTCAATTCCCACTCAAATTTACTTTAGCCATATTATACCTACCTGTTCCATATTGTACCTGTTCCACATTGTACAAGTCAGGAAAATTTCAGAGATGATCTATTAAATAATCCCTTAGTATATAGAAAAACCATCCACCACAGATATCTAAGATGTTTTTTGTTTGTTTAGTTTGCATGGGAGACCTGTTATCATAACCTATGTTGTTTATGATAGCTTTTAATGTCCTACTTTCATAATGATGATCTCAAGCACACCAAATATCTGATTTGTCTTACACAAGCTCAAATAACACTAAGTGCTATTTGAATTATTTTCATATACCAAACACTTAAGAGTCACCGTCACCATGGCTTTTGCTATAGAAGTGTCATCAATCCACAGCTAAAATACCACTTTAGTGGAGATAGATAGTAGTCACACAATGACTCATTTGATCTGCAAATGGTTTCTTCATGGTTGTTCCAATCGCTGCTCTTCTGTTCGTCAAATGCATATTCTATATTTTTCAGATTTTTGAGGTAGCTATTTCTTCACTATAACTTTTATTTATTAGTTCTAGATGGCACATATCAAAACTCTTCCAGCTGACAATAAACTGTGGTCTTCTCAACAACTACAAATTAATACCCAAACTGTTTTCATCAACTTATAAAGTCACCACTGAGTGGCTGTTAAATAATGCATCATTTTTTTGAAACACCTTATTCTACATAAAAAAGCTTCTACTCCTTGTGATTTATATGATGGGGTCGAACACAGTCCCAACATAAAGATGTGCCCCATAAAGATGTGTAACTTTTATTTAGCAGACTGTTATTTCCTAGAAGAATTAAGAGGATTCTCAAAATGATCCACAGGAATTTCTGTTGAGACAATTTGCTATACAATAATATTAATCATCGTAATCACAATATTCACTTTTAGATCGATAATTGATATGCAAACAAAAGCTAGATACTTTCTGAGGTAATGAGGTAGACATTCTTATACCCATTTTTAATGTGAATAAGAGGGCTTAAGTTTTTTGTCAGTTACTAAGTCAGTAAGTAGTAGATTAAGAATTTGAATACAGGTTTGTTTAACTGTGCTATGTTGCAGCTCATATTTCTTCAAGCTCCTCTCCAAGAAAGTGTTATCATGTCACCTAAGACTTAAATCAATGGCTATTAAATCATTATGTTGATTTTCAATTTACCCCACTCAGATTTTAGCATATCTTATTCTTCTCTTGCTAACCTTTCCCTTCTCATGAATTTACTCTCCAAACTCTGCTCACATTGCATCTTCCTATTTTAATAGCATGCTTTATGAAACTTTATAGACAGTGTCCCTTACCTATACTGATGTCTGCAATTTTTTCTAAAACTCAGAACTAAAATATTTTTGGAACTCATGGAACTCATGTGTGACTACTGACTTTTAGAGTCTTAATAAGTAGCTATAGAATTTGAAGCTAATGTTTTGGACTTTGGGATTCTTTGAAGAATAAATGCCTTTTGCTATTTAAGGAGGTCACAATCATGATATATTCAAGAATTTCATAGTATAAACAAAGCCTATTTAAAAATATACCTTATGCAAGAAGTAGACTATGTGAAATTTTTAAAAATGGTATTATGATCAGAGTAAACAATCTAATTTAAATAGTGCATTTCATCTTAATTTAAAATGTTTAATTTGGGGGGTCTTTATTAGCACAAAATAATTTGTAAATGATTTTTATCTAATCAGAAATATATTACTGATAGTATTGATTATTCTGTTCTGTCTCACTAAGAGTCTCTTTGTTCCACATACAGAAAACTGAATATGGTGGCTTACACAAAAATACAGTCAGTTGGCTCACATAAAAAGCCAAGCAGTAATCATGATTTCAGACATGGTGTGATGCAGGGTCTAGTCAGTGTTAGCAGGCGCATTTCTGTTTTATTAGATTTTTTCCACTTTAAGCTCTGCATGGTGGTCCAAGCAACTTCCAGCCACCCAGTGAGCGAAACACCAATCTCAGGATTTAGTTTCATTTGCCCTTGTTGCTTTGTCATGAGTCACCTGCTCATCCCTATACCAATATTTGTGACAATGATGGAATAGGTTTCCTAGCCTAATATACTTGCTACATTACAGAGCATTGGATGCAGTCAGGTTCCTAGAAAGCACATAGAATATAGGTATGGTTGCCATAAGGACAGGAAATAGATGTTGCAATGAAAAAAAAAAAGCTGAAAACAGCACCAACCCACCAAATAAAAACCTTTAAATGTCTACTACATAGGTCTTAATTAAGAACTATAAGAACTTAGGGCACCTGGGTGGCTGAGTTGGTTAAGTCTCTGCCTTCAGCTCAGGTCATTATCTCAGGGTCCTGGGATTGAGCTCTGCATCAGGCTTCCTGCTCAGCAGAGAGTCTGCTTCTCCCTCTGCCTCTGCAGCTCCCCCTGCTTGTGCGTGCTCTCTCTCTCTGTCAAATAAATAAATAAATAAATAAATAAATAAATAAATAAATAAATAAA
>NW_023270426.1:55168333-55578111 GCF_011800145.1 Mirounga leonina | reverse complement strand
AAATAAATAAATAAATAAATAAATAAATAAATAAATAAATAAATAAATAAAAAGAACTATAAGAACTATATTCTAACTAATTTCTTCCACAGTTCTCTAAAATATTTTTCTACATTCCTAATAAAAATTTTTAATTATCAAAATGAGTGAGCTATCAATAAGTTGAAATCATTTGTTTTTCTTAAATGATTTAGGATTGTTTTCATTTATTTTGAATATTACTTAGCACACAAGGAATCATCATATTAGAAATGCCAAACAAGAAGTTTTAAATGAAAAGACATTTAGATAATATACAAGAAAAGTAATCAACTTCTCTTTTTTAAGGTAAAATAAGCAAAAACATCATTTTAATTGAGATAGCATTTGTCCTTATAAATTCTTACGTTGGTTCTTGGTCAACAAGAAAATGTTGTATTCTCAGCAATGAGATGTCCTTCCCTAATTTTGCCTCTTGATTCAGCATCATTGAGAAGATTCTCTTTAACCCTATGTTAATTTGGTACAGCAATACTGTTCTCATCCATAATCACGAGGTTAGGTAACATTAGCTTCACCACAGCTTCACTCCCAATAGCTTTGAATGAGAATACACCTGAACACTCTGTACTGATGGCATTGGTTCTTTGTTTTTCCCCATAAATATCATAATGTGATTCTAGTGTCCAGATATCTCTGTTGTAGCTTCTCTTATTTTTTGCCCATAGATGCTTTGCAAATGGTTCTGCCATTTTTATTAGTAATTTCCTCCTTTTTTTGCTTTTCCTTTGTAACTCTTGAAAGAATCAATCTAACGTTTCCCAACTCAGTTAAATAATTTGAATATCTATCTTTGCTTAAACAATATGGCTCCTTTCAACATTACAAAAGCACCAATAAAGTGACTAATTAGTTGACTAAAGACAATAACTGTATCTTATTAGAATCTTGAAGAGTTATTTACTTGTCATTTAATGTCATCCATGTAAATATAGATATTCCTGTAAAACAGTGTTTTTCAACATCAATGCAATAAAGACACGTGATGTGCCACTTGAAGTTGAAAGGAAAATTCAGTCTGGTGCCAACTTCAACCTTTAGGTTATGCTGAATGGTTTCAACCACAATGATTATAAGTTGATATTTTTAAAAACACTGAACTGAGCCTTGAAACAGTATCAAGAAGGGTGAATTTGAATCACATAACACTTACAATGGAAGAAAGAGTATCAGAGTCCTCTGAAATACAAAAGTAATTATTTCATATTTGTTAATTTTAATGATACAGATGGTATATTATAGAGGAAAAAATTCAATTTAAAGGATCCATCACCCTCTCCAAATCCTTCCTATTTATCAAAGCTCAGCTCATTCATTATTCCTGTATTTGAATTCTACGTTTGCAGACCAAACCACATTTCAACTTAAGGGTTAGGTCAAACCTAGAAGGCATGGAAATAATTAGCCCTGGGAGACAGGAAAACACAGTAAGACATTTTCAGGGCAAAAGAATTAGGCAGCTTATACCAATGAACTCTATTTAATAAGGAATATGTCTGAAGCAACACTGAATCAAATCTGGAAACCAGAGCAGCTTGGCAAGGCACAGGGGAAGGGGGTGTGTGGAAAACAAGCTCGCGAAATCAGTGGGTCAAAGGAGAATCAGAAAACAAGATTTAAGTCGTAACTCAAAATAACTTCAGAAATCACAAGCTCAAGAGGTAATGTGCACTTACATTGCATTGTACAATTTTTTTAAATGCCAATGTAGTTAACATACAGTGTTTCAGATATTTGCAAATGACATATGCAATAAAGGGTTAGTATACAAAATATATAAAGAACTTACATGACTCAACACCAAAAAACCCCCAAATAATCCAATTTAAAATGGGCAGAAAACATAAACAGACATTTCTCTAAATAAGACATACAAATCAAAAAGATGCTCAACATCACTCATCATCAGGGAAATGCAAATCAAAACTACAATGAGATATCACCTCACACCTAATAGAATGACTAAAATAAAAAGCTCAAGAAACAAGTGTTGATGAGGATGTGGAGAAACAGGAACCCTTGTGCACTTCGGTAGAAATGATATTTGCAAATATCTTCTCCCACTCAGTAGGTTGTCTTTAGTTTTGTTGGTTGTTTTCTTTGGTGTGCAGAAGCTTTTTATTTTGATGTAGCCCCTACTGTTTATTTTTGCTTTTGTTTCCCTTCCGTCAGGAGACATATCTAGAAAGATGTTGCTACAGCCAATGTCAGAGAGATTGCTCGGGTGCTTGTGCTCTTTTTCTAGGATTTTTATGGTTTCAGGTCTCACATTCACGTCCTTAATCCATTTTGAGTTTATTCTTGTGTATTGTGTAAGAAAGTAGTCCAGTTTCATTCTTTTGCATGTTGCTGTCCAGTTTTCCCAACACTATTTCTTGAAGAGACTATAATTATGTGTTTATTTCTGGCTTTCTAATTTGTTCTATTGATTTATGTGTCTATTTTTGTGCCAGTATCATACTGTTTTTGATTACTACAACTTTATAACATAACTTGAAGTCTAGAATTATGATGCCTCCAGCTTTGCTTTTCTTTTTCAAGATTTCTTTGGCTATCTGGGATCTTTGGTGGCTCCATACAGATTTTACAATTGCTTGTTCTAGTTCTGTGAAAAATGCTGTTGGTATTTTGATAGGGATTGCATTAAATCTGTAGATTGCTTTGGATTGTATAGACATTTTAACAATATTTATTCTCCTAGTCCATAAGCTTGGAATATCTTTCATTTCTTTGTGTCATCTTCAATTTCTTTCATCAGTGTTTTATAGTTTTCAGAGTACAAGTCTTTCACCTCTTTGGTTAAGTTTATTCTTAGGTATTTTATTACTTATGGAGCAATTATGTGATTGTTTTCTTAATTTCTCTTTCTGCTTCATTATTAGTATATAGAAAGGTGATTGCTATCTGTATGTTGATTTTGTATCCTGTGACTTCACTAAATTAATTTATCAGTCCTAGTAGTTTTTTGGTGGAATTCTTCGGGTTTTCTGTATATAGTATCATGTCATCTACAAATAGGGAAAGTATCACTTCTCCCTTACCAGTTTAGATGCTTTTTATTTCTTTTTGTGGTCTGATTGCTCTGGCTAGGGCCTCCAGTACTATGTGGGTCAGAGTAGACTTCCTTGTCTGGTTCCTGACCTCGGGGGAAAAGCTCTCAGTTTTTCCCCATTGAGCATGATTTTCGTGGTCAGTTTTTCATATAAGGCCTTTATTATATTGAGGTATGTTCCCTCTATACCTATTTTGTTGAGGGTTTTTATCGTGTTGTACTTTGTCAAAAGCATTTTCTGCATCTATTGAGAGAATCTTATGGTTCTTTTCTCTTATTGATGTAATATATCACATTGATTGATTTAAAAATATTGAACCACACTTGTAGCCCAGGAATAAATCCCACTTGATCATGGTGAATGATTTTTATAATGTATTGTTGAATCTTGTTTGCCAGTATTTTGCTGAGAATTTTTGCATCTATGTTCATCAGAGATATTGGCCTATAGTGCTCTTTGTTTTGTGTTGTCTTTATCTAGTTTTGGTATCAGGGTAATTTTGGTCTCAGAGAATGAATTTGGAAGTTTTCCTTCCTCTTCTAGTTTTTGAAAAAGTTTGAGAAAAATAGTTATTAACTCTTCTTTATATGTTTGGGAGAATGTCCCTGTGAAGCCATCTGATCCTGGGCTTTTTTTTGTTGGAAACTTTGATTAATTCAATTTCATTGCTGGTAATTGGTCTGTTCAAATTTTCTATTTCTTCCTACTTCAGTTTTTGTAGGTTATATTTTTCTAGGAATTTATACATTTCTTCTAGGCTTTCCAATTTGTTGGCATATAATTTCTCATAATACTCTCTTTCTCTTATAATTGTATTTCTGTGGTGTTACTTGTCTTTCATTTTTGATTTTGTTTGAGTTCCCTTTCTCTCTTTCTCTTTTTAATGAGTCTGACTAGAGGTTTATCAATTGTGTTGATCTTTTCAAAGAACCAGCTCCTGGTTTCATTGGATCTGTTCTATTATTTTTGTAGTTTCTATATCATTTATTTCTGCCCTAATCTTTATTATTTCCTTCTATCTGCTGGTCTTGGGTTTCATTTATTCTTTTACTAAGTCCTTTAGGTGTGAGGTTAGGTTGTTTGGTTTTTTTCTTTCTTTCTTTCTTTCTTTCCTTTTTTTTTTTTTGCTTCTTGAGATAGGCCTGTATTGCTAAGCACTTCCATCTTAGAACTGCTTTTGTTGCACCCCCAAAGATTTTGGACCACTGTGTTTTCATTTTCATCTTTCTGCTTGAAATTTTTTGATTTCTTCTTTGAAATCATGGTTGAACCTTTTATTATTCAATAATATGTTATTTAAACTCCATGTATTTGTGCTCTTTCCATTTTTTTTTCTTATTTTTGATTTCTAGTTTTTATAGCACTGTAGTCAGAAAAGATGCATGGTATGACTTTGTTCTTTTTTAATTTGTTGAGACTTGTTTTGTGGCCTAATATGTGATCTGTTCTGGAGAATGTTCCATGTGGCCTTGAAAAGAATGTGTCTTCTGTTTTAGAATGGAGTGTTTTGAATATATCTGTTAAATCCATCTGGTCAAGTGTGCCATTCAAAGCCACTGTTTCATTGTTGATTTTCTGTTTAGATGAACTATCTGTTGATGAATGTGGGGTGTTAAAGTCCCGTACATTTATTGTATTACCATTGATTAGTTCCTTTATGTTTGTTATTAATTGTTTTGTGTATTTGGGTACTCCCAAGTTAGGTACATAAATATTTACAGTTGTTATGTCTTTTTGTTGGATTGCCCCCTTTAGTATTGTATAGTATCCTTTGTCTCTTATTATCATCTTCAGTTTGTTTTTGTTTGTTTGTTTTTAGATTTTATTTATTTATTTGGGAGGGGGGGATGAGCAGGGGCAAGGGCAGAGGGAGAAGGAGAAGTAGACTTGGGGCTTGATCCTAGGACCCCAGGATCATGACCTGAGCCAAAGGCAGATGTTTAATTGACTGAGCCACCAACGTGCCCCCAACAGTTTTTGTTTGAAAGTCTATTTTGTCCAATATAAGTGTTGCTACCTGGCTTTCTTTTCACATCCATTTGCATGATAAATATTTCTCCATGACATCACTTTCAATCTGCAAATGTCTTTAGATCTGAAATGAGTCTCTCATAAGCAATATATAGATGGGTCTTGATTTTTTTATCCATTCCATCACCCTGTGTATTTTGTTTGGAGAATTTTGTCCATTTATATTAAAAGTAATTTTTGATAGGTATGTATTTATTATCATTTTGTTACTTGTTACTTGTTTTCTGGTTGTTTTTGTAGTTCTTCTCTGATCCTTCTTCTCTTGCTCTCTTATATCACAGTTTGCTGGCTTTCTTTAGTGATATACTTGGATTCCTTTCTATTTATTTTTTGCATATCTCTCACTCATTTTTGATTTGTTGTTACCATTAGGTTTGTATATAACATCTTCTGCATATAGCAATCTATATTAATTTGATGGTCACATAGTTTGAACCCACTTACTCCTCTTCCCTCACATTTTAGCTATACAGTGTCATGCTTTACATCCTTTTATTCTGTGAGTCCCTTGAGTGATTTTTATAGATATACTTATTTTTACTGTTATTCACTTCCTACTTTCTTACTCTTATTTAATGATCTTTCCACTTGGAGTCCCCTTTAACATTTCTTGAAGGACTGATTTAGTGGTCATTAACTTCTTTAACTTTTATTTGTCTGGGAAACTCTTTATCTCTCCTTCTATTCTGAATTACAGATTTCTGGGCAGAGTATTCTTGGCTGAAGATTTTTTCCTTTCAGCACTTTGAATATATCATGACACTCCCTTCTTGTCTAAAATTTTCTGCTGAAAAATTTCCTGATAGCTTATGGTATTCCCTTGTATGTAACAGCTTTCCTTTCTTTTTCTGCTTTTAAAATTCTCTTTTGATCATTACTTTTTGCCATTTTAATTACTGTATGTCTTGGTGTGGTCCTTGGGTTGATTTTGTTGGGGAAATCTCTGTACCTCTTGGATCTGGATATCTGTTTCCTTCTCCAGATTCAGGAAATTTTCAGCTATTACTTCTTCAGTAAATTTTCTACCCCTTTTTCTCTCTCTTCTGGGAATCATATAATGCAGATGTTTTTATGTTTGATGGAGTTACTGAGTTCCATAAGTTTCTTCTCATTTTGTATAATTCTTTTCCTCTCATCTGCTCGGCTCGGTTACTTTACATTATTCTGTCTTCCACATCATCAATTCATTCCCCTGCTTCCTCTAACTGCTACTTATTCCAACTAGTGTATTTTTAATTTCACTTGTTGTGTTCCTCATCTCTGATTGGTTCTTTTTTATCTCTTTGTTAAGGGTCTCACTGATGTCTACCACTCTTTTCTCAAGTCCAGTGAGTATCTTTATGACTATTACTTTAAATTCTCTATCAAGCATATTGCTTATATTTGTTTTGTTTAGGTCTCTTGCTGTGGTTTTGTCCTGTTCTTTCATTCGGGACATTTTCCTCTGCCTCCTCATTTTGTTTAACTCTCTGTGTCTGTTTCTGTGTGCTAGGAAAGTCAGCTATGTCTTCTATTAGTGAAAGTAGTGGGTGGGATGCTACTTTTAAAAGGTGGTGTGGGTCCTCTGCCAGAGGGGACATGCCTCCACTGCCAAGACTTTGGTGGTTGAGAGTTCTGCAGATCATGCATGGGTGGGCATACAGTGCCTGCATATTTGTGCACTGGTCCTCTTCCACAGGGGATGAGCAGCTGTTGTGGGGACCTCAGACAGCTGGGGTCAGTCTGCATTGTGCTGTCTTTTGTACCACACATTTTGTAATTAACAGTATAAGTTATATGAGTATGCATAATTGTCTTGAATTCCTACTTAACTTGTAGAATCTTCCATGTTAGAAAGAGCAAGTTACATTCCTTTGGGATAATCATAACATCTATAATAGTGCTGTGCCCATAGTTCAGTGTCCTATGAAAATATTTTTGATTCATCAATTCAAATGAGCACATCTGTCACATGTAATGATTACATTTTAACCTATTTTATCTGATAATGCAGACAATATTTAGATTACTAAACTATAAAAATCTTGAAATGGAGTAACTCTAATAATAAAAATAAAGCACTTTTTAAAAGTTATTTTTCCTTTTTGTTTATAAAACATATATGCTCAGCATTAACAATTAAGGGGAGAAAAACACAACATAAGCCATTCTATTATCCATAGACATAATCTTTAAAATTTTCATGGAATTTTTTTTTCTGTTGTTTTTATTTTTCATGCACACATAGATGTATACATAGTTATATAGACAAATGATAGAGACATACATACATACATAGAATTATAAGATTTGACTGCAAATATTTGTAGTCTATAAACGCTTGAATAATATACAGTTCACAGGTAGCTATATCTAAACAGTTATTGAAGGATATATCTATATAAGGGAAAATGGAAAAATGAAATGCTTTGTTATTTGGTGGACTTTGAGCTTCATATACTATTGTAACCTAAGGGCATGCCCTTTATCTCCTCATAAGCTGCTATCTATATTGCATTCTTTTCACATTTTAATTTGTTACATATTGTGATCCTTTTCTCCTGTCAAGTATTAGAGTTATATATTAACAATTTTAATATTTACACAGTATTCTTTCTTTACAAAAGCTCTGCTATAATACATGTAAAAAATTCCCTGTTGATGGATATTTATTTCCAACTTTATACTCTTATAAGTTTTTGATAAACATTCTTGTGCCAGAATCATTTTTCACTTGACTTTTTCAACATGGAATGCATCTCTAAAAGATGAATTATGTGGATATATACTGCTGTTCTTAAAATACCAGTTCATATTGCAAAACTGACCTCCCAAAATGTCAAATCAATTTATGCTTATACTACTAATGTTTCTGATTACACATTTACCAACATTCTGGAAAACAGTGAATATCCATCAACACTTTATGACATTTTATGACTTTGTGGGGTCACTTGTATTTGGTCTCATTCTATTTCTAGTGCGTTTTACACATTTTGAAATGTGAATTAGACATTTCTACATTTTTTTTTCTTCTTCCCATTTTTCTTTTGCTGCCTCCTGCCTCATCTTGACTTTGTAAAAGAATTTTTTTTCTATTAGGAAAATTAAGTAGAAATGCATAATGTTCCTTTATGTGGCTTTTATGTTATAATCTATAGAAATTTTGTTAATTATTCTTTTATATCCTCCAGCAAGCTTTCCTTTGTGGTAATTGAATTTTGGGTTTTGCTTTAAAAGACCTACAAGTGCTAGAAATTCATTGTAAACATATATTTTTTAAAACTTACTGATGAATGACCATGAGCTTAAAATTATTTCTGATATTCCAAGGAGACCAACAGAAATGGTGACAATATTCAAGAATGCAGCTAGCCTGGCCTTAGCAGCATTGTGAGATTACATGAAAAATGGTATCTTTCTCTTTGGGGAAAAATCTGTTCCCTGTTTTGCCATGTGAAGCCAAGTCACTGGTTCACTGAAGTTCTTGGTCCACAGTTTACCCTCAGTGATGAAGTACAGTGGTTTCCAATGTACTTCAGTGGTTGTTCAAATTCAGTACTGGCTATACACAACCAAAAACAGTTTCTGTTGGGTGGGAAGAACTCAAGGTGGTCACTGGAGCTCTGGTCAGTTCTTCATTTTGTGAGCCTCATTCTATTTTCTGATTTGTTGGATCTTGCCAATGCCTTAGTAGTTTGGTCTGCCACATGGTAACTAGAGTCTAGCAATTAAAGTCTTTGGGGACATGAACTGTAGAAACAATTTGTGGATGCCCATCAAACTATCTGAATCACTCTTGTATATGCCCATGGTAAGGGCTCATTCAGTGATGAAGCCAAATTAAATCAAGCTGCTCATTGAGACTGCACCTCTCATATTGCCATCTGCTGCTGGCAAACTAACAGTATTAGGCACTGAACACCTTTTTAGCCTCCTCCTGAATGACATATTTAATCACATAAGATAATGTGGTCGTTGAATGTGGCTGTCCCAGAAGATGATCACCCTGTCTTGTCTGTTTCTGTGTAATGATGAAGATAAAAGGTATAGGAGGTTATATAGACCCATTTTAAAAATTCAGGATTTCACCTTGACCACTCCCAGTCATGATGCTTTATTCTTTCCTCTATTAGTGGTTCCAGGCTAGCCTGATTGTTACTTGCTCCAGCCTGGCCAAAAGAAGTCCCAAGGGATTCAATTAATTCTGGCTAATACACTCAGGTCTTCTTGCTAGATTGACCTAGTTTTAGCTTATAGGTATAATAATCACTCTTTCTTTTAGTTTACTACTTTCAGTCCTTGTGCAATGATTCTTGTAGACCAATGTTGGTGCCATAATATGCCTTTCTAAATTTACTTATAAAAATTTCCTTGTCCCTTTTGCATATGACTCTTCCAGATGAAAGGTCTGGGTGAGGGTAGGGAAGAGAAAAAAGGTGAAATTGTAGCTACTGGAATGTATGCAGAATTTTATTTTTCACGTTTACAGATAGCAAAAGAGTGCTAAGTTAGACCCTTGGAAGTATGGAGGAGGGAGGTATATTAATGATCTTTGCCATTTAGAACCATTCCTAGAGTCTTCTTGCCAAAGAAAAATCCACTGGTGATCCTCTCACAAACTGTTCTAGATAACTCAAATTTAACTGACTGCTGGATTTTTCATCCTGTCACATGGCTCTGATTAAGATTTGAGTTCCATTCTCTGTAAACTTTCCATGAAGTTTATCAGATTCCAAGTCCTGTGCATCCTAGGCCAAACACCTATCAATACTTCTGGATGTTCTCTCTATTTACATTTTCATAGCTATTGTTTCATCATTCCACAGTATGGACAAATGTCTCCATTTGGTCATATGGACAGATACGATAGAACCTCTAAAAAAAGCACTAAATTGGGGCGCCTGGGTGGCTCAGTTGGTTAAGCGACTGCCTTCGGCTCGGGTCATGATCCCAGGGTCCTGGGATCTAGTCCCGCATCAGGCTCCCTGCTCTGCGGGGAGCCTGCTTCTCCCTCTCCCACTCCCCCTGCTTGTGTTCCCTCTCTCGCTGTGTCTCTCTCTGTCAAATAAATAAATAAAATCTTTAAAAAAAAAAAAAGCACTAAATTATGTTAGTTGAACTTGGAAATTTAAGGTTAATGAGATGTATCAGAAGCCTTTTAGATGCCTTATCTACCTGTGTCCCCAAATGATGTAGGTCCTTTCCCCTACTATTGCATACAACACTTTCCTTCCAGAGTGCCACACATTTCCCGGTATTGTATTTCTTATATTGGAAACCAGTCATTAATTTGTCTCCCTCCCGAATAAACCATGATTCATATCTTAGTGGTAAGTCAGAAGAAGCATTCAAATATTTAAGGGAAAAAAATATATACATATATATACCATACATTATGTAGTCTTTGATAAGATTTCCCCAAAGAAGATATCCTTGATTACTCAGGAGAGCTTCCCAAAGGGACTCATTATTTATGCATACCTGTGGGGAATTCTCCCTATAATGGGAGTTACTAATTAGAAATTGTCATAAGAAAATTTTCCCTGACTTTAGCTGAAATAACCAATGACACAACCTCAACCCTAGCAAGCATTTAGGCCATCCTCCCTCATTGGCCAAGGTTCTTTTGTATGATAGATTTCCCCTAGATTTTCTGCTTGTGGCAATTGCTAATTATTCTGCTTTACATTTTTTAATGCTTCAAGCCAAATGGAAAGGCTAAATACAGAAACTTGGAGAAAGACATTTGACTTTCAAAGTTAGAGCCTGTGGGTTTATGGAATTTGTTCAGCTGATTGGGCCTGGGAAACAGCATAGTTCAGGTGAACAGTCTGCAGATTAGCCTCTTTCTGCTTTTCAGAGTCCTATTGTTAGTAGCCTTCATTAAATTCTGTATGAGACAAAATGATTGAGTTTTGTTCAATTCTTTTTCCATCGGATTAGTCAGAGTGGCCAATAGAGTAATATAGTATTGGGGAAAAAAATGCTAAGAGGCCAGCATTCTGTAGAAATGAAGTGTAGATATTGTTCAGAGATAATCATCCAAGGTCTTTTGTATTTCTTCACATCTTGCAAACAAGAGGTAGTGTCTGATGATGGCATTGATTTGAGCACCATATAAACAGTAACAGAGAATGTATCCTGGCTCAATGAAACGACTTTTATTTTTATTTCAGTGGTGTTCTTTATAATCCCACTAAAAATCTATAAGGAATTGAGTTTCTTAACAGGTACTGGTTGGATAAAATTTCTATCTGGTTCTATTTATTTTAGTGCTTTCATGGTGTTAGACAGTATCATACCAATTGGATAGACACTGTTAGAATTCCTCACACAATATCTTCTGCATAAGTCTGCAAAAATGTGAAACCTTAAAAGCCACCAAAACGCCCTTAGCTTTTTGCTCTAACAGTCATTTATCCCATAAGACCATCACATGTGTATATGGTCTTATGGGATACACACACACACACATTTATATATACATACACACTATATTGTATTTATAGACAACTATACTATATATACACATACATGCATATACATACACTATATATATACACTATATACTAAAATAAATATACATTTGTACCAAATACTGTGTACACTACACTATACTATATATATACACTGTACTATATTACATACATGTAAACATATACATACATACATACACACACACACATACTATTTTCTAGTGTTTCTAAGGTTTTGGATATTGGACACAATCATTTTTAAAAATGTGTTCCTTAAACTGGTAATAAACAGGGGCGCCTGGGTGGCTCAGTCATTAAGCGTCTGCCTTCGGCTCAGGTCATGATCCCAGGGTCCTGGGATCGAGCCCACATTGGGCTCCCTGCTCGTCAGGAAGTCTGCTTCTCCCTCTCCCACTCCCCCTGCTTGTGTTCCCTCTCTCACTGTGTCTCTCTCTGTCAAATAAATAAAATATTTCCAAAAAAAAAAAAAACCTGGTAATAAACATGTCAAAACATTTTGTTTTCTCATAAGTAAATACAAGTGTTCTATAAAAGTACTTATTACAAAATGACATAATTTATTTAAAATGCTTAAATATTAACACTGGAATTTCTTCATAGTTTAGGCTATACTGGTAGACTACATTATTTTTGCTTAGAAAATATCCAAGAAACTGCTTAGAAGATATCTATGTTTTCCATTTCATAATTTTTTTTCTGTTCTCTTTAACTATAATTTGATAATGTTTATATTTGCATCTTTATTTTTAAAACATCTGACTAATGTTTCAATTATCTTAATTGTTCTGCAGAATTTACTCTGTATCTGTAATTAATTTATAATCAAAAAGCTTACTCATTGAAAGTTTGGAAATAAAAGAAAATCTTTATTTCTTTAATATCTAAATATATAAATTCAAAATGAGATCGGCCAAGTAAGTGGGCTAATTCTATCAGTCAAATATTAGTAAGTCTGTACTTTTAATGACATACAAAGATGTTTTTATAAATTGGCTTCTAACCTGAAATAGATAAGCATCCACTTTAAGTTTCTAAACCTTAATCTGTGTTGACAGGCTAATAAACTGGTTTCTAAACAAAAGACAGTTTTTAAATGCCTGTACATTTGCAATTGGTGACTCTGATTTACACATAAAGTTAGCCAATGGTTTCTTTCTTAAAATTTTTTTTTAAAGATTTTATTTATTTATTGGAGACAGAGACAGAGATAGTGAGAGAAAGCAGGAGCAGGGAAGAGAGGGAGAAGCAGGCTCCTCCCTGAGCTGGGAGCCCTATATGGAGCTTATCCTAGGACCCAGAGATCATGACTTGAACCAAAGGCAGACACTTAACCGACTTAGCCACCCAGACACCCCTCTTTCTTTAAATTTTTTAAATGTTCATTTTGGAGTATGGCTGTGAGAGTGTGTGTGTGCATGTGTGTGTGTATGTATTTGTATGCGTGATTATACCCACAACATTTGTTTTATAAAGACTCTGAAATATTTATTATGGTAATTCTTAAATAATTTCTAATACTCAAGGAATTTGAGTATTAGAGTAAAACTTTCTTTTTAAACAATTGTGCTGAAATATATCAACATTATTTCCCTGTGCAGAGTGTGATATTTTGATGTCCTTACCTGTTAAACTCTCATTCAATTTTGCTCTTTAAAGAAACACTTATTGGCTTTCTGACTAAAGCTAAGTAGTTTTGAGGTGAACTTTGATAATGGAAGAAACATGTAGAAAGATTTTAAACAGGATGCTTTTCCTATCTTAAACTTTTTTTTTTACAGTAAAATTTAGAAAACCCCTAAGAATACATTTTATGGATGTTACCAATTTATTTATAAAACTCACACAAGGAAAACCACTTTAATACTCAAATCTGTCATCCATGTAAATATTAGTGCAAGAAATAGGACATAACGCACTTTGTTTCAATTGTTTGTAATAGAAGTCTACAGTCAACAGTTGCTCTCTTATAGTGATTATGGTAAAAAAAATTAAGCATTTGAAACTTAAATCTAAAGAAGGGAGCTTTAAAAATTTGTACAATAACATCAATTATGTTTAAGTTGTTATGTGAAAACACAGTAAATTATATGAGTGTGAAACTTACTTTTTAAAAGTCATCTAATTCCTTAGAGCAGAGTCCTTCTCCTTATCACTATGGAATTCTGGGCAACAGCTGAGTTATAGCTTTAAATGTCTTAGCAAAAAAGAAAATTAAATTTCTAATTCTAAACTCGGATAAAATATCAGTTGAGAGAACAAAAGAAAAATATCAGATATGAAAGAAGAAAGAAATTTTACCTTCTATGTACTTTCTGAAAAAGTTACTTTGAGTATGAACTATAAATAAATGTTAAAGAAAAGAATAGGACAATGTGTGGAAAACACTGTATTATAACAATAATCATGCAGCAACAGGAAGGAAATCCTGAGAACTACTAAAAAAGGAGATAGAAAAAGCAATCATTTGAAACAACTAAAGGAAGTTGAGGGTTCCAAGAAATAAGTTTTTAAGATGAATGGAATGGCTTTGAAGCTAAATATTAAATAACAAAAGAGATCATGTTGGTAACATGGTAAGAAAACATAAATCCACTAAACTAGGGAAAAATAAGGATAAATAAAAGCAGAGGAAATGTATGAGAAACATGGATCCAAATAAAACTCATGTTAAAATTTGGTATGCTATAGGAAATTATTTCAGGAAAAAAGTAATTCAGTTTCAACTAAGGAATATTTTGCTACAAATTTTACACTGGTCATTATACTGAATTAAAAAAAAAAGGTAGGAAGGAAGAGAAGGAGAAAGAAAGGAAAAATATCCCAATATCAGTAATGTATCTATAGTAAATGTATCTTAACAGTAAATGTATCTACAAGGTGAAATATTTATATAATCATAATAGTTTAATTACCACTTTTGTGGTTTTAGTGTTTAGAACCAATCTATGAAGAAAATGTTAAATAATTAAATGTTGTCATACATCAGAACATAAATAATTCCAAACATATATATGTGAATGTTAAAGAATGGCTGTGAGATGGTAGGAATTTGAAAGGAAAGAAACCAACCAGATTATATAAAAAAAGGGGGACAATTTCAGATATAGATGTCTAAAATTGTGAATAAACCATGCACAATTAATAAAAATATAAACATTTTCCAAATTGGAGACTCTCCAGTGAAATTAAATTAGCAAACTTAAGAAGAAAAAGAAAAATCTGTGTTTTTCAAGTATTAAAAGAATTTAAATAAAAAATACTAAAATATAATCAAATATCTTTTTTTAAAAGATTTTATTTTTTTGAGAGGGAGAGAGCACAAGCAGGGGAAGGGGGAGGGACAGAGGAAGAGGGAGAAGCAAACCTTCCCCTGCTGAGCAGGAAGCCTGATGGGGGCTGATCCTAGGACCCTGGGATCATGACCTGAGCCCAGAGCAGACGCTTAACTAACTGAGCCACCAAGGCGCCCCTAATTAAATATATTCTATAAGAAAGAAATGAAACTATGTATTTCCTTGGATGTGTTCTACCAAGTGTGCAAATAAAGAATTTCCATGTTGTATAGATGTTTGTAAGGGATGTTTGTAAATGATGCATGATTATCCAATTCATGATGCCATAGCAAGAAAGGAAAAGTCTAAAAAATTAAAATATAAACCATTCTCTTTTATGAACTTAGTTGCAAAATTTTTAAAGTTAGCTGTTGGAAAATTTAATGCATAAAAATGCACTAATAAAATCATTTTATGCAAGAATATAAGTAACACATTTAGTAACAACGGATCCAGAAAGGAAAACCATAAAATGTATCTCTGTAGACTTTTTTCATCACTACAATTTTTAATCTTTTATTAATACATGTTTTTATCAAACATGGTTTTAAAGGAAAATTGCTAAGCTTGATGAAGGATATCAGCAGAAAGCTACAGCAACCCAGTAACTAGAATGATATGAGGCTTATAATAGACTCTCATTAAATACTTGCTGAATGAGGAAATACAAGGAAACTTAAATTTAATAATAAAGGTAAATAATTTGATAAATAGTTCAATCAGGAACTTAGAAGAGACGTACAAACAAACTGATGTGAAAAATCTATATGTAGCTGTAGATGTATAAAAATCTGTAATATTTTTTAGAGGGCAATTTGGTTTTATGTAGATTATCTAGATGTATATAGTTTCTGAGGCAGCAGTTACACTTATGGCTTTGAAATAATTGATCACGTAGATAAAGGCACAATAATGACATTAATCCTTGTGGTATTGTTTTATAATAAAGTTATTTAAATGACTTACATGTCTAATACTAGGGAATAATGAAATAAATTATAGAAATGTCTATCATATGGGACAGTAAATTCTGTGTCTAAAATTACACTTCTTTTGTTAAGCTCATTTTGAAGTATCTTATTCTTTTTTTTAAATTTAATTTTATTATGTTATGTTAGTCACCATACAATACATCATTAGTTTTTGATGTAGTAATCCATGATTCATTGTTTTCTTATAACACCCATCACTCCATGCAGTATATGCCCTCCTTAATACCCATCACCAGGCTAACCCATCCCCCACCCCCCTCCCCTCTAAAACTCTCAGTTTGTTTCTCAGAGTCCACAGTCTCTCATGGTTCATCTTTCCCTCTGATTCCCCAAACCTCTTCATTTTTCCCTTCCTTCTCCTAATGTCCTCCATCCTATTCCTTATGTTCCAGAAATAAGTGAAACCATATGATAATTGACTTTCTCTGTTTGACTTATTTCACTTAGCATAATCTCCTCCAGTTCCATCCATGTTGATGTAAAAGTTGGGTATTCATCCTTTCTGATGGCTGAGTAATATTCCATTGTATATATGGACCACATCTTCTTTATCCATTCATCTGTTGAAGGGCATCTCTGCTCTTCCCACAGTTTGGCTATTACAGACATTGCTGCTATGAACATTGGGGTGCTTATGGCCCTTCTTTTCACTACATCTGTGTCTTTGGGGTAAATATCAGTAGTACAATTGCTGGGTCATAGGGTAGCTCTATTTTTAATTTTCTGAGGCACCTCCACACTGTTTTCCAAAGTGTCTGTACCAAGTTGCATTCCCACCAACAGTGTAAGAGGGTTCCCTTCTCTCCACAACCTCTCCAACATTTGTCATTTCTTGCCTTGTCCATTTTTGCCATTCTAACTGGTGTAAGGTGGTATCTCAATGTGGTTTTGATTTGAATTTCCCTGATGGCTAATGATGATGAACATTTTTTCATGTGTCTGTTAGCTATTTGTATGTCTTCTTTGTAGAAGTGTTCATGTCTTCTGCCCATTTTTTGACTTAATTATTTATTTTTTGGGTGTTGAGTTTGAGAAGTTCTTTATAGATCTTGGATACCAGCCCTTTATCTGTAGTGTCATTTGCAAATATCTTCTCCCATTCTGTGGGTTGCCTTTTTGTTTTGTTGACTGTTTCCTTTGCTGTGCAGAAGCTTTTTATCATGATGAAGTCCCAGAAGTTCATTTTTGCTTTTGTTTCACTAGCTTTTGGAGATGTGTCTTGAAAGAAGTTGCTGTGGCTGATGTCAAAGAGGTTACTGCCTATGTTCTCCTCTAGGATTTTGATGGATTCCTGTCTCACATTGAGGTCTTTCATCCATTTTCAGTTTATCTTTGTGTAGGATGTTAGAGAATGGTCGAGTTTCATTCTTCTGCATGTGGCTGTCCAATTTTCCCATCACCATTTATTGAAGAGACTGTCTTTTTTCCATTGCATATTTTTTCCTGCTTTGTCGAAGATTATTTGACCATAGAGTTGAGGGTCCATATCTGGGTTCTCTATTCTGTTCCATTGGTCTATGTGTCTGTTTTTGTGCCAGTACCATGCTGTCTTGGTGATCACAGTTTTGTAATATAGCTTGAAATCAGGCAACGTGATGCCCCCAGCTTTGTTTTTCTTTTTCAACATTTCCTTGGCGATTCGGGGTCTTTTCTGATTCCATACAAATTTTAGGATTGTTTGCTCCAGCACTTTAAAAATGTCATTGGAATTTTGATCAGGATGGCATTGAAGGTATAGATTGCTCTGGGTAGCATAGACATTTTAACAGTGTTTATTTTTCTGATCCATGAGCATGGAATGTTTTTCCATCTTTTTGTGCCTTCTTCAATTTCTTTCATGAGTGTTCTGTAGTTCCTAGAGTATAGATCCTTTACCTCTTTGGTTAGGTTTATTCCAAAGTATCTTATGGTTTTTGGTGCTATTGTAAATGGAATCGTTTCTCTAATTTCTCTAATTGTTAGTGTATAAGAAAGCAGCTGATTTCTGTGCAATGATTTTGTACCCTGCCACATTACTGAATTGCTGGATGAGTTCTAGTAATTTGGGTGTGGAGTCTTTTGGGTTTTCCACATAAAGTATCATGTCATCTGTGAAAAGAGAGAGTTTGACTTCTTCTTTGCCAGTTCGAATACCTTTTATTTCTTTTTGTTGTATGAATGCTGAGGCTAGGACTTCTAGTACTATGTTGAGCAATAGTGGCGAGAGTGGGCATCCTTGACGTGTTTCTGATCCTAAGGGAGAGGCTCTCAGCTTTTTCCGATTGAGGATGATATTCGCTGTGGGTTTTCGTAGATGGATTTTACGAACTTGAGGAATGTTCCCTCATCCCTATACTCTGAAGAGTTTTAATCAGGAAAGGGTGCTGTATTTTGTCAAATGCTTTTTCTGCATCAGAGGACCATATGGTTCTTCTCTCTCCTCTTATAATGTGTTCTATCACATTGATTGATTTGGGAAAGTTGAACCACCCTTGCATCCCGGGGATAAATCCCACTTGGTCGTGGTAGATAATCCTTTTAATGTATTGCTGGTTCCTGTTAGCTAGGATTTTGTTGAGGATTTTGGAATCCATATTCATCAGATTTATTGGTCTGAAATTCTCCTTTTTGATGGGGTCTTTGCCTAGTTTGGGGATCAAGGTAATGCTGGCCTCATAGAATGAGTTGCTTTCTGCATATTGGTCTTAGATCTCACAACCTCACTCCACTCTTTTACCATTTCTGATAGATTTATTAGTGAATTCTTAAAATTTTCTATGTATGGGGCAAAAAGAAATTGCCTTACTTTTTTCTTTTCCATATGTATACCTTTAATTATTTTTTCTTCCCAACATTCTTTTTTGGCTAGAAACTTTAGTAAAATGTTAAATAGAGGTGGCTTTTTCCATTCAATTCCTGTCAGTTTTTGCTTCATATATTTTGTTAAGTGCATGTATGTTTATAATAGGACAAGACTGACACTTCTATTATCATAAAATGTTCCTGTTATTACTAGTAATGTTCTATTGTAAAGTCTGTTTTGTCTAATAGTAGTTTACCATTCAGCCTTATTATGGCCACTCTTTGCATGATGCATAGTTTCCTATCCTTTACATTGTATCTATTTGTATCTTTGAATCTAAAATGTGTCTCCTGTATAGGACATACAGTTGGATTTTTAAAAATCCATTCTGATAATCTTTCCCTTTTGGATTGTTAACCTTTTTATATCCTTAAAAAATATTTATTTATTTATTATTTTAGAGAGAGCAGATGAGAGGGGCAGAGGGAGAGGGAGAGAGAGAATCTCAATCAAACTTCCTGCTGAGTATGGAGCCCGACATGGGGCTTGATCCCACAACCCTGAGATCATGACTTAGCCAAAATCAGGAGTCTGATGCTTAACCGACTGAGCCATCCAGGCACCCCTAACCTTTTTACATTTAATGTTGTTATATTACATAGTTGAATTTCTGCTGCCATTTGCTTCTGATTTTCTATACATTTCATGTCTTTTTTCCACTACCTCTGTTCCTCCTTTACTGTTTTTTTTTTGGAGGGGGGCACTAAATGAGTATATTCTAGTATAACACTTTAATTCCTTTAATAATGTTTTTCGTACCTATGTTAGTTATTATCTTAGTAGTTGCTTTAGCACTTATCATATATATCTTATCAGAATTTACTTCTCAGTCACACTAATTTAATTCCAGTGAGATATGGAACTTTTACTTCTCTACAGCTGTTTTCCCTTTTCCTCTTTTTTGTTATTATTGTTATACAAATCACAACTATATACAAGACCAATAGTATAATACTATATTTTTTATATACCTAATTGCATGCCATTAAAGACTAACAAAAGAAAGGAGAACATGCATAAATTTAAAGTTTATTATATTATCTTTTATAATTGGATATTTTAGATGATATATTTTAGTAACTCTGATGCCTGACCCCCATTCTGGGGCTTGTTGTTATTGTTGTTTGTTTGTTTGTTTTGCTTTTTAGTGCCTTAGTTGTACTGTTTTAGTGAAGTCTATTTTCCCTATATCTGAGGTTTTCGATGTCACTCCTCAGAGGGTACAGTTGGGCATGCCCAATTGGTTACCCCGTGATGACAGTGTTTTAGCAGGTTCTCTTTTGACTATCTCTCCTTGATATTTTTGCTGAGGGTTTGTAAGTTTTACAGTTATCCATTAATTGCTGACTGGTTGCTCTTTTGTTTGCATCAGTGGTTGGGACAATAACTTACTCCGAAGTCTAATCCAGTTGAATTTGGACCCCTTTGGAAGGTAGTTTTGAGAAAGATCTTTGAGATTTTCTCTGACCACAAAAGAGCTTTTATCAGCTGTCTCTTTCTCTGGTTCTCTTTGGTAAAATAGCTAACCTCTGCTTCTTGTTGCTGTCATGGAGCTGCCAGCCTCCTCCTAATTGCTTAACATCCAGATTTCCTGTGTTTTCAAGAATGCCCTAAGCTTGACGTCCCCACACTCTGTTAGAAATAATGTCACTTCCCTTGGAGAGAGCTTCAGAGTTCTCTGTTCTTATGGCCTTCTTCTTCCCCTGAGGAAAATTTCTGAATCACTGCTCCAGAGCTTTAGACATGGTTGGTGTCCTGCTTCACTTGGAATGAAAACCCTGCTTTATGACCAGGGTGCTGTGATGGGGTGATGCACTTGGTGGAATTGGCTTATCTTCATAGCAAGGAACCCCTATGAATTAGCTAGAGTGAGGGTGACTAAGGTTCCCATATTATTACCTTTCATTAACTGATTTAGAGCCTCTACCTGATTGAGGGCGGTGTGGGAAAAGGGAGCCCTCATATTCTCAGCTTCATTCACCTGGTATGTAGTCTCTGCAACACAGAGCTGGGGAGAAAGAGGATGCTGGCTGCCTATCCTTCCAAATGAGGTACTATGGCACATGACTGAGGGGTTGCAGAAGGGAGGGAATGGTTTGTGGCTTAAGTGCCTCAGACTCTTACTGTTCTCACTGACATTTAGTAGATTTTCTTGAAGAAATACTTCACTTTTTATATTCCTGTGGAAAAATTTCCAGAGACTTTTTCTCCTAGGAACACATCTGAACTACTGCTCAAGTAATTGTTTCGTTAGTGTATATGTTTATACTTCTATGATTTTCACCATTCATTGTTGTTTCATTGGCGATAGGGTCTGTGGAACTCCTCAGGCAACCATTATGTAAAGAGATTTACATATATTCATGTATTCTTTATAAAATTAAAATCCATTAAAGACATGCTTGTGTGTGTACCTACTTTCAAAAATTGAGACTTGGAAATGCTATTTCCCGTTTCCATGGTGAATATGTCAATTGAATCCAAGTTTTACTGGTTACTAATTTGGAATTTTTGCTACTAACAATACTGGTTGTAAAGTTAGTGCCACAAGGCAGCTTAAACATCAAGGTATAGGTATAATAACAGCTATTTCAAGGCTAGTACACACTTGGCAAGTATGGTGCCATTTATCTGTTCTTTGTCTATAGAAGTCTAAGTTAATAGATTATAGCACTTTTTTCCTTTGTCTAGATACAACCTTAATTTTTTTCAGATTAATACTTCTGGTAGGTATTACCAACTTGTCAAATTTGGCTGCAATTTGATACTTCTAAGCTAAGCAATATCATTCATTCATTGATTTAAAAAAAATAATGAGTTGTCTAATAGTATCTTGAAAAATGTATATATTTAAACAGATGTGTGTTTTCATATTTTTATATTATATATCCAAATTTAAATTATTACCTGTATAGTTAAAAAAGTAGGAAACACAAAAGGCCCAGGACAAAGTTTTTCAAATTTTTATATCCCTCAGAACCACCCAATTAGCCTGTTGAAAATTAACATATCTGAATTTTCATCCTCAAAATGTCTAGTTATGGTAATTGAAGGGTGGAATTTAAGGATTATCATTTCTTATCATCACTCCCACTAGTTTCTAATACTGAAAGTCCATTGGCAGCAATTTCAGAAACCCTTGTCTAAGGTAAACATCTTGTTTTACTGCTTATTTAGTTATTCAGTATGTGAAAATGATAATAGTTCAGACTTTCATTATGCTTATTTGTCAAATGTGGATATTATAAATAAATTAATGGGATTCTTTGTAGGGTTAAATAAGATTAAATATGCTTTTTCCAAGCATCGAAATAATCCTATTTTAGGACAAAGTGAAGGTTTTTATGAAGAAAAAGTTATTTGTAAAAAAAGTAGAAAAATGACAAACAGGTGTATTACCATTTTGTACATATATGCTTTGGGTTTTTTTCGTTATTATTTAGAAAAATCTGGAATGAAAAGGTTAGAAATTGGTATAAAGCTAAATGATGCACTAAAGGAATTGTGTTATTTAATCAATTTTATAATTAAAACCTTCATAGCAAATCCAAATGAGGCCATCATGTGTTAGAATTACCACAGAATTTCATTTCAAGCTATCATTAAAGGTTATAATCCACCTTTTAGAATAGTTGACTTAAAAGTTACCTTCTAAATTTTTCTAAAATTTATACGTAAAACACTTATTTGTCCTTATAGCAGCTATGGATGAAATTTCTATTTCAAAAGTGGGAAATTGCAGCCCTAAGATGGAGATAATCTCTACTTTTAGGTATGATCATTACCCAAGTTAGTTCCAAGCACTATATGCTTAACAATTAAACTCATCTATGAAGAATTTTTCTGGTAAGATATTGAATGTAAGGGAAGAATAGAAATAAAATAAAATAAACTTGTTTCACAGATGAAGATTGAATTCCAATTAAATTTTGAGTGAAAATTAACTTTCTTCCTTACTTTGGCATTCTTACACAGTTTTTGATCATATGGTATCTATTTTTTTAACTATAAGAATAATCCATGATTATTACAGAAGATTAATACAATTCTATAAAACATAGCAACTAGAATACAAATAATACATAATCCTACTACTCAGAAATAGGTATTATTTATATAGTTGTGTATTTATTTTCTTGATGTGTATACATTCACATATTGCAATCATCTTACAAATTCAATACCTATAGTTATTTAACATTATAAAATTATATATAAATATATAATATATATAAACATTATAAAATAAATATTAGCTAAGTAATTAACTTTTTCAAAAACATCACTTTAGTTAATGGCACGATATTTCATTAGGTGCACTTGCCCTAACACATATAGGTCATTTCTTTTTGGGTTGGGGAAGGCAAGATGTTTATCAGAGATTGATACTGGTGAAAAGAGGAAGGAAACAGGATTGGGCAGAGAGAGATACTGAATTGTGGTTTAGAACTAACAAACCATCATCCAGCCTGCAAGGAGCTCTGGGGAGAATAGTCCTCAAACTTGCTGTATTCTATTCAGCTGCCTCAGTCAGTGGATAAAGGATTTCCTGGGAGAAGTCAGACATTTGGCAAAACAATTCTCTGGAACTGATACCTATCCTGAAAAAAACTTGCTGTTCAAGGCTGTCTTCTAATCCCCCAACTTCTAGGAATCAAAATTTTCTTGAAAGGATTTATAGGCAGGGGATTTTCATGTCTACACTAGATTGCTAGATTTCTTTTTTAAACAAAGAAGTTTGAGAGCCTATGTCTCATTTAAGTGAGCAACACTAACCTAATGAAGAATGACCACAAATCCAACTGTTTATGGTACTTTTGTGCTTGTTAGTCTATCTTCATTTTTTTAAAGAAAACCTGTTACTTTAAAATACAGGTTCACAGAAAGGTACAAAGAAGTGTACAGAGAGGTCCTGTGTACCCTTCACCCAACCTCCTCTGGTACTAACATCTTGCATAACTATAGTAAAATGTAAAAGACAAAAAAATTGACATGGGTACAACCCATGAAGTTTATTCAGATCTTATCAGTTGTGTGTGTGTGCGTATGTATATTTATGCAATTTTATCATATGTAGCCTCATGTAACCATAACCACAATCAAGGTAATTACCTTGTTTACCACAAACTCCCTTGCAATACCCATTTAATCCACATTGACCATTGCTCAATTCCTAACTTCTAGAAACCACTAATCTGTTCTCCATTTCTATAACTATGTTATTTAATGAATGTTATACAAATAGAATCATACAATTTGCATCCTTTTGAGATTGGGATTTTTCACTCAGAGTTCTTTCCTTGAGGTTTATCTGAGTCATTGCTTGTATTAATAGTCTGTTCTTTTTTTTTATGAGTATTATTTCATACTGTTTATTTAACCATTCATCCACTGAAGGATAGTTTTCTAGATTTTGGCTATGAAATCAAGCTGCTTATGAACATTAGTGTTCAAATTGCTGGGTGAAAATAAGTTTTCATATCTCTGGTATATATGTCTAAGAATGTAACTGCTGGCATGTAATATGGTATGATGATTAGTTTTAAGTAGCATTTTGGCTAGTTGTGGTCCCCAGTTGTTTAATCAAACATTAATGTAGGTGTGGACATGGATGGAACTAGAGGGTATTATACTAAGCAAAATAAGTCAATCAGGGAAAGGCAATTATATGATCTCACTTGTATGTGGAATTAAAGAAACAAAACAGAGGATCATAGGGGAAGAGAGGAAAAAATAAAACAAGATGAAACCAGAGAGGGAGACAAACCATAAGAGACTATTAATCATAGGAAACAAACTGAGGGTTGCTGGAGGGGGTAGGGGTGGAGAGATGGGGTAACTGGGTGATGGACATTAAGGAGGGCATGTGATGTAATGAGTGCTGGGTGTTATTAAGACTGATGAATCACAGACCTGTACCTCTGAAGCTAATAATACATTATATATTAATAAAAAAATGTAGGTGTTACTGTGAAGATATTTTGTAAATATGGTTTAATATCTACATTCAGTTAACTTTAAGTGAAAGAATTTGCCCTTAATAATGTGGGTTGCCTCAAAATGGAGAATATGTGCCTCAAGACTGCCATATCACCCCCTGCCAGTATATCCTATTGGTTCTGCTTCTCTGCAGAACCCTAATTAACACATATGGGAAGGCCATTTGTAGTTTTAAAACGAACATCTAGAGTGTCTTTACTGTTTTACTTTTCCACCAGCATTATATTAATGATCTGGTTTCTTCACATTCTCACTAACAGTTGTTGTTATCACCATTTTTCATTTTATTTTAATCATTCTGATAGGTGTACGGTGATATCTCATTGTGGTTTTCTTTTATTGAGAAACATGTAATTGACATAACATTCGTTTCACGTGCATAACATAATGATTTGATATACACATATGTTTTAAAATAATCACCATGAGTCTAGTTAACATTCTGTACCACACATAGTTACATGTGTATTTTACTTGTGATCAGAACTTTTAAAATCTATTCTCTTACCTAATTTGAAATACACATAACAGTATTTTTAACTAAAGTCACCATGCTGTACTTTACATACCCAAGACTTATTTACTTTATAATTGGAAGTATGCAACTTTTGATCCTCTTCACCCATTTTGTCCAACTCCACACTCCTTGCCTCTGGCAACCTCCAGTCTGTTCTCTGCATCTATGAGGTTTTTTTGTTTGTTTTTGTTTTTGTTTTGTTTGTTTGTTTGTTTTGAGATTCACGTATAAGTGAGGTCATACGCTATTTGTCTTTCTCTGTCTGACTTGTTTCCCTTAGCACTGTGCCCTCAAGGTATGTTCATGTTGTTGCAAATGGGAAAGATTTTCTGCTTTTTTATAGCTAAATAATATTCCATTGTGTATATTAGATTATGAATTATTTTTTTAAAGAAGCTACATAAAAGTAATATAGTATTTGTCTTTCTCTGGCTTATCCCTGAGTTAGGGATAAGGGTTTGGGATTTCCCCACTAGGTCTGTATTGGGCTTCTTTTTCTCTAGGCATTTGGCTATAGAGAGCAGATAAACTCCAAAGATAAGACACATCACCACTATTACAATCTGTATGATCTTAAGGAGATGGTTACTTCTCACAAGCTTTAGTTTCAGCATCTACTAAATAGTGTAATAATAGCCCCTTCTTCATAAGGCCATTATTAGAATTTGATAAATGTTCACATATAAAGCAATTGGCATAGTATTTGGTCCATAAATTTAAATAATAATAATTATTGTTATATAATAATGTAATTATTATTTTTGTGGCTATTATTTATTTATTCCTTTAGATCTATCAGGATTAAGCTTTTTCCATCCCTGATAAGAATATATATCCTATTACATAAAATATACTGCAGAAAGCATAGGGAATTCATAGAAGTATATGTAAGTATATATGTAAGAAGCTATAAACTATCCTATATAGTTTAGGTTTATTTATGCTTAACTTGTTCTTGTTGTCGTTTTTTTAAATCCAGATCCACAGTGAATTATTTCTACAAAATAAGCAACAGTGTTGGAAATGAGTTAAGAATCAAGGTCAACAGACTTTTTTTTTTTTTTATGTTGTCTCACTGATAAGGTTTAAGAGATGAATCATGATACTATCCAAAGATGACTTATTGAATTGCTGATCTAATTAAGTTAGAACTCTTAAATTTCACCAAAATACTAAATTAAGAGATCATAATGAGAGATTAAACATTTTATGTTCCTTTTCTTACATATGCTATCCCTAAATGTACATATCGCTATATTGCATTTTCAAAATAGATTTATATGTATAGCCATGTATTGTCCATATTTAAATATAAAATGATTGAGAAAGATTAATAACTATAGGTATTACAGGAAAATATAGCAACCTTTGCCTCTCTGTAAGGGAATTAGATTTTTTAGATAAAAAACTACAGTCAGTATTTTCAGAAAAATGTTTGCTATTTTCTTAGATTTAGAGCTGGCCTAAAGCTTTTGCCCTTATAGCTATTTGTCAGACTGGTCTATCTGCTGCTGCTATTTCCCATTTGTCTACAGCAATGCTTCAGTGCTTTTTAAAAGCATACACTCTCCTTTCCCTGCTTTTGATTGACCCACTTTGGTCTTTGATAGAGAAGGAATCTTTTATGGACCTTGTAGCTAGAGCATTTTTTACTTTCTATGAACTTTCATAACTTTGTTCCCAGTAGTGTTGTAGTTATTCTTGCATATGCCTCATGTCTCAAAAAGTTACTGAGTTTATTGATGGTAGGAACTCACATATATAGAATCTATCTATCATCTATCTATCTATCTATCTATCTATCTATCTATCTATCTATCTATCATCTGTCATCTATCTATCATCTATCTATCATCTCTCTATCATCTATCTATCCCTCTCCCCAATAGACTTAACCCACAGAGAATACCTAACACACTATTTTCCACATACGTAAAGCGAGTTTAACAAATGTTTGTCAATTAAGAGACTATGTCTCCATTCTCATTTGACTTCAAATGGAAGTGTATAAATAAAATATAAAATGGCAGTGTAGGGATATCTTGGATAGAACATAGGCAGTAGGTCTGGAAGATTTGGAGAGGTGCTTATGGTTCAGCGGAACAAGTGATTATGATCAACTACTTGATCTGAAATTTATCCAGGTTCCCAAGCCACAAACCTGGAAATGTACTTGGCTCTTCTTTCTCCCTCATTCCACTTACAATGATTTAACATATCTTTTTGACATATCAACCTGTAAGTCTCTTAAATTTGGTCTCTCTTCACATTATATCCTATATCAGAAAAACAAACAAACAAACACACAACTCTTAAATTTCTGTATGAGCCTCCTCCATCTTCTGCTTCTGTTTTTTCTCTAACCCAATTATTTTCAACTATCCTAGTCACAGTGACAATTTTATTTTATTTTATTTTTAAAGATTTTATTTATTTGACAGAGAGAGACACAGTGAGAGAGGAAACACAAGAAGGGGGAGTGGGAGAGGGAGAAGCAGGCTTCCCGTGGAGTAGGGAGCCCGATGCAGGGCTGGATCCCAGGACCCTGGGATCATGACCTGAGCCGAAGGCAGACGCTTAACGACTGAGCCACTCAGGCACCTCACAGTGGCAATTTTAAATTGGAACATGTAGTTCTATACCTAACAAAAAATATCCCATGCCTCTCTCTTATTCTTAGGGTAAAACTTAAAATTTAACGCAGTGTTTACAGAACTTTTCTTCTGCTTGCTTCTCTAGCTTCGTCTTTAGCACCAGTCTTTCACCATATCCTGGAGCCTTTTGAGTTATTGTTATATTTCATCCCATCCAGCATGTTATTTTTGTTTTGCCTTTGAGATTTTTCATTGCCCTTGTTCTTCTAGAAACAGACTCTTACTCCTTTCTTTCCCCTTGTAAATTTCTACTTTGCCTTCAGATTTTATCCTTGTGAAAGCAGGTGAGATCCCACAGCTAAGTGTTTCTGAAATATTTGGTTCTTTGATACCATGTCTGCTTTACTCACAGTTAGAGCCTGAGTACCTGGCAGAGTGTGAAATAGGCAACAGCTAATGCATGTTGAATGAATCTTTACTTTTATAGATGTTCTCTGCTTCTTATTCTGTTGATATTTTCAAACTTACTGCAGGTAAAGGATTTGTACACTAGGCTGTTGGAGTCTTTTCAGTACCCTGATTTTTTCCTCTGAAATCAAAGATCATGCTAGTTAAATCATTTTGAAAGAAAGGTGCAAGTTTAATCAACACTAGCCCCAAATCTTTACACTTCTCACTTACATTCTTCTCTAGCGGAACTAGAAAATATCTGCTTTGAAATAAAATGTTTAAAATCTACTAACGTAAAGATCAATTGTATTTTATTAATATAGAAAGTCAATTTGGATATTAATAGCCTGAGTATGTTTTGCCTCTAGAAATTCTTCTGAAATATTATTATGTATTTTTTTTTACTTAAGGACACTTTGATCAATTAACAAAAGAGAAATTATGCACTCTCATGCAATCATGGCAACCAAACAGAATTTTGAAACTGTTTAATGGTGATTAGTTTTTTTTTCCTCTTTCACCAAATACAGCAATGTGACTACACAGTGAAAGTTAAGAAAGTAAGACTTGGTCATAGTGAGGAAGTTTTATCCTTTCAGTTTTATGTTCTATTATTGCTGCCAACTGAAACGTTGTTATGTATATGTAAATTCAATGATTACATAATTGTTTTACTCAACAATTACAATTATTTATTATATATTTATATATATGTATAATATATTTACCAAATGTGTGTATATATGGCAGTGAAAATATATAACTCTAAAAATGAATAAAATAGAAAAATTAAAATCCATCCTTTTAGAAAATTTGGTAGACTAATTTATTAAATAAATCAAGATTATTTTGGAAACACAAACAAATGGCAACACAATTTAACTTTCATCACAAGAACATAAAAAAAGTTCTCAACTACTTCTTTCATTTTGTCTAGAGAATAGACGTACATTTCCAAAGCTAATAAATCTAACAAAGTCACAGAGATGACACCACTTACTGTTTAAGTAAGACAAGTGTTGATAGTAGTTTTTAAACATGACATTATAGGTGCTAACCAAAAACTAAAAATAATTTTTAAAGATTTATTTATTTTGGTGGGGGAGAGCACAAGCTGGGGGTGAGGGGGAGAGAGAGAGGGAGAGAGAGAATCTTAAGCAGATTCCATGCTGAGCTCAGAATCCAACGTGGGTCTTGATCTCATGACTCTGAGATCATGACCTGAACTGAAACCAAGAGTCAGTCACTCAACCGACTGAGCTATCCAAACATCCCTAAAAATAATTTTTAGGAAGCACAAGGATAACACCAATATCTCTTTATCCATAGTACAAGTATTCAAAATTGCTCTTTTTAGACAAATTATTTTCATAGTCTTCCTAGCATTACTATCATCTTTGATCCTGCCTTTACATCCTATATTGGGGGCTGGGGTTTGTGCCTGGGTCTGTTAAGTGTCTGCCTTTGGCTTAGGTCACGATCTCAGGGTCCTGGGATTGAGTCCCACATCAGGCTCTCTGCTCAGCGGGGAGCCTGCTTCTCTCTCTCTCCCTCTGCAGCTCCCCCTGCTTGTGTGCTCTCTCTCTCTGTCAAATACATAAAATCTTAAAAAAAATTATAAATAAATAAATAAATAAATCCTATATTTGATTGTGTGATACTTTGCAGCATGTATATTTATTGTTCCCTTAGTGCCTTGTAAATGATTCACATTTAGGAAATGATTACTTGAATAAATGATTACATTGCTGTTCTTCTTCATGACCAGTAATGTACATATGAATATACTAGCTTAAAATCTGGGAGAATATGCATCCATAGTTGAGAAAGCAACTTAATGAACTGCCTGCTGACTAAGCCTGGGCTCTTGTTTTCAGAAGCCAATGATAAAATGAGTCCACCAGCATGTATACACTTATCAGGACTTGAAAGCCGACACTCTGTGTGTGTGTGTGTGTGTGTGTGTCTGTTTAATTTTATGAAAGGACTTATAGGCAATTATTTCAACAACACAATTTTGACTCTGTAGGGTACATTGACTCTGTGCATTGCAGAATCAATTCTCTCAAGGGTATTCTTTGTAAAGGCATGTATTATTTAGCTAGAACTGCCATTACAAAATACCAGACTGGGTGGCCCCAACAACACAGCTTTAGTCTTTCAGCTTTGGAGGCTGGAAGTTCCAGACCAAGGTGCCAGTTTCTGTGAGAGCTTATTGGCTTGCAGGTGGCTGCCTTCTTACTGTGTCTTCACGTGACCCCTTCTGTTTGCGCATGTAGAAAGAATTGCATGACATTGTGTGGTATTTTGTGATTCCAAGGACTACAACAACAGTATTTCTTACATCTCATGTTTCTTCCAATGTGAATTTCATTCCCACATCAAGAAATGCAGTCAATTTTTCATCTGTTTGATGAAATTCCTGGGTTGACATTGTAGTCTCCTTAGTAGAATACAGCGGACCTGAGGCTGTATAACTTCTAAGGCTAGGCCTTTAAGATGTGCAGGTTTTGCCTTTACAGCTTGGTATGCTGCAATAATGGAAGAAAGCATAAACAGCCAGATAGTGAGGCTTATGTGGAAGAGAAACAAGACCCCAGTTGACAGTCTCAGCTCAGGTCCCAGTTATCAACACTTGAATGAGAACGTTGGGCCTTCTGACCATCCTTGTACTTTAGCTGATACCACATAAAACAGAACTTTCTGGTTAACCCACAGAATTATGGGAAATAACACATTGCTGTTGTTTAAGACTCTAAATTTTGAGTGGTTTGTTATATATAGAAAGTAATAAAAGTATTTTCAATTAAAAACTTCTATTTTCATCAAAATATTTATAAAAAATAACTGTCAGCATTTATAAAGAAAGAAGGAAAGAGTTCTGAATACTATAAAACTGTTTAACTCATTTAAAGTTTTTTCCAATAACATTACATGTTTATATTTTATAATTATTTAATGTCTAATATATTTATGTTTTAAAAATCATACTAATGATATTTTTATATCTCAGTTCAAAGGCAATTTCTAGCAACAATGCCTTTGAAAACAGGAAAAAGATTAATTCAGATACTAGTTTGATTGAAGGAGAGTAATATAGTATTTAGTAACATTTTGCATGTAATATATTATTATGGTACAAACTGTGGAGAAAGCACATGATAAAAGATTAGGAGGTAAAAAAATAAAAAAGTCTTAATATTAAAAACAAACTTGTTTATGTAGTTTTAAAATGGATAATCAGGGTCTTTAAATGCCATGGTATGGAAAGGGTAATAAAGGGTAAAAGGGTAAGAAAGGAATTGGGTTTTTTCTTTTAAGATTTATTTATTTAATTTTAGAGAGAGAGAGAGAGCTGGGGGGGGGAGGGGCAGAGGGAGAGGGAGAGAGAGAAGGTCTTAAGCAGACTCCACGTTCAGCGCAGAGCCTGACATGGGGCTCCATCTCACAACCCTGAGATCACGACCTAAGCTGAGACCAAGAGTCAGATGCTTAACTGGCTGTACCACCCAGAACCCCAGGTTATAAGAGTTTTGTTTCATCATGAAAATATTTACAATTCACTAGAAAGTACATTTTTAAAATAATTTTGCCCCTCACATATTTTAATAATGGAAACTAACAAGTTGAAACTTTAGAAAAATTGAGTCATTGAGATATACATGCGTATGTCTGAAAAAGACTTACACTAAGATTATAAGAACTATTAAAATCTAATAGTAAACAGACAAAAAATTAAAAATTGGTATAAGATTTTTTAAAATACTTTATATTGAAATAATTTTACATTTAGAGAAGAGTTACAAAGATAGCACCTAGAGTTTCTGTTCTTTCCCTCAGTTTCCCTTAATATTAACATCTTATATGACAATGAGATATTTATCAAAACTAAGAATTAATGTTGGTACTAAATTATTCTTCAAGTACACATTCTATTTGGACTTCACCAGTTTTTCTGGTGAAGTCCTTATTTCTATTCTAGGATACAATCAAGGATACCATATTAAATTTAAGTGTCATGACTCCTTACCCCCTTAGTCTCCTTTAGTCTGTGACAATTACTTACTCTTTCCTTGTTCTTCATGACCTTGCCACTTTTAATAGAATATAGAAGGTATTTTGTAGAAAGTCTCTCAGTTTAGGTTTGTCTGATATTTTCTCATGAGTAGACTGGGGCTTTGGGCTTTTAGGAAGAGTATCACAGAGGGGAAGTGCTTCACTTTGTTTTTTTCCCCTTTTTTTCCTTTTTTCTTCTCTTATTTAAGTATAGTTGACACACAATGTTACATTAGTTTCAGGTGTACAACATAGTGATTCAACAAGTTCTTACATAATGCTATGTTCAGTACAAGTCTAACTACCATCTGCCACCATACATCACTATTACAACATCATTGACTATATTCTTTATGCTGTGCCTTTTATTCCTGTAATTTAGTCATTCCATAACTGGAAACCTGTATCTCCCACTCCCCTTCACCCATTTTTCCCATCCCTCCATTCCCTTCCCTCTGGCAACTGTCAGTTTGTTCTCTATATTTATAGATCTGATGCTGCTTTTTGTTCGTTTATTCATTTTTCTTTAGATTCCACATCTGAGTGAAACCATATGGTATTTGTCTTTCTCAGTCTGACTTATTTCACTTAGCATAATACCCTCTAGGTCTATCCATGTTGTCTCAAATGTCATAGTCTCATCCTTTTACATTGCTGCATAATATTCCTGTGTGTGTGTTTGTGTGTGTGTGTGTGTGTGTACCACAACTTCTTTATCCATTTGTCTATGAATAGACTACTTTCATATATTGGCTATTTCAAATAAGGCCACAAAAATGTAAGGGTGCATATATCTTTGAATTAATGTTTTCATTAATTTGGACAAATATCCAATTGTGGAATTATTGGATCATATGGTATTTCATTGCATCATATTATGGGATACATCATATCAACACTCTTTATCACAAATGATGTTAACCTCAAACACTTGAGGTTAAGGTAGCATTTGCCTAGTTTTTCTTCTGTCATAGTTATTGGGCTCCACCCCTCTTTCTGTACACTGTTTGAAGCGGGTTACTAAATCCAGCCTATGCTTAAAAGAAGGAGAAATAGGCTCAGATTCCAGGAAGGAAGAATATCTAAGTAAATTATTTGGAATTTTTCTGTGAAAGACTTGAATCTTTAACTCCCCAGAAATGGGCATAAAATTTTAGTTACTGAGGTGCCTGGGTGGCTCAGTCAGTTGAAGGACTGACTCTTAGTTTCAGCTCAGGTCATGACCTCAGGGTCGTGGGATGGAGCTCTGTGTGGGCCTCCATGCTCAGTGGGAAGTCTGCTGGAGAGTCTCTCTCCCTTTCCATGTCGCCCTGCCCCTCCCACTGCACTCTCTTTCTCCCTCTCTCTAAAATAAATAAATAAATCTTAAAAAAATTAATTACAGTTACAGTTAATAAATGATATAGTTGACAAACATTAACAAAAGAGGATGTAAAATTGGGTAATAAACACATAAAAATGCTCACATTATTAGTTACAAAGGAAATGCAAATTAAAACTAAAAGTAGACACTAGATACTTCACAGAAAGTTTAGAATGAAAAGACTGACAGTAGCAAATTTTGGCAAATAAGAACACTTTTGACAGGAGCATAAAAATTGTATAGCTCTTTTGGAAAACAGTGTACCTCTTACAGAGTGAAGCATCCACTTACCAAGAGATGGAGACTTTTCACTCCTATATATCTTTTTTCCCCCCAAAAGGAAAATAAAACACATGTCCAGACAAAAATTACCTAAATGTTCCTATCACTTTTACTTTTAAGCTAAAACTTTGGAACAGCCCAATCAACAGATGAATGAATGAACAAAATGTAGGTGTGTCCATACAATAGAACACTATTCTCAGCAGTAAAAAGGAACAGATCTTGATACATGCAACATGTATAAATCTCCAAATCATCATGGCAAACAGAGGAAGCCAAACATAAAAGAGAGCATATCATATGATTACATTTTTATGAAATCTGAGAAAATAGTGGCAAAAAGGTTGCCGGAAGCCAGTGATGGGATTGATTACAAAGGGTCCTAAGAAAGCATGGGGGTGGTATAAATGTTCTGTTTTGTTTTGGTAGCTTCATAGGTGTTTGCATTTGGTGAATTCACCAACCTATACATTTTAAAATTTGTTGCATATAAATGAAATTTCATTAAATAATATATGACAAGGGATATGTCTTTTTCAAAATTATTTTAGGACTTACATGAACATAAACTCCTGCAATCCCTGTATTAGATATGTCTTAATGGCAGGAATCATGTTCTTCTTTTGAGAAACTTCATTCTTTTGAGCGCAGAGATCAGTTGTTGTTTTTTTAAGATTTTATTTATTTATTTGAGAGAGAGAGAAAGAGCACAGAGGGAGAGTGGGAAGGAGAAGCAGACTCCCTACTGAGCAGAGCGCCCAACATGGGCTCTATCCCAGGACCCTGAGATAATGACCTGAGCCAAAGGCAGACGCTTAACCGTCTGAACCACTCAGGTGCCCTCAGAGACTAGCTTTAAGTTACAAAATTTGTAGTCACCAAATTAAAAGGATTTTGCTTGACTGCTTAATTATTTTCATCCCTTAAGTTGTGATACATATATGTATATATATATATTTTTTTCATTCCAGTGTATTAATCTTACATTTCTGAAAGGTTTTATTAATAGAACTGCTCAGTCTTAATACCTTGGGAATTTGTATGTGTGACTGTACCAATCAGTTTAAATATCCTATTGTAATCTTATTATTCACTGTCACTTTTATGAGTTTAATGACCCAAATGCCATTAACATTCTTGTTCACCTTACTACCACTCAATTTACACAAATTTTTCTTGGTGACTCTTGGTACTGAATATGATTTGAATGAAAATGTATATTAAATATATACACAAATACACAAATGAAGACATGTACACACATGCACACATCCACATACTTATGCATGTGGGTTTTTTTTAATCATTATCTTGGAGTCTTTTATTTTCCCGCCTCTTATTCCATCAAAAAATTATATCTCTTTCTCAACAACAAGGATTGAAACTATGACTCTGACTTGAAATGCATTAAGTTAGTCTAGGTTCAAATAGTTAAATGATTTCTTATAAATTATGGATTATAAAACTAGGAAAACAATATAGTATGAGACAGTTCATATGGAAATCTCATCTCAAGGTATTTGAATTTTGAAAATCCGTAATAACGTAAAGGAAATGGTATGTTGGAAATATTACTAATGTAATTTTGACTATTAAAAAGTTCTAAATATCTTCCATGAGTTATATAACCATGAATGCTTTGGAAATATCTTTGCCTCCTGAGAAATACTCTTCAGTTATTTGACATGTTCCTTTAGAGAGTGATTAAGCAAATTGTTCCATGTACTTGAGATGAATTTGCAAAATACATTTTTTTTTAAAGATTTTATTTATTTATTTGAGAGAGAGAGAATGAGAGACAGAGAGCATGAGAGGGAGGAGGGTCAGAGGGAGAAGCAGACTCCCCGCCCAGCAGGGAGCCTGATGCAGGACTCGATCCCGAGACTCCAGGATCATGACCTGAGCCGAAGGCAGTCGCTTAACCAACTGAGCCACCCAGGCGCCCCAAAATACATTTTATAAATATTGATTTGAGCTAAAAAAGTAAGTACAATGATAAGAGGATTTGGTAGAAAGCTTTAGGAAGCTAGGTGCTCAGTAATTATGATTTTTTATAGTGAGATTCCTGACTTAAAGATCAAAAAGTAACAAGTACTTTCTGAAAGAAACGTAATAATAATTCTTACTATCCCTTTAAAATAATCTGTTGAGGACAAAGGGCAGAAGGCTACTAGAATTTAAGATTACAAATGGAACTTTTTAAAATTTATTTATTTATTTTAAAGATTTTGTTTATTTACTTGAGAGAAAGAGAGTGCACAAGCGGGGTGGGGGGCAGAGAGAGAAAGAGAGTCCCCACTGAGCAGAGAGGCCGACACGGGGCGTGATCCCAGGACCCTGAGATCATGACATGAGCCAAAGTCAAACACTACCCAACTGAGCCCCCCAGGTGCCCCAAATGGCCCATTTTAGATACACAAAAATAGTAGTAGTGTCAAGGGATCAAAAAATAAATTTTAAACAGTGGAATAAGAGAATCACAGGAGATAAAATGTCATAGATTCAATTTAAACATTACTAAGATGGCAGTACATTTTTATTTCCATATTGCATGCTACATGAGAAAACTAGATATTCAAAAACATTTTTTCAAAATTTACTCAATTGCATATATAGTACATGAATAATACAGTATTTGAACATGAGAAAATATATAGACCACAACTTGAAAGTTTCGTTTCATCCACCCTAATATCCCTGAGTCAGAAAATGGAGTCATTGTCAGCAGTTTGGTCCTCAGATTAATTATGTATATTGAGAAATTACATATCTCAACACGTGTCTATATGTAGACATTTACATATGTAATATATATGATTTATTACTTATTTATATATATAATAATGCTAAAGGCACATAAAAGTCTGAAGGAGACATTAACCTGTGCAGAATATTGCTTATATCAAAATAGTAGCTATATAGTGCTGATTTAAATAAAGGATGATTTTCAAAGTTAAATGTAGACTTATGGGTGGGCAATTTGCACACTCTAAAGTTAAGGCAATTTCTTATTTAATAGAAGACATTTTCATAAAGTGATTGCTTTGAATTATGCTTGTGTATTAATAATCCTGAGACTTGAGAAGTATATATTAAGAATTCGGATGCAAGGGTTTGCCTGAATAAAGGCAGATGTGGACAGATGTTATTAGATTCAGTTCCCAGGGTTACAGTTATGTTGTACTTTTCACCATGTCATTTGGAATTCCTAACCTCTGTGTAACTCTCTGAGTTATCTCACTATGTCATGTTATCACCTCTTTAGTACTGTATTTTCTCTTTTCTAAAAAACATTGGGCAAGAGCTCATTGAGAGAAATTAACATAGAAGTTAACTTTCAAATTTGGGAGCATTAACTTTTGACAGATTCAAGGTATTGTAACTCAACGTTAAATTATTCTTTGTATGAAAATTTATGCTTGTTTAATTACACAATACATTAACACTAAATAAACTCCATAGTTCATTAAAAAATATTTTATACAATATACTGCTTTATCACATGTATGAGTAAAGAGGCAAAAAATACCACTTCTTTTAATATACTCCTTCCAAATTATTGATAGATAGATGATAGATAGAGGATAGGCAAACATATAGATATATACTTTTTTTTTATTTTTTCAAATTTAGAATTTGTCAATTGGTGGAAGAGACAGTAATCCTTGTTTTTTTTTTTTTTAAAGATTTTTTTTTTTTTTTATTCACGAGAGACAGAGCGAGAGAGAAAGGCAGAGGGAGAAGCAGGCTCCCAAGGAGCAGGGAGCCCGATGCGGGACTCGATCCCAGGACCCTGAGATCATGACCTGAGCCGAAGGCAGACGCTTAACCATCTGAGCCACCCAGGCGCCCCAGTAATCCTTGTTTTTGAAACATAGCACATTTGATGTAAAACCTTTAAGATTTATTTATTTATTTTAGAGGGAGAGAAAGCGCATGTGCAAGCAGGGGGAGGGGCAGAGGGCGAGGGTGAGAGAATCTCAAGCCGACTCCAACTTGAGGGCAGATCCAGATGTTGGGCTCTATCCCACTACTCTGAGATCATGACCTGAGCCGAAACCAACAGTTGGACTCTCAGCCGACTGAGCCACCCAGACACCCCTAATGTAAACCTTTTTAATTTAGGTTGTCTATCTTTGAAGAAATTAAGCATTATTGAGCCACTAATATATTCAGCATATGAACTTAATAAAAATGCAGAAAATAATTTAAAGCATGTTAGCATGATTTAATTTTAAAATATATACTTATTTTTTTGGTTGTAATATTAAGCTTTACAGATTCTGTTTCTTGGGCTTTTTTCCTAGTGGGTTTGAAAATGAAATTCCTTTTAGCTGAGAACCCTTGATCTGTCTTATTCAGTTTTTTTTCCTTTTTTTTCTAATTACAGAACTAGTGAAAATGGACCAATTTGTTTGTTCCAAGCACTGTGTGATTATCTTTCTCCAACATGTGCACAGACAACCAGCGTATACAAAGGCTGATAAATGAGCCATTTATTTGATACAGTAATAATCAGATTTATCAGAGGCCATCTATTGGCTGCTGTATAGATGGATTAATCAGTAAGCTTTTGCTGAACCTCCACAAGGTGACAAATAACTAAGCCTTTTCTAAAAATTTCAATATTCCTGAGAGAAATACTGATGAAATTTTAATCTTAGGCACCGAATGTAAGCCTCCTTACAAATCACAGCACATTCCTTTAAAAGGACATATAGAGATAATGTTAATTTTATTTTATTTTATTTATTTATTTATTTATTTTTAAAGATTTTATTTATTTGACAGAGAGAGAGACAGCGAGAGAGGGAACACAAGCAGGTGGAGTGGGAGAGGGAGAAGCAGGCTTCCCGCCGAGCAGGGAGCCCAATGCGGGGCTCGATCCCAGGACCCTGGGATCATGACCTGAGCTGAAGGCAGATGCTTAATGACTGAGCCACCCAGGCGCCCCAGAGATAATGTTAATTTTAATTTAATGTTGGACCTAATGGAATAGATTGTTTCATTTTCACCACTTGCATTCTCATCTGAAAATCTCATTTTTTAAAAAAGTGACAGCTTTATTAGGTTTGTTCTTTGCTTCTTTAAAGATGACAGTAACCCTAAATAATTTCTCAACACATGTCATATTCATTAGCTAATCATTTATATCTGAGTTTATATATTTATTTTATAAATCAGTTGCAAGAAAGTTTTAATTTTTAATAATTGGGTAATGAGGTTTTTAAACAAGGTAAGTTGAGGATGGTTAAATAGGTCTGCCTATGATGTACAAAGGAAGAATACAACTTGTACCACAAATTGATGTTTTAATTTTTCTGGTTGGCATGTCAATATGTTATAGCATATTGTACTAGAGGTTTTCAGAAATTGAAGGGTTACTATTTCAGGATAAGACTAAATCAAAAATTAAATATTAGAGATAACTTTTATTGAAAGTCCCTAGGCATTTTGTAGTTAAGATTCATTTGCCTTGACCCTACCATTCTATGTTTCAGAGATTACAGCAACTCATTCTTCCTTCAGAAATTCAGTAATAACCAGTCTACTCTGTAGAGTGATTTAGCTCTGAACACTACTTCTTTGCTCCAGGCATATATTTGCATGTGCACAGATTCATTAATGTAGCAGACTGGAAAATGGACCATATTCTCTAGACTTCACATATTTTAAGGTGGTTTATAAAGAATTATAGATTTTAATATTATATTATTTATCTCCTTCTTCTTCCAGACTTCATGATATAAATAGAATTGAATATAGATTTAACTTCATAAAATCTAAATTATGCCACCACTACCATCACCTGTAAACATACAACTATGGAGAAATAGTTTATGTGTATTTATTCTCTATATTACATAGAATAAATAAAACCAATCAATACTAATATCAGAGATGCATGTGTCAAAGAAAGGTGATAGGATTTTTACTTTTTTCCATTAAATAAATGTATTCTAACTATAATCCAATTAATTACCTATTTACTGTAATTATTTACTTTTATTTTTTAAATGTTTCAAGTTTTCATTTTAATTCTAGTTAGTTAACATATAGTGTAATATGGTTTCAGGAGTAGAACTTAGTGATTCATTAATTACATACAACACCCAGTCCTCATCACAAGTGCCCTCCTTAATACCCATCACCCATTTAGCTCATCCCCCTACCCACCTCCCCTCCAGTCACCCTCAATTTGTTCTCTATAGTTAAGAGTCTCTTTTATGGCTTGCCTCTCCCCCTCTCTCTCTTTTAATTTTATTTCCCCTATGTTCATCTGTTTTGTTTCTTAAATTCCACATATGAGTGAAATCATATGGTTTTTGTCTTTCTCTGACTGACTTATTTCACTTAGCATAACACACTCTAGCTCCATTCAAATTGTTGCAAATGGGAAGAGTTCACTCTTTTTTTATGATTGAGTAATATTCCATTGTGTGTGTGTGTATATACACACACACATACACACACACCATATCTTCTTTATCCATTCATTATTCGATGGACATTTGGTCTCTTTCTATAATTTAGCTATTGTTGATAATGCTGTTATAAACATTGGGATGTATATGCCCATCCAATCTGTAGTTTTGTATCCTTTGGGTAAATACCTAGTAGTGCAATTGCTGGGTTGTAGGGTACTTCTATTTTTAACTTTTCAAGTTACTGTTACTGTTTTCCAGAGTGACTACACCAGTTTGCATTCCCACCAACAGTGTAAGAGGGTCCCCCTTTCTCCATATCCTCCCCAATATCTGTCATTTCCTATGTTGTTAATTTTAGCCATTCTGACAGGTGTGAGGTGGTATCTCATCGTTGTTTTGATTTGTACTTCCCTGATGATGAGTGATGTTGAGCATTATCTCATGTGACTGTTAGCCATCTGTATGTCTTCTTTGGGTAAATGTCTATTCATGTTTTCTGCCCATTTTTTAACCGGGTTATTTGTTTTTGGCTGTTGATTTGAGAAGTTCTTTATAGAGTTTGGATACTAACCTTTTATCAGATATGTCATTTGTAAATATCTTCTACCATTCATAAGGTTGCCTTTTAGTTTTGCTGATTGTTTCCTTCACTGTGCAGGTTTTTATCTTGATGAAGTACCAATGGTTCATTTTTGCTTTTGTTTTCCTTGCCTCCAGAGACATGTCTAGTAAGAAGTTGGTAGGGCCAATGACAAAGGGGTTGCTGCCTGTGTTCTTCTCCAGGATTTTGATAGTTTCCTATTCCACATTTAGGTCTTTCATCCATTTTGAATTTAGTTTTGTGTATGGCGTAAGAAAGTGGTCCAGTTTCATTTTTCTACATGTTGCTGTTCAGTTTTCTCAACACCATTTGCTAAAGAGACTGTCCTTTTTCCATTTAATATTCTTGCCTGCTTTGTTGAAAAATAGTTGACCATATAGTTGTGGATCCATTTCTGGGTTTTCTATTCTGTTCCATGGATTAATGCATCTGTTTTTGTGCCAGTACCTTACTGTCTTGATGACTACAGCTTTGTAATATAACTTGAAGTCTGGAATTGTGATGCCTGCAGCTTTGCTTTTCTTTTTCAAGATTGCTTTGGCTATTTGGGGTCTTTTGTGTTTCCATACAAATTTTAGGATTATTTGTTCTAATTGTGTGAAAAATGCTGGAGGTATTTTGATAAGGATTGCATTAAATGTATAGATTGCTTTGGGTAGGAGAGACATTTTAACAATATTTGTTCTTCCAATCCATGACCACAGAAAGTTTTTCCATTTCTTTGTGTCTTCTCCAATTTCTTTCATAAGTGTTCTATAGTTTTCTGAGTACAGATCTTTTACCTCTTTAGTTAGGTTTATTCCTAGGTATCTTACTGTTTTTGGTGCAATTGTAAATGGAATATAGTCCTTGATTTCTCTTTCTACTGTGCTTCATTATTGGTGTTTAGAGATGCCACAGATTTCTGTACATTGATTTTGTATCCTGCAATTTTACTGAATTCATGTATCAGTTCTAGCAATTTTTTGGTATAGTCTTTTGGGTTTTCTACATAGAGTATCATGGCATCTACAAATAGTGAAAGTCTGACTTCTTCCTTGCCAATTTGGATGCCTTTTTGTTCCTTTTGTTGTCTGATTGCTGAGGCTAGTACTTCCAGTATTAACGTTAAATAACAATGGTAAGAGTGGACATCCCTGTGTTGTTCCTAACCGTAGAGGAAAAACTCTGTTTTTCCCCACTGAGAATTGTATTAGCTGTGGGTTTTTCATATATGGCCTTTATGGTGTTGAGGTATGTTCCCTCTATTCCTACTTTGTTGATGGTTTTTATTAAGAGTGGATGCAATACTTTATCAAATGCTTTTTCTGCATCTATTGAGAGGATCATATGGTTCTTATCCTTTTTTTTGAATTAATATAGTGTATCACATTGATTGATTTGTAAATATTGAACCACCCTTGCAGCCCAGGAATAAATTCCACTTAATCATAGTGAATGACTCTTTTAATGTATGGTTGAGTTTGATTTGCTAGTATTTTGTTGAGAATTTTTGCATCCCTATTCATCAGGGATATTGGCCTGTAATTGTCCATTTTAGTGGGATCTTTGTCTGGTTTTAGAATCAAGGTAATGCTGGCCTCATAGAATGAGTTTGGAAGTTTTCCTTCCATTTCTCTTTTTTGGAAGAGTTTGGGAAGAATAAGTATTAACTCTTCTTTAAATGTTTGGTAGAATTCCCTTGGGAAACCATCTTGTTTGTTAAGATTCCTGATTCATTTTTTTTGCTGATTATAGGTCTGTTAAAATTTTCTATTTCTTCCTGTTTCAGTTTTGGTAGTTTGTATATTTCTAGGAATTTATCCATTTCTTCCAGATTGCCCAATTTTTGGTATATAATTTTTCATAATATTCTCATAATTATTTATATTTCTGTGGTGCTTGTGATCTCTCTCTTTTGTTCATGATTTTATTTATTTGGTCCATTCCCTTTTCTTTTTATAAGTCTGGCTATGGATTTACCAATTTTATTAATTCTTTTAAAGAACCAGCTCCTAGTTTCATTGGTCTAGTCTGGTTTTTTCATTTGTTTGTTTCTATATCATTTTTTCCTACTCTAATCTTTATGATTTCCATTCTTCTGCTGGCTTTATGCCTCATTTGTTTTTTCTTTTTCTAGCTCCTTTAGGTGTAAGGTTAGGTTGTGTATAGGAGATATTTTCTTACTTCTTGAGGTAGGCCTGTATTGCTATATACTTTCCTCTTATGACTGCTTTTGCCACATTTCAAAGTTTTTGGACCATTATGTTTTCATTTTCATTTGTTTCCATGTATTTTTTTTATTTCTTCTTTAATTTCCTGGTTAACCCATTCATTCTTTAGTAACATATTCTTTAACCTCCATGTATTTGTGGTCTTTCCAAGTTTTTTTTCTTGTGGTGGACTTCAAGTTTCATAGTGTTGTGGTCAGGAAATAGGCAGGATATGATGTCAGTCCTTTTGTATTTGTTGAGGACTGATTTGTGACCCAGTATGTGATCTATTCTGGAGAATGTTCCATGTGCACTCAAAAAGAATGTGTATTCTACAGGTTTAGGATGAAATGGTCTGAATATATCTGTTTAATCCATCTGGTCCAGTGTGTCATTCAAAGCCCTTTTTTCTTTATTGATTTTCTGCTTAGATGGTTTGTCCATTGCTGTAAGTGGGGTGTTGAAGTCCCCTACTATTATTGTATTATTAGCATTGAGTTTGTTTATTTTGTTATTAATTGATTTATATGTTTTGGTCTTCCCAAGTTGGGGGCACAAATATTTACAATTGTTAAGTCTTCTTGTTGGATAGACCCCTTTATTATTGATACTGTGTCCTTCTTCATCTCTTGTTACAGTCTTTGGTTTTAAATCTATTTTGTTGGATATAAGTATGGTTACTCTGATTTTCTTTTGGCATCCATTAGCATGATAAATTGTTTTCCATCTCCTCACTTTCAATCTGCAGGTGTCTTTAGGTCTAAAATTAGTCTCGTCTAGGCAGCATATTGATGGGTCTTTTTGTTTGTTTGTTTTTATCCATTCTGATAACCTATGTCTTTAATTGGAGCATTTAGATTTATATTCAGAGTGATTATTGATAAATACTTATTTAGTGCTATTTTATTACTTGTTAAGTCATTGTTTCTGGAGATTTTCTCTGTTCCTTTCTAGTCTTTGTCACTTTTGTTCTTTCTTTCCCACTCAAAGATTCCCCTTTATTATTTCTTGCAGGTCTGGTTTAGAGGTCATGAACTCCTTTAGTTTTTGTTTGTTTGGGAAACTCTTGTCTCTCCTTCTGTTCTGAATGATAGCCTTGCTGGATAGAGTATTCTTGGCTGCATATTTTTCCCATTCAGCACATTGAATATATCAGCCACTTTCTTCTGGCCTGACAAGTTTCTGTGGATATCTGCTACTAACCTTATTTGTTTTCCTTTGTAAGTTAGGAATTTTTTTTTTCCACTTGCTGCTTTTAGAATTTCTTCCCTATCTCTATATTTTGAAAATTTTACTACAATATGTCTTGGTGTCAGCCTGCTTTTGTTGATTTTGATGGGAGTTCTCTGTGTCTCCTTGATTTGAATGTCTGTTTCTTCCACAGAGTAGGGAAGTTTTCAGCTATAATTTGCTCAAATAAACCTTCTGCCCCTTTTCTTCCTCTCTTCTTTTCCTGGGGTTCCTATGATATGGATATTAATATGTTTTATGGAGTCACTGAGTTTCCTAAGTCTACAGTCATGATCCAATATTTTTCTTTCCCTCTTCTTTTCAGTTTCATTATTTTCCATAATTTTGTCTTTTAGGTCACTTATTCATTTCTCTGTTTTTTCCATCTTTATGGTCATTCCATCCAATCAGTTTCACATCTCACATTTAACATTTTTTATTTCAACCTGACTAGTTTTTATATCTTTTATCTCTGCAGAAAGGGAGAGATAAAAGTGTATGTCTTCTATGCTTTTCTCAAATCCAGGTAGTATCCTTATGATTGTTGTTTTAAATTATGGAGGAGTCATATTCCTTATATCTGTTTTAATTAGATCCTTGGCTGTGACCTTTTCTTTTTTTTTTTCTTTTGAGATGAATTCCTCTGTCTTCGCATTTTGTCAGGGTCTCTGTCTTCTTCTCTGTGTTAGGAAAACCTGTTGTTTCCTGTTCCTGAGAGTAATGGCTTTATTGAGAAAATGTCAAATACTATCCAGGGCCTGGTACTTCAGGAACTGTTTCTGGTATATGCTGTGTGCACTCTGCTGCTCTGTTTTGGATGCTCTTTCACTCAGGTCAATCCTCTGCAGTGTTTCTCCTTGCCTACAGTGGGGAGTGTTTAGACCTCGCCCAGAGTATGATGAGTTTTAACTAGGTATGCTCTGGTCTGCTTGTTAAAAGAGGCCTGCTCCTATTTCCACTAGAGCTGAAGCTTTGCAGCACTCTATGGTCAGTAGACTTGGTGTGTGCTGGGAATTTGTGCTGGTCTTCAGGGGAAGGGGCCCACTGCTCTGGTTCTCAGGCACTCTTGCCCTAGTAAAGAAGCACCTGAAGAGTTCAGCGGGGCAGGGCTTGGTGTAAGTGGCTCAGGCCTCCACTGTTGGTGCTGTGCTGCTCACTGAAGTCAGTCTATGCTGATACATGGGGAGAAAAATGGTAACAGCTCTCTCCCTTAACCCCAGAGAGGGGAGTTTGCACCATCTGCTTTCCAGGAAGTCTTCACAGAAGAGCAAACAATCCTCTCATGTGTCCTAGGCCTCCTTCAGATTTCTGCATTCACTTTGTCTGTGTCTGGGCCCATCTACCCACACAGCAGTACAGGAAACCTATTTTTTATCTCAGGCACACTGGCTTAGTTTCAAAACTCCAAACTTTAGGGACCCCGTGTGGTGCAGACCATATTGTTCCTCTGGGTGTGGGTCTCACCATGCTGGAGCTGATGCCAATTTGTCCCAGAAGGGCAGTCGTACCAATGTGCAAGAGCTTGGTGTTTAGCGTGAAGCACAGCAAATTCCTGAGTCCAGGTTGCCCATCCTCAGCAGATGTGTCTGCCTCTATGTTTAAGGTGCAGGGGAGTACAGTGGCACCCACCAGCTCTTTTGTCCTCTCAGAGGCAATGCCATCTCTCCCAGATGCATTCCAAGAAGTTTTATTGTATGAATATGTCAGTTCTTCTAGTAATATATGGGAACTGTGTTGAATTAAAAATGACCACAAATTCTTTGATAACCCTTCCATTGTGAGATGGTGGCTATATTCTGTCTCTGAATTTGATCTGTGTCATGATTGCTTTGACAACTAGGGAATAGTGTGAATGATACCAAGCTAAATCTGTCTAGCATTTACAAGGACTACCAGTTTCTGCCTTGGTCTCTTGCAGCCCCAAGCTTTAAGTAAGAAGTCTTATATATGCTGTCAAGAGGCTGTGTGGAGAGTCCCTGAATTATGTGGAGAGAGCAAAAGTGGTCTAGCTAAGTCTTGTCTTCCAGGCACCTCTGCCAGGTTTCCAGGTTCCACATATGCTAAGATGCCAAACATGTAAATAAGGCCATCATATATTATCCGAAGCAGTGGTGTCTAGCTGCCAGCTGAATAGCACCTGGTGACACCATTTGATATCAAATGGAACTGAAGAATCACCTAGCAGAGCCCAATTTCCAGCCAAGAAAAATCATGAGCTATATTAAAAAGTTCAGTGGTTTTAAGGCACCAGATTTTGGGGTAGTTTGTTTTTCAGCAATATCTAACAGAGATAGAATATGGTACCAAAAGTGGTATATTGTCATAACAAAAAGCTAAATGATGCAACATTTTCTTGGGACAGGATGGCAGATAAAAACTGGAGGATTCTCGAGGAGACTGTTAGTAAATGCTGGATAAATCTTGAGTAGAGTATTAAGAAAAATGGAAGGGCCAAAAAGAGATTGTTGGTAAGGTTGTGAATGACAGTGAGGAAGCTGTTATTGGGAATTGTAACAAAGTTACATATGCTGTAATGCCAAGTTTGTCAACACTGTCACTTGTAATGATGTGGAACATAGAAAGGGTACTTATTGGGCTTATGGGTCTGACTGGGGGATTTTCAAGTAAAATACATAATGTGCCAACTGGCTTCTTCTAGTTGCTCATGATAAAATGTGAAAAGAAAAAACTTGAATTAATGAAAATAACTGCTTTTTAAAACACTTTGGGGGAAAAAATGAGCCAAGACTTAATAAGTTTAAAAATAAAACTCACAAATTGCTAGTCTTTCCCAGCAAAATAATCTCTGAGAGAAACATCCTTTTAGGACATCAAAAAAAACAAAAAAAATAGAACCTGGGCTCTGGTCAGGAAATGCAAACTGTGGCCTTTGGGCTGGCCTTGTATTTCTGTAGGTAATTTTTAATAGAACATAGCTGTGCTCATTTACTTACATAGTATCTGTAGCTGTTGTTGTGTTGAGGAATTGTGATGGAGACTCTATGGCCTAAAAGCTTAACATATTTACTCCCTGGCCCTTTATGAAAACATTTGCCTACTTTTAAGCTAGAAAATAAACCTTTATGTATTTCAAAAGTATGTCTCATATTCTTTCTGTTAAACAATAGAGTTCCTGAGAATGTTAAGGATGCAGTTGAATAGGAGTCTTACCAAAGATCTAGTATAGAAAAGGCTGTTATGAAAGAGATTTTTATTTATTTTTAATTTTTTAAAAAGATTTTATTTATTTGTTTGAGAAAGAGAGAGTGAGCACAAGCAGGGGGAGGGACAAAGGGGGAGGGAGAAGAAGTCTCCCCACTGAGCAGCGAGCATGATGCGGGACTCGATCTCAGGACCCTGAGATTATGACCTGAGCTGAAGGCAGATGCTTAACTCACTGAGCCCACCCAGGCACCGCTGAAAGAGATTTTTAGAAATGACTTTTATCTAATGTAGTAAACACCAATACAATTCATAGGAAACCCACAACACTTTTTACATTTTATTTTCATGAGCACCACTAGTTTAAAATAAAAAAATAAAAAGTAAAAACAATAAAAAAGGAAAATAAGTTTTTTTTTTAAAGATTTTATTTATTTATTTGAGAGAGAGAAAATGAGAGACAGAGAGCATGAGAGGGAAGAGGGTCAGAGGGAGAAGCAGACTCCCCGCCAAGCAGGGAGCCTGACGCGGGACTTGATCCCGGGACTCCAGGATCATGACCTGAGCCGAAGGCAGTTGCTTAACCAACTGAGCCACCCAGGCGCCCAGGAAAATAAGTTTTTGAATCCCAAAACTTTTATGGGCAGGAGGTAGGTCACAAATTTAGAGAAAATACAAATGTCAGGACTTTGTAGGTTCAAAAATAAAGCTTTATGCACCCCCAGTTTTTTTCCCAACAAAATAATCTCTGTGAGAAGCATCCTTTTATTTTAAGACAACAAAAAAGATTATGGGCCTCTCTGTTGCAAACATTAGCCATTACCTATGGAAAAGAAAGGAGCAATCCAAAGGAGGAATCAGAAACCCATAGAGCTGAGCAAAGAGCCATAGAGAAGCAATTCCAGAATCTGAACTTGTTCCTAATAAAGGAACTGATGACAATATGTTCAGCTAGACTGCAGAATTGTTATGGGGCAGTAATGGTCACATGAACTCTTTTTTTTTAAATTTTTTTAATTTTTTTATTTTTTAAAGATTTTATTTATTTATTTGAGAGAGAGAGAGCACATGAGAGGGGGAGGGCCAGAGGGAGAAGCAGACTCCCCGCTGAGCAGGGGGCCCGATGCGGGACTCGATCCTGGGACTCCAGGATCATGACCTGAGCCGAAGGCAGTCGCTTAACCAACTGAGCCACCCAGGCGCCCTCACATGAACTCTTTTTTTTTTTTTTAAGATTTATTTATTTATTTATTTATTTATTTATTGGAGAGCGAGCGAGAGAGAAACAGCATGAGAGGAGAGGGTCAGAGGGAGAAGCAGGCTCCCTGCCAAGCCGGGAGCCCGATGCGGGACTCGATCCCAGGACCCCGGGATCATGACCTGAGCCGAAGGCAGTCGCCCAACCAACTGAACCACCCAGGCGCCCCTCAAATGAACGCTTTTTAAAATTGATTTCATGTAGTTATGTTTTGCCTTTTTCATAATTTTTTGTTTTGTTTTGGTGTGCAAGGACAGATACCTTCTCATTTTAGTTCTTTTATCTTCAGATTGAGAGAAAATATGCTAAAGAATCTGCACTTCCATATGGAGCTTCATTCCCACGTGGACCTCATTAGGATGATGGGAGCCTGGAAACTAATTCCATGATAGACTAAGATTATGAGGGTATTGAGCAGAGAGTATATTTATCAAGGGAGAAAAATGTGAATGATTTGTGAGGAAATAACCTTTCTGATGGATTAACATGTTTGCAGATTCTTTGGCGTTTCTCCCTTTACAATGTGGGATTTGTTTCTCTTCTCCTTAAATTCAGGCTAGCTTATGAGTGTTTTGGCCACTAGAGTATGGTGAAAGTGAGGCTATGCCCTATTTTCTTTTTTGTCTTTTAAAAAATATTAATTTTTTATTTGAGTATAGTTGACACACAGTGTTACATTAGTTTTAGGTATACAACATAGTGATTGGAGAAGTTTAAACGTGCTATGCTCACTATAAGTGTAGCTACCATCTGACATCATACAACACTATTACATTATCACTGATATATTCTTTGTGCTTTGCCCTTTATTCCCAAGACTTATTCATTCCATAACTGGAAGCCTGCATCTCCCACTCTCCTTCACCTGTTTTGCTCATCCCCACTCTCCTTCCCTCTGGCAACCATCAATTTGTTCTCTGTGTTTACAGGTCTGACTCTGCTTTTTGTTTGCTTATTTATTCATTTGTTTCTTTTCAGATTCCACATATGAGTGAAATCGTATGGTATTTGTATTTCTCAGTCTACTTTATTTCACTCTGCATAATACCCTCTAGATCTACCCATGTTGTCTCAAATGACACAATCTCCTACTTTTTTATGGCTGCTTAACATTTCATGGTATGAATGGACTCAGGTTGCTTCCTTATCTTTCCTATTGTAAATAATGCTGCAATAAATATAAAGGTGCATGTATCCTCTCAAATTACTGTTTTTTTTCTTTTGGTAAATACCCCATAGTGGCATTATTGTATCATATGGTACTTCTATTTTTTATTTTTTGAGAAACTTCCATACTGTTTTCCACAGCCATTGTATGAGTTTACATTCCCACCAACAGTGTAAGGGGACTCCTTTAAAAGACTAGCAGCTGTTACTTTCTGAGAGTCCTAAACCATCATGAAAGAAGTGCAGCTATCCTATTACATAACCATATTGAAGTTCTCAGAGAGAAAGAAAAGATCCAGTTAAGCCCAGACTTCATCATCTATGTCAATACACTGGACATCTCAGTGAAAACAACTTGTATTCTCCAGAGCATGTCTGCCACCAGCTTAGTATTGTTAAGTGACAATGGTCATCATTATTTGGATGAGATGAATCATCCAGCTGAGCCCTGCCCCAAATCTTGATCCACAAAATTGTTAGCTATTATAAAATGTTGTTTTAAGTTCTTAGGCTGTGGGGTGGTTTGTTGTATAACAATAGATAATAAAAGCAAGGGACAACTAATTTCCAGTGCAAAGAAATGATGGAATTTAGGGGATTTTAAATAAAGTAGTGTTTGAAAGCTCAAACAAAAGGAGTGCCTTGGGTAAAAAAGTTAATATCAATTATGAAATGCAAAATAGACCCAGGAAGGTGTTTCACTGCAAACTATAAAATGAACGCAGATGTGAAATGTATCCAGAGACTTTTTATCCAAAATTCTGAACTGAGGTTTTAAGTTATGACTGCTTCTCTATGCCAGAGTGACTTAGATCTTTAAAGCAAAAGTGGGATGTTTTATTTTTATGAATATAATTTCAAGAATCACACTTTCTAATAGTCTATGATTTTAGAAAACATACTCCCTCCATGATTAAGAATGTATTTATCACTCAAAGAAGGAGATTATAATAATAGCTTACAACTGCAGCATGTCCTTGGGAAAAACATTGTTGCTTGTAAACTTTCATTTGGATTTATCTGTGTCTATTATTTCTACTTAGTGAATGGCTTTCAATCCAATCTAACATTTATTTTCTGAGTTGTCTTGATAATGGTCTCTACTATTACTACTTTTATGTCCTTGCACCAGTACCACAATGTCTTAATCCAGATTTCCAATATTTTTTTCAACCTTTGTTATAAACCCCATAGGAAATTGTTAACATTTTCACTTTTAAAATTTAATAAAGTTTTCTGTTTCCTGCCCATTTACCTTTTTTGATTCCCCTTCCTCCTGAGAGCTCAATAGTAAAATAAATGTGTAAACAATAGACAGATCATAGTCAATGTATTTAGATATATAGGGAAATAAATAATTTTACACATTGCTGTGAACAATATAATTTAGATTATATCATCTCTGTAAATAGTAATTTAGTATCAAAATTTGTATAATTCTAATATATTTGAAAGACAGATATTAACAGTTTGTGCGAGTATCTGTATCTGATGTAGAAAGTAATTCATAACAAATACATTAGTTTAGGTATTCATAATATTTAAAATAAATAAAATGTTTATCTTAATATATTATAATTATATGAGAATAGAGTTGAAGATGTATACTTGTATTATTTTGCTTAATGGTTTTTAACAAATACATATTATATATTATATATAAAATTACACAATATACATTATATAATAACATATATAGTATATGATAGGGCAATATCATATATTATAAGTTTTTCATATTTATAATGGTCAGTGGAAGAAGAAATTTTAATGATTTTGATCAGAAACAAGTCATATTTTAATTTGTCCTGGGCTTGGTTTTATCATTAGCATGTGGCCTTTGTATTTTATCATTAAATGAATTAGAGGAGAGACACAGCATCTTAAAAGCCTATATTATCTGGCATTTCTGCTCACCAGGTGGGCTGCTATTTTGCTATAGCTATGGATCTTGAGGGTCACAAAGGAATAATGCAGAAACAAAACAAAATAATGCAGAAACAAAACAAAAAGTTTTCTAAAAAAACTTTTTTAGAAAAGAAAATCTCTAACATTATTTCTTATTATGATGATGGGGGCTCTCTAGAGATACCAGAGTTAGAATGTTATTTTCTATTGTGATAACTTTAGTTATCCCTGTGGAGATAAGTTTTATTTTGCTGCAAAATATAAAGTTGATGAATAATAGCATTCAGCTGACAGATAATATTTTGATTAATTGTGTCACTTAAATAAAATGGTACATTGATTAAAATAAACTATTATAAATTCTTGTAAGTTTCAAGTTTAACACACACACAGTTATTCATGTTCTCATTTTTTGTTAGTGCAGAGAATAGATAGCTTCTTAATAGGTCACTATAATAGCACAGAAGTCTATAGAAATTGTAAAAAAAAAAAACAAAACAAAAACTTCCTAGATTGAAAAATTATCACCACATTGTGGCTGGTGATTGGGCAGAAGAGATGATAGAATAGCAGAAGATAATGAAGCTTGTTCTCTGCTTTTACAGAGAAAGAAATGTGATTTCTATTCCCAAGAAAAGTAAGTTTGGACTATATTATTCCTTGTAATAGGAACTGATAGTTGGTATTCTAATAGGAGGTCTAAAAATTCCAGTAATTTATATGGTAGATGCACTGATGAGAAATTATTTATCATTTCATTCTATGTTTCGTCTCCTATTCTGATTAAAACTTGGACTGAAATCTTGGATTTTTTTTTTTTTTGGTAAGGTTCTGATTTACAGCTGAAGACTCAAAAATAGAACAATTATTTTTTGATCCTTTAGGATTTTTCACCAACTCTTGTTGACCATTCTTTGGGAATATTGCTTTAGAATGCTCAGTGGTTCAGGTTTGCTGATAGTAAATCTGTGAATCGTCACAGAATACAAAATAATACAAGAAACCTAAAATCCCAATATTATTTTCAAAATCTCTCCTGTTGAAATATATTTTAGTAACTGCCTGCCTTTCTCCTGTTCCTCCAAACATACTACGTGACTTTCTAACAGGTGCATATATTTTATATTATAGATATGTTTTGTAAAAATTTATGTATAATTTATGTTTGGATGAATTTGATAATGCTAAGAATGAATGAATCATGTAGTCTAACCATAGGAAAATTATTAATCCATATAAAATGTTATATTAATGTATCAGATTTTAAAAAACGAAAAGAATCTAATTTTTCCATTGATTATTTTATGCAGATAACAATTCTGTATGTTATTGTTTTGTAAATGAAAGTGCAAAGGCCAAGAAAAGTCAGTATAATTTTGATGAAGATTAAAAAGTTGGTGGACTTCTAATATTAAGATATTATAAAACCAGGGGTGCCTGGGTGGCACAGTTGGTTGAGTGTCTGACTCTTGGTTTCGACTCAGCTCTTTGTCTTAGGGTCATGGTATCAGCCCTGCATGGGGCTCTATACCGAGCATGGAGTCTGCATTACTTTCTCTCTCCATCTCCCTCTGACCATCCCACCCGTGCTCTCTCTTTCTCTTTCTGTCTCTCTCAAATAAATAATCTTTTTTTACAAAAGATATTATAAAACTAGAGTAACTAATGTGATTATGTTATTGCTGTAAGGATAAACAAAGAGAGTAAAAGTAGCTCCATGGAGACCATCAATCTGGGTAGAGTGTTGAAGTGGTGGGACTATTTATATATGTTAACCTCAGTTCCTAACCATTCCCAAAGATCAGCAATTGTTTCCTAAACTATGATTTTCAGCCATGTGTGATGCTACAGGCTTAACATGTCAGACATCTGCAATGCAGATTGGATACCATCTGTCAAATTATACTAAGATATGGACTGGTGATTCCACAGTCATATATGCTGAGCTGAAGGAATACTGCTGGATCCAAATTTTTGTCATTATAGTTCAGTTTCTGATATTGTCAGATGAGGAGATCATGCTTCCTTAATAATGCAACCCAAATGCCCCAGCTTGGCTGGATGTTTGGGCTCTGTTCCAGAATGGGGAGGTTGATAGAAGAAAATCTATACCTGCTCTATTCCTCTCTTCATGCTTCAGTAGGTCTGGTGTGTGGTTTGGCCATTTGCCTTTAGTTGACAGATATATTTGACCCTTAAAAATATGTTATTTCTAAACTTTGAGGCACACAATTCATAAGAATATGTAAAGAACTTCCAATAGAAAAACAGTCAAATATATGAACAGGCATTTCACAGAAGAGGAAACACATATGACCAACAAAAAGAAAAAAACAATATTCAACAGTATTGATGATAAGTTAAATATAAATCAAGACCACAACATGAAACCATCATCACACTTTTTGTGACACTAAATAAATAAATAAATAAATAAATAAATAAATAAATAAATGAAATATATCCAAATAATTAAATTTTGCAAATAGCGAGGATATGAATTCACGGGGTCTCTTATGTATTAGCAGTGGAAATATAAATTGGTACTATTACTTCGGGCAACAGTTCAGAATTATCTCATATCCCTGAGATTTACATATCCTGCAAGACCAGTCCTTCGTATATATCAACAACCGTTTCACACATTGTGTTTTTTTTGTTTCCCCCAGGTACAGATATTAAGATGAGGATTTGAGTACATGTGCTTTATGTGAGATGTGATCCTTAGAAATCAGAGAAAGACAATTACCATATGATTTCACTCATATGTGGAATTTAAGAAACAAATCAGATGAACCTAGGGAGAAAAAAAAGAAAGAGAGAGAGAGAGAGAGGCAAACCAGAAAATGAACTCTTAACTATAGAGAACAAATTGATGTTGCTGTAGGGGAGGTGGGTGGGGGAATGGGTTAAATATGTGATGGGCATTAAGGGGGGCAGTTGTGATGAGCACTGGGTGTTGTATGTAACTGATGAATCACAAAATTCTACACCTGAAACTAATATTACATTGTATGTTAACTAACTGGAACTTAAATAAACACTTGAACAAGAAAAAAAAAAAAAAGTTTTTTAAAGTAAGGAAATCCCAGTAGGGAAGTGAAGAATTAAGACAGGGAAGGGAAGGGCACAAATAAATGATGCATTATCAAGGGAGTTACCACTGCGATTAAATGAGAATTTCTTCCTCTAGGGAAGTCAAGGAGTCAGTATACACCCTTGAGCACAAATCCCAGAAATATCTCAACTGGAAAACAAGGGAAATGAATATTTATACAACTTTCACCAGTTGTCATGTGAGCACTGCTCTGTGTTCTGCTGTGTACCAGGACAGAATAGGAACTTGTTTCCAGAGAAAGCCTTTATTTAAAAAAAAAAAAAAAAAAGAGGAAGAAAAATTAAAATATATATCCCCCTGATGGTGATGGTGATGTGGAAAAAATAGGGAAGGTGAATTGGGAATGCAGGGATTTTCCAATTTTAAAATGGGAAGTCAGCTAAGGATTCCTTTCAGTAGTGACATTTGAGCAGAAGCATGAGGAAGGGGAAGGAATGAGCCATGAAGATACCTGAGAGAAAATGGCCCTAGGCAAAAGGTATCTAAAATTGACTCGTGGTTGCAGAGTTGTATGAACCGCAGGCAGAAGAGTGTGATTGGAGTAAAGGTGGGGAAAGTGGGTGGTGCAGGAGGAAAAGGAATCAGGGAGATTTTGGAGGTTTAAGCACAGCAGTGACAGAGGCATGCTTATATTTTAAAAGGAACATTTTGGCTGTTCTGTAGTGGAGTAGAAAGAACATTCAGGAGGATATTGTAATAGTTTAGGGAGAAATTATACTGACTTGTTCCAAAGTGGTAGTGATAAAATTGATGGGAAGCAGTTTAATTATAGACAAGGAGGCTCATGAAGGGGCTGTCCTTACACACATAGACAATATATCCATCTTAATGAAATGTAATGCAGAGTGGAGAGACACAGATGCTAGAAGTGAGTGGATGAGGTTTGTGGGAGGACAGAGGGAGGAGGGTTAGGAGATATGTGAATTTTCCCTTCTGTTTTCCCAACAAAATATGAAACACAGTTATTAGCTGCTGGTGAGAAATGTGGAAGATGTTCTAAAGTATGTAGAAGAGAAGGGAAGACATGATATGGTCTCCAATGAAGTTGAAAGATTTAAAAGTGGGTTAGCGAAGTGCTACTTGCAGTATCTATGGTAAAGTGCAATTTTTTGCTTATTTGTTCATTTTGCTTTAATTTCCAATTTCTCATGAATATTAAAATCCAATAAAAATGAAATATTTGGAAAATAAAATAAAAGGCATACAACATACATATCCATGTTTATTATTGTCTTGAATGACATTATTATTCTGTCAAATTGCTATAAAATTTTATAAAAGCTGGCTATTGGTTTCTGTACTTACCTTTACATAGCACTGGATTATAGAAGTGTGGAAGGATTGGTAGGCAGACTAAGGTCCCACTTGATGTTATGAATTTTAAATGTAAGTGTGCTTTGATATGTTTCATATGTTTAATACTGTTCACTACCATAATCTTAGGTGATCAATATGGTAATGTATCCTTTAAAATTTTTTCACGTATTTGATATTGCACTTCTCCTTCTAGGACTTATGTGACTGAAATGAAGATGAATATATGCAGATTTGTGTTTATTACAATATACATCTTAAATGTGTGGTATTTTATATTAATATTTTAGATAAATAAAGCATATAATAGTCTGATTATGAATTGTATTACAATTTCATGAAGAAAATATGCAAGAACTTTAAAAAGTTCATGTTAAGAGTGTTAACAAAGAAGTTTGAAAAAACTGTATGTAATGTAATCTCTTTTTGTATTTATTCAGAAATTTGGAAATACACATTATTATAAACAGAAATAATCTCAGAGATTTGAAATTTTAGGTCAAGTGATTTTATTTTCTGAATATTACATATAATATTCCAATATTCATGTTTTAACATTGCTTCTACAGTACAGTTATAGTGATTGATTTTAACAATGGATATATATTGTAGTAAAATTCTTACTTTTCACAAAATTACATTTTCTTAAACTGCATGTCCACATAACAGGAAGTCCTTCCCTATTTGAACCTACAAAAATTCCTAGAATATTAAAAATACTATCATGTGAGAAAAATCAGAAATTTCTTTTCTTAGTGATTTAAACATTTTCTTAAAAAACAATATCAGATGCATTTAGTGAGAATTTTTATCTTTCAGGCTAACATGGGTTCTGGTGTCTATATCAATCCCTTTGATACTATAGGAAATTTTGCTTTGTTATCATTAAAACTTTAAGGCGCTACAGTTTATTTGGAAAAGGGTAAATGCAAAAGTTGTTTTACTTCGATATTAGTTCATTCATATCCTAAAATGATTTTTTCTTTGTTAACTTTTTAGGAAATATAATACAAATATAGTAAGGAATAGGAGAAATGAGAATTCAGATACAGAAGAAAATATGAAGAATACCTAAAAATGAAAACCAATAATAAGAATCAAAATAAGAATGGTTTACATAATTAATAACTAAACAGGAAATGAAAACCAAGCTCCAGAAAGCAACATTTATTTATTATTATTAATTATTATGTACTACCTTACTTAACCATACTCTAATGCTTTTTTTAAAGATGATAAAATCAAGAATCACGTTGTTAGGTAAATTTCCTACAAGTGGATAGCTGACAAATGATAAGATGGACATAAAATCAGTTTTGTTATTCATTGCTAGACGTATTCATCAAAGCTCAATACTCTAAGGGAAAACTGTAATGGTAGGCTAAAACACACCTTTAGTAGAGGATTATTTTAAAATAACTAACAATAACAACAACAAAATGACTTGCATTTATTAAGCTCTTAAAAATACTAGGCACATTCTAAGTGTGATATACTGTATACTTATGTAATTTAATCATCAAAACGCACAATTAGTTGTTGCTATTACTGCCATTTTATAGATATTAAGACTGAATCACTGAGAAGTTATCTAAATCAAAATTAAACTAAATGAAAACATAAATTATTTCAAATAAGCCAGACTGAAATAAAGATGGTCCTGCTTCAGAGCCCACACATTTCTTCACTGTGTAATATTGGTTCTGCAAATATGGATCGTTAATTTAGGTCTATAAGTAGGGTAGATGTGGCATACATTGAAATTTTGCCATATATACTTATGAAATTAATATCCTGATTATTCATTATTTATTACTGCTTTATACATTAGTACTATATAATCTTTACACTATAAATGCCAATTTGTCAAGATATCATTAATTCTGTATTTGGGCACCAAAACCCACGAAGTTAAATTTAATGTTTTCTCATCCCCAAAATGAGAAAGCACAGCAAGTTCAATAATATATGTTTTTTTAAGACAAAATAACAATAAAGAATCTAACATTTTGTTAATGATAGGGTATTGATAATTATTTTTATAAAAACATTATTTAAACGATACTTTTATTCAAGCAATTTAATGAGTATGTAGACATTTGAATGGTAACCGGAAGAGCTGTGCTCTCCAGTCAATGAAGTATTATTAGTTAAAATTACTTAAAAAATGAACAGTCTCCAGAAAATACCATAAGTGTATACAACAAATGAATAAACATTTATTCAAGAAAATCTACTAAAACACAAAGGAGCAAGAGTCTGTATCATTTGAAACACAGTCCACTCCCTCCCTCTCATTTATAGCTCAGCATGCTAGAAAATCCAATCCAAGCAGGTGCTACCAAGAATGTCAACCATTCTATTCCTTCAGCTTAAAGTCGAGAGCCACATTATTTTTTTTTAAAGAATTTTTATTTATTCATAGAGAGACACAGCGAGAGAGGGAACACAGGCAGGGGGAGCCGGAAAAGGAGAAGCAGACTTCCCGCGGAGCAGGGAGCCCGATGCGGGACTCGATCCCGGGACCCTGGGATCATGACCTGAGCTGAAGGCAGACGCTTAACGACTGAGCCACCCAGGCACCCTGAAAGCCACATTATTACCTGAGAAGTATAGGCTGGGAGATTTTCACACATATGCTGCCCTCCAGCCCAGTTTCAGAGCCTAAATTCCTAGAGAGTATAGACAAAAGATTAGAAATTCCATTATTTCACTAAGTCCCCAGTGCTATAGTGGTGGCTTTACCTCAGGCATGGCACACCAAGAATTTTCTCAACCCACTGGTCCTTACCTCAGCTTGCATTTGGACAGTGAATGAAATCAAAACTTTACTCATACAAAATGCAAAATTTAAGTCAAAATTGATCAAAATCCTACATGGAAGACCTAAAACTATTAAGCTCTTAGAAGAAAACGGGAAAAAAACTTCGTGACATTGAGTTGGTCAACAAAAATAAATAGACAAATTGTTAACTGTAGTCACCATGCTATACATTACAAAATTTAAAACTTCTGTTCATCAAAGAGCATAATCAACAGAGTGAAAATGTATCTATGAACAACCCAGAGCTAACATCATACTTAATGGTTACCGATTGAATGCTTTAACTGTAAAATCAGGAACAAAGAAAGGTTGTCCATTGCATCCCTTCTATTTAACATTTACTGAGATTTTCTTAAGTGGGACACTTATTTAAGAAAAATAAATAAAAAGTATCCATGTTAAGAAGGAAGAAAAAAAACTTTTCAGATGATATGATCTTATAGCTAGAAAATCCTAGGAATCCACTAAAAACCTCTTAGCAAATTTGCAAGATACAAGATTAATATATAAAATCAGTTGTATTTTTATACTCTTGCAATGGAAAATCTGAAAATGAAATTTGAAAAGATGATTCCATTAAGATATATATCAATAAAGCTGTTTCAAAATATTTTTACAAATATATATCTACTACATGATACGCACTGTACAAGTTACTGGGATTCAAAAATAAGAAAAAACATACTCCTGGAGCCTTATAAGTCTCATATGATAAGAAGAAACTTTCTTAAATAGAAATAACACTTACATGCTTTTTTTTAAAGATTTTATTTATTTGAGAGAGTGTGAGCATGAGTTGGGGGGGTGGAGGGGGAAAAGCGGACTCCCTGCTGATCAGGGAGCCGTACTCGGGGCTCCATCCCAGGACCCCTGGATCATGACCTGAGCCAAAGGCAGATGCTTAAATAACTGAGTCACCCAGGCGCCCCCACTTACGTGCATTTTTAATTCTCTATTATTTAAACTTAGGTTTACAGGCTTTTTGTGTTGTATACTCCATGTGCATTTCGTTTTCATTTGCTTGGGTGTTTTTAAAATCCAGTAATATTATATAATCTATACTTATTTGCTTTTTTCATAACATGAAGTTCATTGGGTTTTAAGAGCCTATTTGGGAAATAGTTTATACAAATTATCCACAAAACACACATTTCAACAATTAATTAGAAAATAAATGCTTCATTACTGTTGGGATTAACGTAGAGCATGAAATCAGCCATAAGACCTGGCTTGCTAAAATGTAACACAGAGGCCACTGGGGGTGAGGGAGGGTTTCAGAGAAGGGTATAGACCTTTGGAATGCCTAGGCCTGCGTGACCAATCTGCGGTAGGAATGCTGTGGGGAGTTACCTTCCCGAAGCTCTCTTAGCACAAACATCCGCCCTGTGATCTAAGACATGTATGCATTGTCCCTTAGGCTATGTTTAGTAGAACACACTGATTAGCATATCTTATCTTTCCCATAAGTCCTCTCAGTTTCAGTAAGACCCCTAGTCACACATCTTGTGCTTGGAGAAACAGTGATAAGGATTTGTGATTATCCTGAAGGACCAATAAAAGCAGGAGCAAAGAAGAGCAAAGGATCTTACTCTCTGAGTGTTGACCACCCCTTGCCTTCTTCTCTCTTTCACGGCAGTTTGGAGTAATCTTTCATCCATCGGTACAGGGATTGCTGGCCATTCTGGGCACATTACATCATGAGTATTAATTAAATGCCCAAGTTATTTCTTCATTAAAAAATTGATAAAGTTCTGGGGCTCCTGGGTGGCTCAGTCAGTTTCGTGTCCAACTCGATTTCAGTTCAGGTTATGATCTCAGGGTCCTGAGTTCGAGCCCTATGTCAGGCTGTGCACTCAGCACAAGAGTCTACTGGTCTCTGTCCCTCTGCTTTCCCCCCTCAACTTGTGCACTCTTTCTCTCTGTCTCTCTCTCTCTCGTTCTCAAATAAATAAAATCTTAAAAAAAATTGATATAGTTCTGCTGTTGGGAGACACTTCCTGGCAGTGGGAATACTGCAGGTATTGAATAATTTGAATAGCAATAAAGCCCTTAGGGAGCTAGTATTGGATTGTGGAAGACAGTAATAAATAAGTTAACTAAGTTAAATAGGTTGAATGTTATATAGTGATTATTGCAAAAATTTGAAAAAAAAATAAATTAGAATATGAGAATTCAAAATGTTGAGAAATGAAGTTGGAGATTTTGATAAAGTGGTCAGGAAAAGAAAGGCCTCTCTGAGAAGTCTTATGGAAAAGACCCAGGTATATCCTTCTCTGTGTATTCAGTGATCTTATGTTTGTAAATATTACAGTCATTTACCACCTGTCTAAATGGTTTTACTTGAAGTGACTAATCTAAGACAGGTGCAGTTCTGCTCTGATTTCTCTCTCCCTGTGTTTCTCTAACCTCTCTCCCTGTCAAATTTCAGAATGAGCCACACCAGTTCTATTAAAATGTAATTCTATGCATGGACCACCTTTCTCTCAAGTAAGAACTGCTAAAATTTCACGGTAACATTTGTTATAACAAGGATTCACACCACTTCTTTTTAAACTACTGGATGGAAATCTCCAAATTAAATTTTTGTTGTTTGTGTTTTTAAAGTTCATACTTTTTAGTTAATTTCTTCCATACTTTATTGTGATCTTTTCTGACATTTTCTTACTGTTTTAGGATCTGAAAACAATTTACCTTCTGAGCAATTTACAGCAGTGCTTAAGAGTCTCCTGATCTGACAGCCTTGTTATATATTACACCTGTTTATTTGCAAAGAGGCACGAGTGGTTCATTATCCATGAAATCATAAATGAAATGAATTTATGGGCTGTCATGCTGTACCTCATACTGAAGTATTCACTCCTATTAAATCACTATATTCTATGTTTCTTCCCATTAAAAGCTTATGATCTAAAACAATTCCTTAAGCCACAAGGGAGAATTAAGTTCAATACTTTATATATAGGATGTGTACTACATAAAATACACTCTCAGTTCATAAGAAGCTCAGGTTCATGTGTAACTAGTGAATGATTGTTTGAGAGATCCAGAGTCACTATTATATGGATTATGAATTACTGTTGTATTTAATGAAAATAAACTGTGATTTCTATGAAAGTAAATATATGCTGAAATACTGAAAATACTTTCTCCCCAAGTTCAAATCCCTAGAATCTGTGAATGCTAGCTAATATGGGGGGAAAAAAAAAGAATTTGCCAATGTGGTTATGTTAAGGCTAAGGGGATTATCCTGCATTATCCAGATGGGCCCTAAATGCAATCACAAGTGTCTTTACAAGAGGTAGCCAGAGGGAGATTTGAAATAGAAAAGAAAGGAAAGTGACCATGGAGACAAGAGATTGTACTTAATAAGAATGACCGTAATCAACAGAAGCTAAAAGAGGTAAGGAATGAATTCTCCTCTAGAGCCTCTGGAGGGAGAACAGCCTTGCTAACACCCTGATTTTAGTTCCTTAAGATTCATTTTTGACTCTGGCCTCCAAAATCATAAGAGAGGAAAAGTGTGTTGCTTTAAGTCCCCAAGTTTTTGGTAATTTATTACAATAGTTATAGGAAACTAATACTAATAAATATATACTAACTAATACTAACTAATAGGTATGTACTGAAGAATCAAATTAAGAATTAAGAGTAGTGATAGGGGGGCGCCTGGGTGGCTCAGTCATTAAGCATCTGCCTTCGGCTCAGGTCATGATCCCAGGGTCCTGGGATCGAGTCCTGCATCGGGCTCTCTGCTCGGCCAGGAGCCTGCTTCTCCCTCTCCCACTCCCCCTGCTTGTGTTCCCTCTCTAGCTGTCTCTCTCTCTCTCTCTCTGTCAAATAAATAAAAAAGTAAAATCTTTAAAAAAAAAAAAGAGTAGTGATAGGATAACACATTGCCTTTTTTTCTCTCTATGGATTAAGGTTTCAGTACACAAATAATTTTATAAGCTACATTTTTAAGCTTATCTATAACTAGGTTATTATTTTAATTAAAAACAACCTACTTTGGCACTCAGTTTGCCTTAAATGATGCATGTGTATTAATAATGTTATAAGGTATTGATTTTTAATTGAGCCAGTTTTTTTTTCCCAAGATCCATGAGAAGACTCTAATTTATTCAGAGATCTCTTTTTAAAATTATATATATTAAATTTTAAAACATGCTTTAAATGTTGAATTTATAAAAATGCAAATATTTATTACTAAAATATATTTTGATTTTAATGCATTTAAAGAATGGATCAGATTTTTGTTTCTTTTTTAAGATCATATATGGTGAAAACACTTTTTCATAATTCACATCACATGATTTTAGACCTGGAAATGTCCCTACAGGGCATTTTTTTGTCTTTCATTATGCAAACTAGGAATCTGCAACCTAGGGAAAATGTATAGTTTATTTTATTGATGTGCTATAGGAAAAAAATGCAAAAAATTATAATAGAATCATATTGTACCTTGAGAGACATTATAGTTTTAAGCAAATAAAAAATAAAGTCAAAATGAATAACAGCTCCCTAAGTTAGGCAGAGTTTGTTTTTTGTATACATGGTAGGATTTCATAGCTTCATCAGAATTTCTTCTAATACTGGGGCACCTGACTGGCTCAGTCAGTAGAGCATGCAACTCTTGATTTTGAGTTTGAGCCCCACATTGGGCATAGAGCTCACTTACTTAAAAAAAAAAAAATCCTTCTAATACTAATGATTTCCACAAATAGGATCTATTTATTTAGAGATGGTACCTAAACGGTTTTAAAAAGTAAGTAATACCTATGAGGGGAGGCTTATCACTATATTAAATGACAGTGCAGTAACATGAAATAAAAATTAACCTGAGCTTCACTTTATGAATGCCTCAAATTTTCAGGAAGAAATAAACACAAACCAAAAAGGTAGCTATGCTGCTTTGTTCTACTAACTCCTACTGTTTTCTGAATTACAGTCCTTAGGCCAGTGCCAACCAGAAAAAGAAATAACTCCCATTCTCCTTCAGGGACTACTGTACTGTGACATGAGCAGAGAGTATGCTTTCTTGTATCTTTTCTATACTTCTATCTTTCTGCCACCACGCTGAGACTTTAAATCACAATAACCATTAAGAAGAAAGTGAGACTAGGGTGGGGATTGATTGAGGGGAGGGAGGAGAAAGGCTGTGCAGATATCATACTAACATTGGTAGGGGTTTATACCACAAGATATGACACTCCTGTAGGACAGAAAGGAAGAACTCAGGAAATATTTCATAGGTTTTTCACCCCCGCCTTTTGTTTTTGTAGAAGTTCAGTGTTGCAGAATTCCAGGAGTTGGGACAAAGGAGTTATCTTTGCTTATTACAGGGAATAAAATCGGGAGTTGTGTATATCAACTTGAACTTATAATTTTGATATAAGAATAATCCATGAAAAGTAGAAATAATTTCCATCTACTTATTCAGTCTCTGGACCAATAGCAAATCTGAGCATATTTAGCTTTGTGCTTATATCACTAAAGAGAAAATAACAACCTTGGACACAGAAAACAAAAAAAAAAAAGCAAGACAAAGCAAACAAAGAAAGAACAATCACTAAAAGCCTCAAGCAGGTTACATCTCTGAAAATGGACCTCATTTTTTAATGTAACTTTACAATAACTAGTGGATTCATATACGATATTGGCTACCAATTTCACCTGCAGCATGCCAAGTTTGGAATTTTGCTGGCAAAATAACAAAGAATCTATGCATATATTCTTTATAATCCAGCAGTTTAGTTATGTGAGAGCCGTATTCATTTCTGTACGATATTTTTATTTGAAAAATTACATAAAATTGTGCCTTATATAATGTTCCCTATCCATTTATACACATGCAAGGAACTAAAAAATGAGTTAATGATAGTAATGAAAAAAAGTGAACGTATTTTAATAAGTGTTGTAAACCAACAAATTCAACAAAACCTAAGAAAGTAAACAGAATAAATTAAGTGTAAACTTACCTTGTAAAATATATATTTATGTGGCTAATAACATCAAAACAAATGATAGGGCAAATGCCATGGGACAAAACTTGCTGTTAATTTCATTCAAACCTGTCCCTCACCACCCAGTGCTAGACACACCATATTCTTGATGCTGAAAGGAAGTCTGTGGAGGAAAATGAAGATCATCCACATAACTCAACTCTAATTTATTTCCACCAGAAATCAGAATTGATAAGCATTAAAGAAAAAAAGAGGATGAAATATATTTTTCTGTGGAAATAAGATGATGAGGGAGTAGGATGAGGACAGGTAACTGTTATAAGTAAATTCTTCTTGATTCATTAGACAGTTTTCCAATGTACAAAAGCACTCTTCTCAGAATAGTCAGATTTGTTCATACCTTTGTGGAGTGAATCATTTACCAGATTTGTAAACCACCTATGGAAGGAAGAGAGAAGACCAATCATCTGTGCATAATTTGGCTCAGTCACACTTTCCACCTCTTACCTTTTCACAACCCATTCCTAAACACAGACTACTAAAATTAAAGGTATAAACGGGAGCAACTGAGTCTGAGGTTAGATTGGAAAAGTCAAATGTATAAGTATATATTTTCAAACACTCTACACCCACTACACTCTTAGAAAGTGGTGAGGACTTATCCATAGGAGGAAGTATAAGTTTCCTATTGCCACTGTAACAAATTATCACAATCTTAGTGGCTTAATACAACATAAATTTGCTATCTTACAGTTCTGGACGTCAGAAGTCTGAAATGGCTCTTAGGTAGGGTACTAAAATCAAAGGTTAAGTTCCTTATGGAGTTTATAAGGAGAATTGTTCCTTTCCTTTTCCATATTTGAGATGTCATCTTCATTCTTTGGCTCCTGGCTGCATTGCTTAACAGCTGCTCCATTATCATATTCTCTCCCCTCCCTCTATGTCTGTTGTCACATCAACTTCCTTGCCTTCTCTGATCCTTCTGCATCAGTCTTCTTAGGATCCTTGTGATAATGACAATGGATTCACCCAGATAATCCAGGATAATCTTTCCATGTCAAGATCCTTAACTGAATCACATTTTGAACATCTCTTTTGCCATGCAAGGTAACGTATTTCAAGTTTTGGGAAATAGGATGTGGACATTTTTGGGAAGGTAGGAGTGGATCGTTTTTCAGTCTAACATGGCATCCGTAGGGAGAAATGGATAATACAGAAGTAAATAATATAAAAATTTAAGAATACTTCAGCATAGAAACAAGAAGGGAGCATAGAGATCATAACATGACAAAGACAAGTGAAATATCTATATGGGAGGAAATACTTCTCTCAAAAAGTAAGAATTTCTCCAATTTTTGTACAACAAAATGACATAAGTAGAAAATGCTTTAAAAATTTCAAGATGAAATAAGAATATAACTGAAAAAAATCCCACCTAACGAAATATTGAGCAAAAAGCAGCATTGAAAGTACAGTGTGATAAGCTAAAGATACATAGTAAAAATTTTTAAATAAACTAGTTACACACACACAACTAAGATTTATAGTTAATAAGTCAAGAAAAAAGATAAAATGGAATATAATATTATTAGCTTAATTTAAAAATTCAGAAAAACAAGTTAGACATAAGGAAAACAATTAAGTTTATTTAAAGAGATAGTTTATTTAATTTCAATGATAGTAATAATTAAATATAAATGGCATAAGGCCCCCTTAGAAAGTAGGAATAGTTAGATTAGAAAAACAAAACAATAACTTATTATATGCTGTCCAGAAGAAATCCACTTTAATATAAAAATACAACTAGATTAAAATAAAGGGATATAAAATGATACATCATTGTAACATTATTCCAAAAAAGTTAGAGTGGCTCTATTAATATGAAAGTAGATTTCAGAGAAAAGAATGTTATCAGAGACAAAACAGCCATTTTTTAATAAAGAAATTATTAATATATCATTGCAGTAATAACTCTTAATTAATTTTTTTAATAATCTCTATGCCCAACCAGGGGCTCAAATTCCCGAGATCAAGAGTCGTGTGCTCTATCGAGTAAGCCAAGCAGGTGTCCCTACAATCATAACTCTTAGCCATCATAACTCTTTATGCACCTAACCACAGTTTCTGTGTTTATGAAGAAAAATAAAATAAAATTGCAAAAAGAACTAGACAAATAATTAATTATAGTTAAAAATTGCAGTATCTTTTATTCCACAATTAGTAAAGCAAGTAGACAGAATTGGTGAGCATGTATAAATATTAAACAAAACTATTAACACAATTAACCCAACTGACATTTAAATAACAGTCCACCTGATAATGACAGAATACCCATTTTTTTTAATTTTTTTATTCTTATGTTAATCCCCATACATTACATCATTAGTTTTAGATGTAGTGTTCCATGATTCATTGTTTGTGCATAACACTCAGTGCTCCATGCAGAATGTGCCCTCCTCAATACCCATCACCAGGCTAACCCATCCTCCCACCCCCCTCCCCTCTAGAACCCTCAGTTTGTTTTTCAGAGTCCATCGTCTCTCATGGTTCGTCTACCCCTCCGATTTCCCCCACTTCACAGAATACCCATTTTTTGCAGGTGCCCATAGAGCATCCACCAAAACAGTCTATAATCTGGGCTTTAAAACAATAGATTTCTATACTTTCAAAAGTCTGCTGCTTCTGAATTTGTTCCAATTCTTTGAATTAAGTAATACCCTTTTTTTCTTTTGTTTTTGATACTTTTGTCAGATTCAGTCTTTGTTTCTTAAAGACAAAGAGAATTGTTGCAAGTTTTCAATTGTGTATATCGGTGGAAATATTAAATACAGAGGTACAAATTTAGGCCAGGACCCAAAGAAAATGCTTTGTATGGAGATACAGACTGGGGAATCTTATCAAGGGGTTGGGCAAAATTTCTGACAGAGAAAAAATATATATAAAATGAAATATTGGAAAAATTTCCAAGATGTAAGTGCTTGACAAATCATTAAAGTCAAGTAACTTAACACATAACATAAATGCATGATGTTCTTTATAATAACAGCAGAATTAACATTGTTTTATTTAAACTGAACAGTCTTCTGGAATCATGGATTTTCTAGATCTGATTTTGACCAAATATAGCCTAACTAAAAGCAAGTTATAGAAAAACCTGATGCTAAACACACATAAAACTGATTCTCCACACCTTAGAGACATACATATCTTTATCTTGCCCACATTAAAAAAAAAAAAAAAAAAGTGGCGCACACCTTATGTAGATGTGCAATATGCTCTTTTGGTAGTCTTTTTTTTTTTTAAGATTTTATTTATTTATTTGAGAGAGAGAGAATGAGAGAGAGCAAGCACATGAGAGGGGGGAGGGTCAGAGGGAGAAGCAGACTCCCTGCTGAGCAGGGAGCCCGATGCGGGACTCGATCCAGGAACTCCAGGATCATGACCTGAGCCGAAGGCAGTCGCTTAACCAACTGAGCCACCCAGGCGCCCTGGTAGTCTATTTTTTAACAACCTTTTTTCTTTTATGCCTTATTAAAACACAACTAACAAAACAAATTTAGAAAAACCCGCAGTGAACATAACAAGCACATAACAAAAACTGAAGTATCTCACACAAGGCAATTTGAGAAACAGATAACATTGTTAATGTGTAAGTTAACTTTCAGTTGTAATTTGAGGCATCAATCTCTTTGCTAACAACTCTGTACTCTTTGTTTTTCTTCTTCAAAATTTTGCTTTTCACTTACACAACATCAAAAAAAAAAACCCCAACTAAATTAACATAGGATATTAGCGCCTCTTCAATTTCAGAAATGCAATTTAAATCTCATTATTTTCGTGGCAACTATTAACATGCCATCATACAAAGAATTCTAGTAATTACTTAGCATTGCCAGATTATTTTATCAGCATTCTGTAAAATTCAGTTTATATAACATCTATTGTTTTTTTCTGTGGTCCTTATTATTTATTATAAGATTTTGAGGAGACATTGACATTTTTTTATTGCCCAATACATTGCAAAATATTTCTTCCCTTATTTGTTCCAACTGCCCTTGAAATAGTTTCACATATTGCTGCCATTAATTACAGGTAACTTAATCACTTTCAGCTTTCTTTAATATGATAAAATCCTATATTGTGGAATTCTTGAAGTATTTAATGTGGCATCATTCAGCTAAGTTAAGTACTCTAAGGTAACATTAATTATCTGATTTAAACCAGCAGAGCAAAGACAGTTAGATGAAGTTTAGGTTATGAATAGTATTTGAAGTATTTACTGATGTCTTCATACAGAAAGGAGCTGAGTGTTGTAGAGTGAGAGAGAGAGGAAGGATTGAGGAAAAAGGAAATGTAAAGGTATCAGTTCAAGGACATCTTGAATACTAAAGAGTAAAGACTTTGCCATGTTTTCCCTTTTAATTATGAATTAATTATGAATAACTTTGATTTTATAATTTTAAGGAAGATTTTTAATGGCTATGAATATTTAGCATTTATAAAGCCTTTCTATCTTCCAAACACTTACCAATTAATCTTTAAAACACCCTTATGGGATGGATAAGTATTATTATACCCATTTGACACATAAACAGATACACAAAGAGGTTAAATACTACAGATTCTATTTTGGAAGCTATGAAATAGCGATATGAGGATCAGAAATCCCAAATACGAGATCACAATCGCACTTGACCTGCTAAGTACACCTAATTCTCCATATTAAGTCAACAACTACATAGACTATACTGCTATAGAAAGAAAGGGCCTGGCCATGGGCAGTGATAAAGAACTCTTGCTTGTTGTAGTGAAAAAAATAATAATAGCTTAATAATAACAGCAGAGTCATTTAGACATGGAGAATCATAACGCCAGTAGGTATGTTTTCTCTTCCTCTTTTCTCCTATACTAAGTGAAGGGAACACAGCACCATTTTTCCAGGACTAAAGTCTTTCACCTGTGGTTCAGTTCCCTTTCCCTGCAGACATCTCTTGGATCTTACTCTACCATAAGCACTCTTGTTTCCCTATTTTCTTGACTTCACTGTACTCCACATCCATGGTGCTTATACTTGTTCAGTTGACAAATTTCTGAAAGATGAATTTTACAGATCATTGCAGTATATTTATTTATTTTCATCTTAATATCATCTTTCAGATTTAAACAATTTTACTTAAAGTTTAGCTCTATATGTAGGCAATTAAAAATCAAAAGAAGTCTTTAGGGATGCAGTCGGTTAAGCGTCTGCCTTCGGGTCAGGTCATGATCCCAGAGTCCTGGGATCGAGTCCCGCATCGGGCTCCCTGCTCAGTGGGGAGCCTGTTTTTCTCTCTGCCTGCCGCTCCCCCTGCTTGTGCTCTCTCTGACAAATAAATAAGTAAAATCTTAAATAAAAAAGAAGTCTTTAAAATAAACTATCAATTAAACATGACCATTTACTTTTGGATTTTATTGTTCTAAACTGCCAAAACATCCTTGCAGGCAAGTGATAGCATGTGCCAAATATTTAGGAAATATTTAAGAAAAACAATTAAAATTAGTGTCAGTGGTGATCAGAACCAATGACTTACTTAGTGGTAAAATTTTGATACTAATCCTGTTAGCAGTTTTAAATATTGGAATATGCTCCCTCTTGTAGTATACATTGGATGAAAACTTGGTAACCACTAATCTAAACACACACACACACACACACACACATCTCTTCTAACCTGTAATTATATTTTTTTTTTACTGTAACCTTAAGCTTTTCTTTCTTTCCAATACTGCCCAATAACTTGAAAGATAAACCATTTTGTTGCTATTTCTTTACCCTTTTTCAGTCTTATGCAATTGAGTTTCAACTTTGTCTACTGAAAAAATACTCTCAGAGTAGTAAATCACAACATTATCACAAATTCAAATGGCCTTATTATTCACCCTTATACTCAAATTCTTTATAGCATTTTGTAGTGTCTGATATAAACACTGAAGTATCCTCTTAGTCCACATTCCTTCCAGGAACCAAGTCCTGCAGTTCCTGCTTTCATGTTGGGTAAATTTCTTCTTTTAGAGTCCCAGTACATCTATCCTTCTTCAATATCACTGTCTCTTGACTGAATTCTGAAACTGGCTTCTTAACTGACGTTGAAGCCTCCTGTTTTCTCTCACAGCATCCTAAAATCCACCCTCTTCCACATCTGGAAGTTGTATAACATAGTGGTCAAGAACTCAAATTCTGGACATATTTCCTGATTTGAATCCTGGCTTTGTCATTTACTAGCTGCTTGAATTAGAGTCAGTTACTTGAGGTCTCCTTCCTATGATTTCCTCAAATGAAAATGATGATGAATGTGAGAAATCCTCATAAAATTATAGTTGCCATTTTATGAACTTGATGGATGATCACTAATATTATTCTGACAGGATATTCTTTTTAAAACACAAGACTGAATATGTGCAATTGATTTGAATTTTTCTCAAATAATATTGTTTCTGTTTGTTTTGTTGTAATGTGTTTTACTTTAGTATTATAGATTCTTCCTTCTTTGTTATCACCTACCACAACTACAAACTAGGAATATTGTCACTCAATATAATTTTCCCTTTCCTATTCCATGATTTTTTTTTCCTTGACTTTATGTCAGTCAGATTTTCCTTTCCTTCATCTCTGCAACTCAAGAAATTTTAATTATATTGTGGGGTATAGGTAGTATTGTTGCCTTTTCTGTGAAATTTGCCCTAAGCCACGCCAGAAAGCTAGGGGTGCCTGGGTGGCTCAGTCAGTTGAGCGTCCAACTCTTGATTTCGGCTCAGTTCATGATCTCAGGATCATTAGATTCAGGGTCAGTCTCCATGTTCATCAAGGAGTCTACTTGAGATTCTCTCTCTCCCTTGCCACCGCTTGTGCACACACTTCTCTCTCTCTCAAATAAATAAATCTTTAAGATTTCATAAGAAGGGTATGTTACTTATTGATATCGGCCTTTTTTCTTTCCTATGAGAGAACGAGAGAAAATCACTAAAGTAGGAAGTAGAATCAGCTTTGTATTTGCAATGGGAAGATAAAGCAGCATTTCAACTGACTGAGCCATCCAGGCACCCCTAGCTTTCTGTTCAACTGTTAATTAGTTCTGGACCATAGCTAGGTAAAAAAATGGTAGTCTCATTCAGTAAGACCTGAATAAACTCTCAAGGCAGCAAATTCAATGGAGTCCATTTTCTTCAAGGTTAAGGATATTTAAAAAAAAAGTTTTCTGATACATTTTATGCTTATAATTTTAAAATTAAGTTATATTTTAAATAAGTAATATATGTACACTATATAATGATTTATGTAAAAGGGATCTATGATAATAAACATATCTTTCTCTGCCCATTCTTTAAAAACCACCCAGTATCTGTCCACAGAGTAAGTTACTGCAATCATATCATTGTTTATCCTCTTTGGTAGTTCGTGCTAATATATGCATACATATAGCATGAATCTACTTTATATCTCTAAATCTATATATTATTATATAATCTTTTCCAACTTGAAAGTCTAGCTATAATTTTTGAATCAATTTTCTAGAAAAATACTAAATGTCTCATTGACCTTCACTTAATTTATAACTATATATCCCATCTTAAAAGATTTTTGTGTCTTAAAATATTTTAAAATATCCAGTAAGATTAAAATAGCAACATTTTAATTGAGAAGGATTTAGAAAAAGGTCAATGAAAATTAGATCAAGAAAAACAGTATAAGTATAAAGTTGGGAATAAAGTCAATATACAAAGTATATGACATTAGATCTGTGCAACTTGTAGAGAAGGGTTGTAGATTTGACTTAAATTTTTAATAGTAGAGGAAAATATTATCAGATAGCATTACAGAGTTCATAAGATTAAAAACATGAAGCATATAGAAAAAATACAGGAGAATAATTGTATGTGCTTTGCGGAGGAGACAATATATTGAACAAGTCCCCAAAAATCACCAAAAAAAAAAAAAAGAGAAAATTATTGACACATGGAACTTTATTCAGCCTATTACAGACTTAGTTCTAGTATTTAATATTATGGGATGAGAATATTTTAAAATTTCTTGAATGAAATATTATTTGTTATTTTAAAACTATAGTTCTAATGTTTAAAAATATTTACATTTTTGTTTTACTGCTTATCTTTGTAAATAACCTTTACATAATCTTCTTATCCTCTTTCTTAACATCACACCTATCATTTCCTTTTTTTAAAACTTTCTCTTTCTCTTCTTTCTCCAATTTTGGTCAATAAGATTAGATTTCTTAATGTTTGTCTTCGTGCTCTTTTATGCACTTATATTTTACTGCTTGATTCATCAGCTTTAAATGCTGCTTTATTTTCCCATTGCAAATACTAAACTGATTCTACTTCCTACTTTAGTGATTTTCAAACTTCAATGCACATCAGAATCATCTAAGGAGATTATTTAAAAAGTATTGACCAGACCCTAATCCTAGAGATGCTAATGAAGGGCACTTCAGAAATCTTCAGAAATCTGCATATTTAGCAAGTATAGCTGTTAATTCTGATTTGGATGGTCCTAGATACAATTTTAATAACAGTGACTTAAAATAACATGGTCTTTTTAAAAATCAGGTATTTTTATTCAAATCAAAAATGAGACTTTCTATAATACATAAAAATAGGCACTCATTTGAATAGTTTATAATACTTTAAATAGGTAACTAGCCAAAGGTTTAAATAGATTGACCAGGCAGAAGTTAAACGAAATGTTTAGAGCCCATTTATCCATGAGTAAGATTTTAACTATTTAAATAATATCTTTGAATAATTCTCTAAGTGTAAAGACTAATAACACAACAATGAAATAGACAAAATAGCTGAATCAACAAATTGGATACCTCAGTTTCTCTTTTAGAACCACCTATTTCACTTTCTAAGAATTTACTTGGGAATTCACTGGCCCTTATTTTATAATTTTGGTATTTCGGTTTACTCAAGCCAAAAAGAATAGAATTTAATCAGAGTAAAATGAAAGAAATTATTATAGAAAGTTTCACTGCATCATGCATCTCTTTGTTTCAATTTTAGTATTTTTTAATTTTTGAAATACAAATATTCTTCTCAAAAGCAAAATTAGATGTTAAGTGGTAGGTGGTAGGAAGACTGGTAGGTGAGGGCCTGTTTGATATTAACTAAGGAGTTAACACCTAATGAAAGAACAGTTCATCTTAGAGTTGTGTTTTCACCTTAGATATTTGAATATCTCATCATTTAAAAATATTACCCTAAAATTATTTGAAATGTGCTGCCAGTGGAGTGTGTGTTTATTGTTCTCCCTCCTTTCATCAGCCACATTTCATCAGCTACCGCTGCACTACTGATTCTCACATTGAGATGAAACATTTCTAATTTCCTCTAAGCTTAATTCTGTTTTTGAAGACAAAACAGAGTGAATCACCTTTTGCTTCCACATGAAAGTACTCCAAATGTTTAAAGAGGACTTTATTAAACTTCTACTGTCTTTATTAAACTTTTACTCTCTTTTATTTTTATGTTCTCTATCACTACCTTATGCAAACATTCCTTATGGTACATGATTCCAGGTACTTAAATTGGAGGTTAGTTTTCTGTAAAACATTAATTAGTTAGAATACTTCTTGGTAATGTGTGTTTGGAATTCATCATAATTTTTGACATATGATCTGGTCAGCAGGATCATTTTTGATTGACAGAATTTTATGTTTTATAAATTCAAGATACTACATTTTCTTTAATTAGGCATTTATTTCAGTTGCATATTAATTAGTTTATTCATTTACTTGATCTATATAAACCATTGGTGTTTAAACTTGAAAACAATTAAAAACCTGATTTGTTTTTACCTCACTTCTGAGACTCCCCCAAACTGTGCTAGTTTTTTTTCCAGACTAATTTTAGGTCATTATAGCAAATTCTTAAACATTTCACCTCATTGATTTGGTTTGTGTGACATTCAACCAGATTATTTTTTAATTTTAGACTTAATTTTTGATCTTTTCATTTATATATCCTTTCCTAATTTGTTATCTCTACTCGGTTCATTGATGTATGTTTTAAGATCAGACATGACTTTCTGACTGACAGAAGCATACTTGTTTTAATTGACTTATATATGTATTTTATATACTTTTAAAAATCAGAGTGTTATAAAAGTACATGTTGTTATTTGATGTATATAAAACTCTAGAACAGGAAAACTAACCTATACATAATGACACCAAAAATATGTATATATATACCTAAGTATTTATATACCATTCTGTCATTGAAGATTAGTTTTGCCTGTTTCAGAGTTTTATAAACTATATATATAGTGTGTGTGTGTGTGTGTGTGTTTGTGTGTTTATGTATATGGCAAGGGAGAGGAATTGATCATATTAGTGGTTGTCTGGAGTGGCAGTGGGGGGGTCATAATTGTGCATGGGAACTTTTTGAGAGATGCCCTTCAATAGGTGAATGGATAAATAAACTATGGTATACAATAGAATATTATTCAGAGCTAAAAATAAATGAGATGTCAAGCCATAAAAAGACATAAGGGAAACTTAAAATCCGTATTAGTAAATGAAAGAGATTGAACTGAAAAGGCTACATGCTGTATGATACTATATGATATTTTGGAAAAAAAGACCAACTATGAAGACAGTAAAATGGTCAGTGGTTACTAGAGATTAGGGGAGATGAAGTGATGAATAACTAGAACACGGAGGATTCTTAGGGCAGTGAAAATACTGTGTGTGATACTATAATGGTGGATACGTGTTATTATACATTTTACAAAGCCTATAAAAAGTGCAACACCGAGAGTGAACCCTAATGTAAACCATGGACTTTGGTTGATTATGGTGTGTCAATGTATGTTCACCATTTGTTAACAAAGGAATGTCTCTGGTGGGGGATGTTAATAATAGGGGAAGATATGCATATGTGGAGGCTGGGACTATATGGGATATCTCTGTACCTTTCTCTCAATTTTGCTGTAAACCTAAAACTTCTCTAAATCATATATATATAATATTATATATATATGCATGCTAAATATCTGAATTTGAACATAGAATGGGACATTTTTAGAAATACAAAAAACATGGGGGATTTGGATACCACTCTATTAGTAAACCACAAAACGTGGAAAGCAAAGATTATTATGTATTAGAAAATTTAGAAACTCATGTTTAGTTGGTTTGATTTACTCGTTGCAAAGAGGGAAGCTTGATACAATGAGGGATCTCTGAAAATGTCAATGAGAGGTTGTGGAAATGGCTCGTTATAGGATTTGGGCTTGTGCTAGATGCTTTTGTGGAGAGTTCAAGGATGTAGGTCATTGCTGTTAGTTGCTCTCAGGAAGTAAGGAAAGTTCTCTGATTGGTTATGTTAATAATTTTATCTAGAAGACAGAATGAAAACGAAATGAAATGAAAATGAAAAGAGACAAAGCTGTGTTTGTTAAAGAAGCAGCAGTCACACTAGCAAGGATAGAGAGATGCTTGTTGTTTTTGTTTTTGCTTTTGTTTTAATTTCATGGCTTGGTCAATGGTAATTTGTCTGTGCTTAGACATGGTTATAGAGTGATTTTGTGTGTCCTGAACCCTTATTTTTATGGAGTGGCCTTGTCTGATGCTGTTTTGTGAAACTGGTTATGTTTAACAGGAGATCACCGTAGTCTAAATTGAGGATCAGGCCAGCTTCCAGCCATCAGAGACTGTTTTTCTCTTTCTTAATACCTTACATAAGAAAGAAAAAAGGCCAATATCAATAAGTAACTAACCCTTCTTATGAAATTAAAATGGAGGAGATACATCTCTCTAGGGTGTAAAGTGGACATGTTACATAACCTAAATAGTACACAAGCAGAGTAGAGGGAAGAAAATAATAAAGGGTTGTGATGCAATGGTTAAGAACTGAGAGTGAGAAGCCATACTGCCTTGTTTCAAATCCAGGCTCCATGCTCTACTAGGTGAGTGACCTTGGGTAAGTTTCTTAACCTCAGAATGCTTTAGTTTCCTCCTTATCTTAAATGGAGTTAACCTCGTGGTGGTTCTATGAAGATGACACACATAAATACCTGGAAAGTGCTTAGTAAGTGCTTAGTTCATAATCAGCAATACATAAATCCTTTCTATTGTTATTACAAGGACAGAAATGAAATGAAAACCAAAAAAGGTGAAGTTTAGTTTTGTTGAAAGACCAATAGGTATATTATAAAATGATACTGTAATATATGTATGGTATATTCTTTGGGGCAGAACTTTTCAACAGTTAGGGTGCAAATGGTGTGGTCAGAAAGGGACCAGGTATGCCTGTCGTGGTTGAAGTTCCAAGGCCAGTAAGCAACACCAGTTAGCATCCTTATTATTTGCTAATTATTAAATAATTAAATAATATAATTTTCTATGTGCACAATGACAGGAAATAATCTTTGGGAAGCATTGCCTAAAGTTAAGCTTGCTTCTTGTTGTTATTGTTGTTGTTGTTTTAATTTTGTAAGAAAGCTTATACAGGTATATTCAAAGCTAAACTGTTTGGAAGCATTCTTAATGTCCTTAAAAACGAGAATGGATACTTATCAAATTAAGTCATTTGAAATTGATGATATACAATCTTTTGATCTACAAAAAGAACAATCTTAATGGGTCATCTTTATTCTGCTATGTGGACACAATAAAGTTCAGTTTATAAAATTGTACCTGGAGTCACAGGCAATATTATGGAAGACTTTTAAGAATACATCAAGGAAAAACAAAAGTTACAGAAGTTTAACAATAGTAAAATTGTGTTATAAAGGTTAAAAAACATTTAAAATAACATCAGTTGTTATTTTAGGATACTTATTTTTGTAAAAAAGGTTTTAAAATGTTCCTGAGTAGAATAAGCACCAATATTAAGATTGTGATTACATCTAAGTAGGGATAAGTAGGTATAGATTTCTAGCTAAGTAGGCTTTGTGAGTGACAACAAAGTAGGTGAAACTGACCTATTTGGCTGATAAATTTCCCTATTTCCAAATCACTTTTCCCTTTCCAAATTCCTCTTTGGATACATACATGTGCTTTTCCATACTTTTATGAAATTAAGAGTTTCAAAGATAAACATGTGACACAATTGTAGTAAGAATTTGTTGTGGGTTTTCTAACTTATTTTCCTAATAAAATGGATAGCATTGATACTTTGACCTCTTTTGCCCTTCAGCCTGAATGAGAATTGATAAATTGGGCTGGGATATCTATACTGACACTGAAGAAAGAGCCAGGATGATTGCATAGACTCTAACCCTAACATGATTGAACTGTTAAACCAATTCCAGCAACTGTTTACTTCCAGACATGTTCTTATTGGGAAAATACATCTCAATCTGCTGCTTAAAGCAAAAAATACTGCTAACTTCTTCATTACTTAATTTTTTTAAGGTTCAATTGTTTCATCAAGAAAATGGCTATAATGCATGCACCTTCACAAGGGTTTCTGAAGATTAAATAAAATAAGGCATTTAAATATCTTAGCTCAATGTGTAGCATGTCATTAGATCTCAGCAAATGTTATTTAAAACAAATTAACTTTAAAAAACAATGGACTTTGGAAAGGGCAGGGTATTTATTTATTTATTTATTTATTTATTTATTTATTTATTATTTATTTTTTTAAAGATTTTATTTTTATTTATTTATTTGAGAGAGAGAGAATGAGAGACAGAGAGCATGAGAGGGAGGAGGGTCAGAGGGAGAAGCAGACTCCCTGCCGAGCAGGGAGCCCGATGCGGGACTCGATCCTGGGACTCCAGGATCATGACCTGAGCCGAAGGCAGTCGCTTAACCAACTGAGCCACCCAGGCACCCCATGGGCAGGGTATTTAATGAATGAATTCATGTATTTATGGTATTTAATGAATGCAAGATTACTGTCATCAGGGGAATCTGAGAAAAAGAATCCTGAAAGGTAAATGGAGGATTCACACTTGATAATTTTATTATTGATATCTACCAGGCTACAGTGTAAGGTTTTTGCATCCAAAGTGTGCATAGCTTATTCATTTTTCATCCACCATATATTTAGAACAACTAAAGAGTTCAAAACTGTGTGGAGAATTGAGAAGATAAGAGATTGTGTGACCTGATAGCACTAGCACAATATTAGATGCATGTACTTAAATATACAAATTCCAATAAATATTTTTTAATTAAGTGAATGCAGGAAGAATATTTTACACTCAGCAAAATGCCATGACTATGAAAATTTATCTTCTTATTTATTTTACTTTTTTTTAAGATTTTATTTATTTATTTGACAGAGAGAGACACTGTGAGAGAGGGAACACAAGCAGGGGGAGTGGGAGAGGGAGAAGCAGGCTTCCCGCTGAGCAGGGAGCCCAATGCGGGACTCGATCCCAGGACCTTGAGATCATGACCTGAGCCGAAAGCAGACGCTTTAACGACTGAGCCACCCAGGCGCCCCTATTTTACTTTTTAAATATAACTAGGCAGTCGTTACCTCCACTGATAGATTAACTATTCATGATAGGAACATTTCATGACCTCTTGTTCATATTAAGAAATTATAGAAAAGAGTTTACCTATATAGAATTATCTAAAGCCTTGGAAAAAACAGCTAATATCACTATCCATATATTTAAATGCCTTTCCCTTTTGGAAAGGTCTTTGCTTAATAGAGAAATCACAACTTGAATCTTTCTTCCCTGTCAATACAATCCCAATCATCACATATGTTTTCCCCATTGTGCAATAAAGGATGCTTGCCACTCCAGTACAATCAAAAGAGGAATGGAGTTAGGTCAGCATCTTTTCATACTCCAATTCCCTCTTTCAGAAAATGGAAACCAGACACCTTTGTGAGATATCACACTTAATAGAAAGGGCTAGCAATTCAGAAGAGTCTATATATCACTTGAAGGAAGTAAGAAAACTAAAAGAAAATATTACCTTTTGTTCTATAAGACTATATCTTCTCAAATGAATGCAGAACAAACAGCTACTATTTGATTCCATATAGCCACAATTCATCAAATTTACTGAACTTCTCGAAAACTGTAATCAAGTTGGTATGGTTTAAAACTACACGTTTTATTCCATGTTATAGCAAAGCCATAGGATTTGAATCTGACATATAATATGTTTATATGTATAGAAAGTTTCTTAGTAATCATGAACAGTTGGTCCAGATTGGCAGTAGTTGCACATAATTTTAGAAGTGCCAGATTTTGTGGATAGGTTTTGTGTAGATAGTACTACTGATGTACTTTTTGGAAAACTTACATAAGTCCATGCCCCTGAGACCTCAATTCAAAACTGAAGTTAACTGGATAATATCAGTGAAAATGATAGAGAGAGGACCTCTGAAAATTTGCCCCACCATAAAACAATCAAAAAAAGACAGTGATTATTAGAAACAAAATTTTTAAAACTCTGGAGATTAGCCAAAGGCTCGCAGCAAAAAAAGAGACATTTAGGTAAGAAAAGAGGCTGGATCTCAGTAAGAACAGTAAATGTGTGGCATTTTATTTACCCTAGCCCCAGCTCTAGTCCTCAAATTTCAGTCAGCTTTGAAAAATAACAGTTTATATTCCTAGTACTAGAAGGAGCAAAATGCGACAGGAGCTCTTTCGAGCTTCATTCACAAAGAAAATTCATCATTTGACATGCCTGTAGTTCCCTGAAGACACCAATCTAAAGGTCTATCTTTATTCGACCTAGTGATAAAAACTTGTGAGGGGAAGAGTTGCAACACATTTATCAAATATTTTAACATCATGGCTGAAGGAATAAGCTGAAAAAGTAAGCTAAGGAATAAAATGGCTATAAGACTTTGAAAACCTCTGATATATTTCTGGGAATCTGGAGGCTTTGTGCATAATTATAGCCATGCACATGCTCAGGGAAGACCTACGAAGATCCTAATCTTTCAACTCTGTGTGAACTTGACCTTCTGTAAAAGCAATGAGTTAAAGTAGAGCAGATTTGTAAGCTGTCTGGTTGAGTGTTGAAAGCATGCCCAAAACATGCACAAAATCCCTCACCAAAATGGAGACTTATTGCTTCCAGACATTTAAGGAAATTCTGTCCAAAAATTAGCTGACCACTAAGCTAACCAAATAGAAACTCAGTGGACACATATGACAAAGATACAGAACTTACAGGTTTAGACAGAAAAGTCACTAAACAATTAACTACAATACCTATATTAAAAACAAACAAACAAGCAACAACATAAGAAAGATATTAGATCAATAACATAAGTTTTCACCTTTAAGTTAGTGGCAAAAGAAGAGCAAATTAAACCTAACATAAGCACAGGGAAACAAATAATAAAGATTAGAGTGAAAATAATAAAGATTAGATTTTATTAAAACAATAGTGAATAAGTTATCAGAACTAAATTGTTTCTTTTAAAAGATCAATACAGGGCGCCTGGGTGGCTCAGTTGGTTAAGCGACTGCCTTCGGCTCAGGTCATGATCCTGGAGTCCCGGGATCGAGTCCCGCATCGGGCTCCTTGCTCGGCGAGGAGTCTGCTTCTTCCTCTGACCCTCCCCACCTCATGCTTTCTCTCTCTCTCAAATAAATAAATAAAATCTTAAAAAAAAAAAAAAAAAAAAAAAAAAAAAAAAAAAAAAAAAAAAAAAATAAAAGATCAATACAATTGCAAATCTTTAGCTAGACCTACCAATAGAAAAGAGAAGATTCAAATTAATAAAATCAGGAATTAAAGAGAGGATATTCCTACTGATATTACAGAAACAAAATGCATTATATAGGAATAACATGAGCAATGATTTGCCAGCAAATTAGGTAACCTAAATGAAGTGGAGAAATTCTGAGAAAGATAAGAACTACCAAACTGACTTAAGAAGAAATAGAAAGTTTAAATAGACCTATAACATGTAAAAAGATTGATTTAGTAGGGGCACTTGAATGGCTCCGTTGTTTAAGCACCAACTCTTGGTTTCGGCTCAGGTCAGGATCTCACAGTCATAGCATTGAGCGCTATGTTGGGCTCTGTGCTCAGTGTGGAGTCTGCTTTAGATTCTCTCCCCCTCTCCCTCCCCCTCTGCCTCTCCCCGCTCTTGTGTGCACGTGCTTTCCCTCACTTTCTCTCTCAACTAAATAAGTAAAAATCTTAAAAAAAAAAAAAAAGATGTAGTAATCAAAAAGTTTCCCTCAAAGGAAAGCTCAGGATAAGGTGGCTTCAGTGGAATTTTACCAAACCATTAAGAATTAACTACAATTCTTCACAAACTCTTTCACAAACAGACTGTGGTGGTGAAGAGAGGGAAAAAGAATTGGAAGGTGGGGGGAAGAAGAGGAGAATAGTTTGGAATTCATTCTATAAGTCAGTATTTCCCTCAAATCAAAACCTATGTTGTGGTAATGGGTTTAATTTTGTGATGAGGAAAATATTCTGGAATTAGAGTGTGGTGATGGGCACATATCCATGTGAATACACTAAAAACCACTGAATTGTACCCTTTAAAATAGTGGATTTTATGGTATGTGAAATGTATCTCAACAACAATAACAAAAGAAATCAGTTACTCACATGATTAAGATTCCTTTTGGTACAACATTTTACTTTTTTGATGTGATGAAAATATAAATCCTATAATAATATTTTAATGGAACATACCTAATATGGAAGAGAGAAGTTTGAAAGAAGGATGAAGTATAGACATACTGCAAAAGTTTATTAAAAGTTAATATTAATGAATGGTATTATGTTTTGTCTTAAAGTAACAAAGCCAGCAGTAGCAAAGATTGTGTGGGAAAAGACATGTCCACACTAGATACACTCACTATTCATATTAGACCTCTCTAAACTTGGGCTTTGGACCAAACACCATTCTCCTTATGAAATTTGATGAGATGAAAAAATATTGGATAATGTGGTAGGCAGTTAAAAGACCAAAAGCTGAGAGAATGCAAAAGATGGAGAATGAGAAGTTTAAAGTGGAAAATACCCTATCTACTAAGATTAAGTGGCTTTAAAACATTCAAAATTTGGCAAGTATTTAAAGAGGTAAGAACTTTGGGTGACTGAATATTACTATTATATATATGTGAAAAATACAAAAGGAGCAAGAAATATAATTCCTGTCAAAATTATACTTGACTCACAGGGACTAGAGAATGCTGTAGTTAGTGTACTGTGTGATTAATTACTGACAAAGAACAGAAAGAAAGAGAGAAAGAGAAAGAAAGAAAGAAAGAAAGAAAGAAAGAAAGAAAGAAAGAAAGAAAGAAAGAAAGAAAGAAAGAAAGAAAGAGAAAGAAAGAAAAAGAAAGGGAAAGGAAAGGAAGGGAAAGGAAAGGAAAGGAAAGGAAAGGAAAGAAAGAAGGAAGGAAGGAAGGAAGGAAGGAAGGAAGGAAGGAAGGAAGGAATACATTTGTTTACCAAAACATTTTACCAATGTGAGGAGCGGAGGCACACACTATTTGATAGAGGATATTAAACAATGTGTGTCAATGTTCTTTTGCTACTGTGTATTAGGAGCATATAATTTATAATGTATTTTATGTATATCCTGGAAATGGATTTCTAATTTAATCCTATACATTTATTTCCTAAATATACAATACTAATTAAATATTAAGCATATTTAATGAAAAATTTATAGCATAAACATAAAGATATGGAGGAATGGTGAAAAAATAGATGTTGTCACTTTTGTGTGACAAATAGTCATGATTTAATTGAATCACTCCTACCAAAGTAGACTTGTCAGTTTCCCAGTTGTGTATACTTTATTACTCAATGATGGCAAAAGAGAAACAGTGGGAGTGATTTCAAATGCTTTTAAAAATTATTTTTCTTCTAGGGTGCTTTCCTATAGCTATACTCAGTGGAAATTAGTTCTTACAGTATTAGCATTGGGTAATTTTTTCTACAGCATTCAACAAAATTGTAAATAGAACACTTAAATATAAATAATCATGGTTCCTAAGCTATTGATTAAAATAAATATCAATGAAAACAAAGGCTAAAAATGATCATGTTTTATAAATACTTATCTATAGTTTATAATCTTAATCCTGCAACTCAATCTTGACGCTTTTTTTTTTAAAGATTTTATTTATTTATTTGAGACAGAATGAGAGAGAGAGAGAGAGCACATGAGAGCGAGGAGGGTCAGAGGGAGAAGCAGACTCCCTGCCGAGCAGGGAGCCCAATGCGGGACTCGATCCAGGGACTCCAGGATCATGACCTGAGCCGAAGGCAGTCGCTTAACCGACTGAGCCACCCAGGTGCCCCAATCTTGACCCTTTTTATCACGTCTTATCCAAGACAGATAAGAGGGTTTACATTCTCTTAAGGGTGCATTGTGGTTTTTCTGATGATGTCTTCTTCTATCAAAGGTATTTCCTTGAGCAACACCAGTCTGATGGAACCATTTAACTTCAAAATAATGATAATAATAATAATAATCATAATAACAGTTAATGTTAAGATATATCTCATAAAATGTTAGTTTTCATCTGATTACCCCCCTTTATTTTTTTCAATAGATTGATACATTAAAATAGCCCCAAATTTGTATAGTAAAAATTTTATTGGGGCGCTTGGGTGGCTCAGTCGTTAAGCGTCTGCCTTCGGCTCAGGTCATGATCCCAGGGTCCTGGGATCGAGTCCCATGTCCGTCTCCCTGCTCGGCGGGAAGCCTGCTTCTCCCTCTTCCTGTCCCCCTGCTTCTGTTCCTGCTCTCGCTATCTCTCTCTCTGTCAAGTAAATAAATAAAATCTTAAAAAATATATATTTATTTAAAAAAATCATTTATTTATTTATTTATTTATTTATTTATTTATTTATTTATTTGAGAGAGAGAATGCAAGCATGGGAAGGGGCAGGGAAAGGAACAAGCAGACTCTACACTGAGCACAGAGCCCCATTTGGGGCTCAATCCCATGACCCTGAGATCATGACTCCAGCTGAAATCAAGAGGCAGCTTTTCAACTGACTGAGTCTCCCAGGCACCCCACGTATAGTAAAAATTTTATAGTAAAAAAGTAAATATAATGTTAGTACCTCTGCCCAGTCCTTTAGTCCCTACTTTATTAGCTGCCCCATAAGAGATAATCACTTTTCACTGGTTTCTTTAGAATTTTCTGTTTCTTTATTAAACATAAGATAACATGAAGAACTATTCTTATGTACCCACTTCATTGGATAAAACAGAGTAAAGTAGCATCTTCTATTCATTTGTCTGCACATTGCATTATTATAAGTATTTCCATATTAATCTATGGACAAGTTTATCATTTTTAATATTTTAAGTATACTTTATCCTCAATAAAATGTACAGATAGTAAATGTTAAGTTTGATGAGCTTTTTTTAAATTTGAGTATGGTTGATACACAATGTTATATTAGTTTCCAGTGTACAACATGGTGATTCAGCTTCTCTATATGTTATGCTATGCCCACCACAAATGTAGCTACCATCAGTCACCAAACAATATCACTGGGTACATGATTACACCTCTACAATATCATTGACTATATTCCCTGTGCTGTGTCTTTTATTCCTATGACTTATTCATTCCATAACTGGAAGCCTGTAACTCCCACTCCCCTGTAACACCCACAACCACCCCCACCCTGGCCTCTCTAAATTTTGTGTGTTTGATCATTGTAAACTGCCACCTAACACCACACAAAAGAACACAAAACATTTTGATCATTTCAGTGAATTCCCTCCCTACCTTGGTAACTACTTTCTAATTTCGATCTCAGTATGTAAGTTTTACTTGTTCTTTAACTTAATATAAATGGTATCATATGATGTATATTTTTCTGGGTCTGTCTTGTTTTTTAATGAAATAGTTTCATTGACAAATTGAGTAATATTCTGTTTTATGGACAAGCCACAATCCAAACTCTCACTGATGGACATTTATGTTGTTTCCAGTTTTGTCTTTTAAAGTTGTTATGGGGGCGCCTAGGTGGCTCAGTAGTTGGGCATCTGCCTTCTGCTCAGGTCATAATCACAGGGTCTTGGGATCGAGCCTGCATCAGGCTCACCGCTCTGTGGGGAGTCAGCTTCTCCCTTTCTCACTCCCCCCTGCTTGTGTTCCTTCTCTCGCTGTCTCTCTCTCTGTGTCAAATAAATAAAATCTTAAAAAAAAAAAAATAAAGGTGTTCTGAACAGTGTTTTTATTTATCTAAGATATGTGTGTTTTGGTTTAAAAATGTATAAATGTTTAAGTTTATAAGACACCATCAGTGAGCTTTCCAAAAACAGTTTCATCATTTTATGCTCCCAGCAGAAATTTAGAATTGCAGTTAGTCCATATTCTCTTCAATAGTTGGTCTTGTCAGTCTTTTTGATTATAGCAATTTTTGTGAGTAGTATTAGTGTATCTCATTCTGTTTTTAATTTACATTTTTCAAGTGACTGATTATGTGGAGTATCTTTTCATGTGTTTATTGGCCATTTGTATACTTTCTTTCATGAAGTGTCTCTTCAGTACTTTGCCTCCTTTATTGACTTGTGTCTTTTTGTTAATTTGTAATTATTCTTTTTATAGAATAGATATGAATACATGGACAGATATAACTATAGCAATATGTTCCTAGTTTGTTATTTGCCTATTAATTTTTTTCTGATGAGTTGATATTAAATTTGATGAAATTCAGCGTATCTTTTTCTTATTTTATAGTAAGTGATTCTGTTTGATTGATGAAATCTTTGACTACTCAAAGATGTGAATATATTATCTTGTATTTTCTTTTAGAATCATGGTTTCACCATAAATGTTTAGGTCTATGATTCATAGTAACTTCATGTTTATGTTGTATCAGCTAATGTTTGAGGCTTTCTTTTAGTTTTGATTTTTTGGTTTTATGTTTGTTTTGGTACAGATATCAAGTTCTTCTATCCTTATTTGCTTACAAGAGTTTCCTTTCTTAAGTTGACTTGATACCTTTGTTGTAATTCACTTCTCTATATGCACATCGGTTTATTTAGACTCTTGCACTCCATTGTTCTAGTTGTCTATTCTTACATCAGTATCACTAAATTTTATTCTTATAGCTTTGTGAAAGTCTTTATGTGAGATAGTTTTTCCTCCATATTTGTTCTTCTTGTTGAAGACCCCCTTTTTGCTCAATTCTAGCTCTTTACATTGTTGTAATTATAAATTGATCTTGTTAATTTTATGAAAAAAACTTCTGTGATTTTCATTGGGATTGTATTTAGTATACAAGATCATTAGAATTAATAGACATGTTAACAATATTGAATTTTCCAATATTATATTTTCCATTGGCTTAGACATTTTTAAATTTTAAATTTCTTTTAGTACGATTATTTTAAGTTTTTCATTGTAGAGGTCTTACACATATTTCGTTAGATTTATTCCTAGTTATTTAATATTTTTAATTCTACTGTGAATACATTTTTAAATTCTGTTTCCAAAGTGTTTGTTGCTAGTACATAGAAATAATATTTATTTTTATATTGAACTTATATCCTGTGTTTCATTACATTTCCTTATGAGGTTTAGTTGTTTTTTGTTTGTTCATAATCCATTGATTTTTCAGTGTACACATGATATCTATGAATAATGGACATTATACTTTTGCATCTTTAATCATTATGTTTGTATATTTTATAAATGCTTTAATGCACTGGCTTATTGAGTGCAAGTGGTAAAAGACATAGCTTTGCCTTGTCTTCAACCATCAATGAAAAGGTTTCAGTATTTCTACTTAAGTGTATTTTTAGCTATATTTTTTTGGGGGGGGTGGACAAATGCACTGTATAAGATTGGGAAAGTGTTTTTTCTTCTTATTTCTACTTTTCTGAGAAGTTATGTTACTATTACTAGAAGTAGTACTGGTACTAGTACTGGCCTTAGTGGCAGCAACAGTGTGAGTGAGTTTAGAATTTTGTCAGATGCTTTTTCTGCATCTTTTGAGATGATCATATGATCATACTCTCTCATTGGTGAGTAATAATAACAAAGTCAATTATGATTGTCCAGGTATGGCTGTTCTTTGCTTTAAGTATCTTTTTTTTTCTTTTCTTTTTTTTTTTTTAAAGATTTTATTTATTTGACACAGAGAGACATAGCAAGAGAGGGAACACAAGCAGGGGGAGTGGGAGAGGGAGAAGCAGGCTTCCCGCCGAGCAGGGAGCCCGATGCGGGACTCGATCCCAGGACCCTGGGATCATGACCTGAGCCGAAGGCAGACGCTTAACGACTGAGCCACCCAGGCGCCCCTGCTTTAAGTATCTAAGGATATTCATGTGTTTGTTTTTTGGTCTAGATTTATGTCTATTCTGATATATAGTTTCTGAGGTGAACATCTTAATGTCTAGAACATTCGTAGAAGGGATTTTAACTTTCTTTCTATGCTAGTAGTAGCATGTAAAAAACACCTTTGTATGTTATAATTTAAGAATTAATTTTACATAGTGTAGTTAGTCTGGATGGTACTATACAACATACAAGATCTTGTAAACCTCGACTAACTGAACATGAATCATAAAATTTTTTAAAGTCCTCAGAAAGAGTTTCTACTTACGATAAAGAGAGTTTCACAGATCAGTGGTCACAGGACATTTAAGAGAAGTTTAAATCAGCTTTTTGGGAGTTTTTTGGAATCTTCTGAATCTTTTCAAATTCAAAGGTTTTTACTCATGGATCATACGGTCAATACCACTTATTTTAACTTTCTCCTTTCTGTATATAGTAACATTTAATTGTGCATATACCTTTCCTTCAATATTACTGTGAATTACTTCTTTAATGTCTTAGAGCAATTATTTTACACATGAATTTCAAAACTTTTGTTTTGATATTTCTTTCCTCTCAACAATAATTTCTCACTTGAAAATCAAAATTTTCAAGCAAAAAACCAAAAAATTGCCAAATAGACATTTTATGAATATCTTTAGCTTTAATTATAATAGTATTCAAGAATATCACCTTACTATTTAGCTTATTAACATGGTGTAATGAGTCTTCAGATTAACTCTTTGGAGAACGGAGCATTATAGAAAACTATCAGCTCTCCCTTTTTTATTTGAGTACAGAACCATTTAATAATTGGATAGATGAGTCAGAGAAATGGAGAACAAAATGTGCTGTTTATGCATACAAGCTGTTGGAGAACATGGCTGTAATATATGACCAAGCACATTTACTGGTGCTCTGGCTTTCTTCACCCCACCACTGTCACTATCAGCAAGTCAGTCTGGACTGTGGGAAGACCAACTCAAGAGAAAGCTTATATCAATGGAAGAGATTTACTCATGTAGAACTGCTGCCCTGCACTGTCTGTGGCTAGAAATGAATATCTTTTAGTAGAACATTTTACTAGATTTGTTCCACCTAATCACCCTAAACATAGACTAATAGCTGCATCTATTAAAATCCCATACCAACATTTTCATAACTTTCACTGGATCAGAATAAATGAACTGAGTGTCAAGCACTTTGCTAAGCTTTGCATTTAATCAGTGTTGCAAAAGCTTCCCATCCTTATGGAATTTATCATTTGTGAGGAAGACTATTAATATCAAGAAACAAAAACAAAATATGTAAGAACATTATCTAAAATTGTGCTATAATGAAAACTAACTGATTCTATGATAGAAAGAAAAGGGGACTTCTGTAGAAAAGGTGGTTTGGGAAGTTGATTCTGAAAAGCTTACATTTTACCTGAGAACTGAATGATGAATCTTAGCCATTCAAGGTAGGGAGAGGGTATGGAGCAGAGAGTAGGACATAGTGTGAGACCAAGGGCCATAGATGAAGGTAAGGAAAGAGTCAGTATTAATCTGATGATTAAGGAGAGAGGCAAATGATCAGGTGGGAAAGACAGGCATGGAGCAGATCATAGCAAGTATCATGGACTGATCAGACTCAATCAGCTTAAAATTTGCATGAGTACTCAAAACATACACAGTGATAAAATGCTGTAGTCTTTGATTTAGCATAATGGTGACTAGTCCAGATGAAATTCATAAGAGAGGAAAACAGTTTGGAATAAATTAATAATGGTGAATTAAGTTGCCTTCTTAAGTACTTTAGGTAGTGCATCCTTATTTGCTTCTCTGCTGAATATCTTAATCTAAACCAGTTGCCAAACGATATTTAAAAATTGATAGGAGAGGGGAACTGAAACAAAACTCTGGATGCCCTTTTGGTCCCTACTTAACTTCAGTTTTCTATTTTGAAAAGGTTAATTAACATTACTTCTTTTTAAATTGAATTGAGATTTTTATACAATGTTTCTTATTATAATGCAAGTGAAGTCACTTTTAAATGTGACTTTTTAAAAAGGTAAGGCTTATATCAAGAACCAAACTGAGTGAGTTTTGCAGAATAATACAAGAGATCATCTATTTATGAGTTGAAAAAATGTCACAGTTCATCCAGAATCCAAAAAGAATCTGCTAATAAAGCTCATAATTCAGATAGGAGATTTTCTAAAAATATTGCAATATTTTCACACAAATTATCAGTCTGGCCTCTATATTTTCTTTAGTGGAAGTCAGAAATTGCTTGTGCATTTTTGTAAAGCAAGTTGAAAAGTAAATAGTAAAAATAGAACAGGACATTTATTTGTAACAATGCATGGAACAAATGAAAGCTAATTTTAAAATACATGAATAACTGGGTGTTATATGCAACTGATGAATTATTGAACACTACATCTGAAACTAATGATGTACTATATGTTGGCTAATTGAATTAAAAAAATAAAATGCAGGGCGCCTGGGTGGCTCAGTTGGTTAAGTGACTGCCTTCGGCTCAGGTCATGATCCTGGAGTCCCGGGATCGAGTCCCACATCGGGCTCCCTGCTCAGCGGGGAGTCTGCTTCTCCCTCTGACCCTCCTCCCTCTCACGCTCTCTGTCTCTCATTCTCTCTCTCTCAAATAAATAAATAAAATCTTTAAAATAAAATAAAATGCACGAATATATTTCATTTCAATTTATATGTGAATTATATTCATATTGATTAGAACAATAGTGATATTTAAGGATGGATATAACATTGTATTAACCATACTTTTAATTTCTGTAATGGGTGCTTTAACATCCACCTAAGGGACTATTAGCTATCTTTAAACAAACTGGAACTCATCCATAAACATCTGGAGTCCTTAGATAGTTTTAAACTATATGCTGTAACAGTCACAGTGAATATGAATATTATAGGGAGGGAGCCACCAAACATAGCAAACCAGTTCTGAGCCTGTTTGCCCTACTTCACCCTTTTCTTCCCACAGAAACCAAAATAGGGGATTAACCTACAGTTCCCCTTTTACTTGGCTGCCTCCTGACAGAGTCTAGTGTTTCGTCTGAATGGCCCTGCCTGGTGTACTGTGATCTCCCGAGGAGGCTGTGAGTATAATAAAACCTTTAACTGAGCTAAGTCTGTCTCTTGATCTGTACTTGGCCTTACTCAAGGTAATATGTTAAAACAATCATGTGTTCTTAGATTCCCTGACCTTATGCATAGTAATGCAGAGCATGATAGTGTAATGTCATTTCTGGGGGAAAATCTTTTGATTTTTTTATTTTAATAATTCTGTGGGGAAAAAATTAACTATGTATTCATAATAGTTAATTTTTGTACCTGAATGAAAGAGGAGACAAAGTAACATGTACTATGTCTCAATCAATATAAATTATTGGGAAAACATCATGTGTACTTTTCAAAAACCTATATTGATTGGGTATAACCTCTGTTTTCATATAAGTATTTTGTATAAGTATGTGTTATTCTTTGAAGTAGCCCTCAAAATGAGATATTGTGAAAATTTATTTTGGTGACTGTAATGTGATAAATGAAGTCACTTTAGCTTCTAGGATCTGCAATTCAGTGTTCCTTGAGTTGAGGGGGTTGTGGTTGGTCTAGGTCAATGTTAGTATAAACTTTAGACTTTTTTTTTCAACCTTTGGTTAATGTAGTTGCTTGCTATTAAAATAAACATGTATCAAATATACCTTGGAGACAAATAGGAGTCAAATATATTTGACACATATTTCTAAACACATATTCCTCAATTTCCCACTTGAATTTTAAGGCTTTCTCATAACTAAGATGAGCAGATGCTCTTAGATTATGTTGAAGTAGCAGCCAACATGTTAGTCATAGAAAAGATAAGCTGAAAAGAATACTGCTGCATTTATAATAGCCTGAGCTATTTAGAGCCACATAAACATTTCCAAAATATAATCACCATCAAAACAACTACTGCAGGCTTTTACAGAATATGTAGAATTAAATTTAATATTAAGGTCTTACCACTTTTATAACTTACTATAAATAAGCAATCTAATCAAAATAACATAAGTTTACTACGTAAATTGCTGTTAGCTGGAAGTAAGAAATGCACTTGAAGTACTTCTATGGTAAAGGAAATGTGAAAATTTTGCATTGCTCTCACCTTAAAGTTCACAGTGAAATGCCTACATGGGGCTGAATCAGGAACATTAGGTAAGATCTTTCAAAATTCACAGCATGCAACATACTTTATTTTTCTCTGAAGTCTCATTTTATAGACTATTATTGGAAACAAAATAGTCTACTTGATGGAGCAATGGACTGATTCAATATGTCAGATTCCGTGTTCCTATCCAGTAGACTGACAAAAAGTCATAGGAATTTAATTTAAAATAGGACAAATCAAGCATTGCTTTATAAAGACCATTTGCATGCCAAGTAGGCGATCTTAAACAAAAGTACTTTTGTGGTTATCTGAGCACATAAATACCTGGGCAACTTTTAAAAGACGAACGTCTTTTTTTTCCCTATCAAAACTGTACTTTGAAGAATAATCTAATGGATTTTTTTCATTGTTAAAACAGATCTCAACTATTGTGCAAAGAAAATAAAATAGCACTTCTACTTAATGGCAATAGCCTTGTAATGTAAAGTGAATATAAATTGTTCTAAAAAAAAGATTTAATGAATGGCTTTCGTATTTTCAAACCATTATTAGAGCTTATCCAGTTAGTTGGTCTGGAATTAAATGGAAGTGTTGTAATATAATTTTATCACTTTGGAAACCTTTAACAATATCAAATAATAATTACCTTTCTAGAATAAATTAGAGGTTTTCTTAGATTTATTTATTTTACTCACCCCATGCCTGTAATGCATGCATGTGTTTGTGTATACACAAAGTAGAGGCATTTAGTATCAATTGCAAAATGCAAAGAAAATGCATTTTAAGAAACTAATGAGAAATATATCAGTCCTGCTTTTAGACTATATTGTAGGAAAAAACATATATATACCTACAATTCTCTTTATATGGTAGTTATAAAAATGTGTTTATTATTATTGTTTTTTTATTCTGATCAAATACAAGGGAAGAATGTATATCTTACACTTTTGTATTAAGTCAAGGTAAAAGTTTTGGGAAATATGTATATATTTTAAGATTTTATTCATGTATTTAAAGAGAGAGAGAGTGCACCAGGGTGGGGAGGGACAAAGGGAAGGGAGAGAGAATATTAAGGAGACTCCAAGCTGAGCACAGATTCCTAGGCAGGGCTCCATCTCGTGACACTGAGATCATGACCCGAGATAAAAACAGGAGTCAGGCACTTAACCTACTGAGCCACCCAGGAACCCTGAAGGGAGATACGTTTTTTTAAATATCAACTCAATGAAGAAACTTCCTCCTTATTAAATACATATTCTCTGTGAGCATTCTCATCCACATATGGGAAAGAAATATGGAAAATCACTGGCATGGTCAAAAATTGTTTTCCCAATCAAATCTGATTTCTAGGTAAAAAGTACCTTTCCATAAATGAAGAAATGATGATGTTGTTCTTGTCACTCTGCATATTTGCAGTGCGCACACGCCCATTTGCTTCTTTTTTGTGTGGTTATTGTATTGTTCCTGTGCTCTCCTGTAGTCACATTGGTTGCATACTAGGGTACACTTCATTGCAGTTGTACTTTTAAGCCACAGTACGTGAAATAAACAAATGGCCAAACAAAGACAAAATTGCCATGCAGAATAGAGAGCGTCATGCATGCCAGTGTTTCCTGGCTTGAATATTACAAAATTTATTTTTGGTTAGTGAAGAAATGATACGATAAGAGGAAAAGAAGTAATTTGGAAGTTCCTGGGGGAAAAAATCACCTACCAACAGAAAAGAACATTCTTGAAGCTTGACAGACAAAGTAGAAAACGAATAAGAAATTGACCTCTATTGCACTAACCATTTACATTATTCTTCTCTGTGTAGGTTTAACATGTTGTGTTTAATTTAAGAGCATATGAAATTCAAGGCTCTCAGATGCCCTCTTCTTATAGCATGTTCAGAGGGATTTTTAAGAAAATCTCTAAAGCCACCGAAGCAAGCTAGAGGGATAAGCAATAAAGGGACAATCTGGTTTAGAATATTTATACTTCATTTTGAAAGAACTAAATTGTACCAAAAAACTCACTCACATAATCTAATAAAAATAGATCATTTCTTATTACAGAATTCCTCTAATGAAGAGAACTCAGTTATATTTTCTTTTATCAAAACATGCATTTTACAGTTGGCGTAATCAATCATCTTTCCAACACATTTCACTTTCTTTCTACTTTTTGAATCTCTGCATTTTTCCCTCTCATGGGCAAGCACTGTTGTTCTCACTCTTGCTCTCATGTATACAGAGTAGAACTTAAGTATTTCTAATTCACTGATAAATCAGAGAGGTGGATGTAAAGTGATTCTCCTAAATTTTCTTTAACTTTACCAAAATACACATACAAGAAAGAAAGAAAGAAAGAAAGAAAGAAAGAAAGAAAGAAAGAAAGAAAGAGAAAGAAAGAGAAAAAGAAAGAAAGAGAAAGAAGAAAGAAAGAAAGAAAGAGAAAGAAAGAAAGAAAGAAAGAAAGAAAAGAAAGAAAGAAAGAGAAAGAAAAGATTAGAGAATGATCATGGTGAATGATAGAATTTATTATCTGAAAGTTATTTTTAAGAGACTGATGAATAACATTTTATTTTATTTTAACTTATTAAGTTTTTTAATTTTAATTCCAGAATAGTTATCATACAGTGTTACATTAGTTTCAGGTGTACAATCTAGTGATTCAACAATTCTGTACATTATTTAGTGCTCATCTTGGTAAGTGTGCTCTTTAATCCCCATCACCTATTTCATCTATCCCCCCACCCACCTCCCTTCTGGTAACCATCCGTTTGTTCTCTGTAGTAAAGAGTCTATTTCTTGGTTTCTCTCTCTTTCTCTCTCTAACTCTTTGGCTCATTTGCTTTGTTTCTTAAATTCCACAAGGAGTGAAATCATATAGCATTTGCCTTTCTCTGACTGACTTACCTCTTTTAGCATTATACTCTCTAGGTCCATCCATGTTGTTGTAAACAGCAAGACTTTATGATGAATAACATTGTGGAGAGTGAGTTCTCACTTCACACACACAAAAAAAATACCAGAGTAATTATTAATGTTGTTTTCTTAACTTTTCTATTGAGATTTGATGTTTAAACTGTAATGGAGGACATAGGAATTGTTATGCTAATAAAAATGGAAAAGATATCATAAATTATAAATAAATTAAGGATATGAGAAAACAGAGACTTTCAAATGTTGCTAGTATAAATTAACAAAAGCATTTAGTGAAAAAAATTACTATACTCTATGAAAATTCAAAATGTATACATCCCAAGACCCAAGAATTCCACCTGTTTATAGTTGGTCTAGAAACAAATGCATTCAGGGAGAATGATGCCACTTTTTATCTCCAAGCCTTTTGAAAGTGGCTTTAAAAAGAACCACTGGGGGAAAAAAAAAATTAATTAAAAAAATAAAAGAACCACTGGGAGAACTTTAGAAGTGTTTACCTACAGCTTGAAAGATGGGCCTTAAACTATGAAGGATAGAGGGGTTTTCCTGCTACACTCCCAGTTCCCACATTTGTAGTTATAAGGGCAACCCAAGTTCTGCTTATAGAGCATCTTTGGCACAGTGAGAGAGAGCAGATATGGGATCATATTGGATCCTGTCTAAGAGGGCTGCCTGAGGGGAGATCTCAGCAGACAGAGATGGAGGTAAATGTCTAAAAGCCCAGGAGTGAAAAGAAGACCAAAACACATAACTCAGAGAGAAGATGCCTCACATTAGTGAAAAGAACTAAAGGAGACCGGGTACAGCTGGGAGCCTTTAAAGTGCCCAGAAAAGCACCCCCTGAAGGCAAGTCACATTTAATTATCGTCAGTCTCCAGACAGCTCTAACTGCAAAACCAAGTAAGAATATTTTCCCCTTTCCCCTACTTGACAAATGTTTGCAGCTGAATTTGCAGCTGGCTAGTGGGGACAGCGATGAGCTTAGAGATCATAAACTGATGGTAAGAAAATAGAAGCATCCTGATTTCTTTGCCAAGTAGCTTTAGCCTGAGACAATCCCAAATGGTTAAAACAAGAAGATTGAAAAACAGGATTGATTAATAAAATTATTATTTTATTAATAATTTATTAATAAATAAATAAATAATTTATTAATAATAATAATTAATAATTAAATGGTTGCAAAATGTTTATTGCATAGGCCTAGATAACTTATTTTCAAAATCCAGGTTTTTTTCTTTAATGATTAGAAGTGAACAAAGGATATTTTATTACCAGAGAATGACCAATTCAGTCTTAGGACAGTATAAATGTTCATCTAGCTGCAGGGGATATTTACCCCCCCAGAATAAAGTTTAAGGAAACAGGGAGAGAAGAGAAAGTAAAGCTATGTTTTGATTACAGTTCACACCTAATGTTTGTTTTACATGTCATTTACAGAGAGTAGCAAGTGAAAAGAGCAAGTCCCACAAGGATACAAAGAAGAGGACCTCGTTTATATTTTTAAAATATATTGATACATGATATTAATAGATATATCACATAAACACATACATTATACAAATGCAGAGTGAAGGGCCCTGGTGAATCTCTACTACATAGTTAGGAGAGGCCACTTCTGTACAGGAGGGGAAAAGACTTGGATCAGGGGATAAAGGGAACTTGTAGTTTATGAAAGTTTTTTGTTTTATTTTATTTTTGGAATTTTTGGCAAATTGATTTATTTTTGTGTATTTGATAATGCGTTTAAAAATTGCTCAAATGCCTTTAGGAAAACTCCTAAAATTTTAATATTTTTAACTTTAATTATTACCATGATGATAGGTGTAGGAGGTCTTTGAGAGTGACTTTTAAAGCATGAGTCACTGCTTTTCTAAATTATCTGATGCTCTGTACTCAACTACTGACTATCCATTCTGCAGGTCTCAGAATTCAGGTTTTTTTGACGTTTTTCCTCTGGTTTAAAACACTTCTTATTTTTAAAGTAACAATTAACTGGCATTGTAGACACATAGTCACTGGACTTTTTAGGAAAAATAATCCTTAAATCATTTTTTTAAATGCTGTTTTCTAATTTTATTAATCAATCCTGTTTTTTAAATTGCTGAGACCAGCCAGATAACTTGGCAAAAAAAAAAAAAAAAAGAAGAAGAAGAAGAATGTCAAAGCTAGCATATACTAATATCAAATAAAAACTAGAGATGACCGACCTATTAATTAATTTTTTATACTATTAATTGGTCCACCTTCTGGAACCCATTTGCTCAAATCTGTTTTACAGCTTAGAAAATCTGTACAGGTAATATAAAACTGGAAGCTACCAATGAATTATGATATCTTGGCACTATTTTTATCAATTCATAATGCCTACTTACTAGATGTGATTACCTAGAAGACCACATTGGAATGCAGCATCTCAGAGTATTTTCATATAAAAGGTCAGGAAGGTGGGTACCAGTAGGATTCAAATCCACTTACTTTAACATGGAATTCCTATTTTTTCTGTCTAAAAAGGATTTTAGCTACAATTGGTAAACAATATTACCAATTTTTAATGCAAAGGACAGTGACATATCGTGTACATTTGCATGTTATGTAGCATGCATACACAGACTTTTAGAATGGGTTTTGGTATAATTACAGAGGCTGATAGCCTTATTGAAGGCTACTGGGAAGAGTAACATTCAAAATCTATTCATATTTAGACTTTCTATGGTTCCTGCAATTCCACACATCAAATTAAATTTCATGCAGTGTTATAAATCACACATTTACCATGCACTTTTCAAAATGACAACAATACTGAGGACTAGCCTTAAAAAATTAGTTAATAATATTACTAGGGCTTAGTATTTATAAAATGTGGCATTACATTTAGTTGTTATGAGCACATGAGGCTCTTTGTGGACAAAATGAAAAATATTTAAGCACAGGTAGAATAGATCCTTATCAAAGACATACTTTCAAAAAAAGAACAAATGTTATAGCTGCATCCGATTGAATTGACTGATAGCTTATTTTCTTCCCCAAACTTCCTTTAGGCTTGTCAAGGTCTGTGGCTTTTCTTTGGGGCATGCCCTTTGATGCTTGTTTTTCTATATGCCCATTTTATCAGTGGGGATTCCACCTGTGAAACAATTTTGGAAGATGCCTTCAACAAAATGCACAAAGTACGCATTTGGCCTCTGAAGGAAAATGAAGATAGCCTCAAGCAGAAAAACATAGACATTTTAGAAAGTAAAGCTTTCTTTTTTTCCTTAAAAAAAAAGTAAGCCCTAAGGCTCTTCTTCAGTTGCAAAATTTTTTATCAGAAACCTAGTGCCCTAAAGCAGGCAATAGATATACCTGGCACTCTACCGTGAAGAATGGATCACTAACTACCTGGCTTAAATTAGTATATTTTTATCCATACCTAATAATTGACACCTTTTTGTTTGTATTATCATAAATATAGCAATAATGCAGATTATTTAGGTACTCTACAGTCACCAGAAGGGTCAAGATCATCGAGCATTTCCAGCAAGCATTGCTATGAAAACAGGGAAGAGAAATATGCGTGTATGAAAGGTTAATAAGCTAGCTACTCAAACCAGAGAAATATTCATTTAACTTATAGGACTTTGGGAGGAGGAAGAAGGAAAAACAAACAACAAAAACCTATTATGTATTGGTTCAATCATAGAATCATTGATTAAAAAAAAAAAAAAACTGATGGGAATTATAGATACTCCCTAGAGCAAACCTGGCCTGATTTTAAGGTTGAAAAAATTAAAGCCCATGGACAGTTAGTGGCTTAATAAGTGAGACAGCTTTTAAGAACTATTTAATCTATTAAAACATTATTTCTTAGCCCCTCAAAAATTGTATGTGTGCAAGCTATTCTTTTAACATTTAACATTCCATAAACATCTTACATTCTATTTTTTACTTATCTAATTTTACTTTCACAGGTGTATTTTCATTTAGCAGAAAGCTATACTCATTTATCTTTAGTAATTTGTGTTTTCTTTGGTTTATTTATTATTATTTTTTAAGAATTTATTTATTTATTTGACAGAGAGAGACACAGCAAGAGAGGGAACACCAGCAGGGGGAGAGGGAGAGGGAGAAGCAGGCCTCCCGCTGAGCAGGGAGCCCGATGCGGGGCTCGATCCCAGGCCCCTGGGATCATGACCTGAGCTGAAGGCAGACGCTTAACCGCATAGCCACCCAGGTGCCCCTATCTTTAGTAATTTAGAGAATTAAATATATAAGTCCCAGTTTTCAGTAGCTTACTACTTTCATCCACATTATCGGATCATAAGCTTTTTTGTTTATGGAACAAAACAAAAATGGGGGGAAGAAAAATGAAACTCAGTGATTCTAGAATTGAAATGCCTATTGATTATCAGCATTATCCTTACCTAGATAATCCTAAAGCAATGCTGAATTATGGCTAAAATATCTGCCCCACATACATGTAAACAAATGATATCCATAATGTTGTTTCTGTTCTTAGGAAACAGTGTTTGTCAGAATTAGTTATGGAGTCTTTGAAAATACTGTTTCTGACTACAGAATTCTGTTTCAGCCTAAGATGAGGTCTCTGTCTAAGATAAGACTATTAACTACTATTTCAGGTAATTAAAATGTGGGCTATTCTTGGGAAAAAAAAAAAAAAACCTTTGAGACACACTGGTATAGACGAATAATGATAACTATATGTTTTGGCTTATTTTTCCCCATTGTAGAAGATACTTACCTAGACTAATTCATGTCACTTATTTTGTTATTGAATGGAAAACATATTCTAAGATTCCAATGTTTAGCCATAGAATATGGGAGTGGGAGAGGGAGAACTGCTTCTCCCTTCCCGCTGAGCAGGGAGCCCAATGTGGGGCTTGATCCCGGGACCCCAGAAACGTGACCTAAGCCCAATGCAGATGCTTAATGACTGAGCCACCCAGGTGCCCCTCATTATTACTTTGAATATATATATTATGCCATGTGTATAAATTCTGTCATTCCCATTCTAATGAAAAGTTGGTGTTTACTGCTATTGTGACTAAATTAACTCATCATCTCATATTAATTGAATTTTAATGCCATGCTGCACACAGAAATGATACAATTAGTCACCACACTGTCACAGCAGAAACTAATCAAAATTATTGAAGATTAGAAATTTTGTTGATTTAAGAACTGATAGATATTTTTAAATATCAGATTGAAAAGAACAATTGACTGAGGAAAAAGACTATCATACTATGAGGAAAAAACAGACTATGAATACTACTTTAATCACTAAATAAAAGAAACATTTGAAAATTTGAGACCAAAAAGGCTAGTTTTTATGCCATAAGCTCTCAATATCTTTAATGAAATTTAAAGTTTCCTGTCTATGCCCTTGCACATTCTTAAGATATATATTCTGCCTCATGTCCTTGCTTTCACTGCTGTTTTCCCAAATGCATTGATATAACCTTCTTTAAAGTAAGAGTCATTTTGTTTTTGTGACCTCCATTGTTAAAGGAGTGTGTGATGCATATTAGGGATCAAATGATTTAATTGGAAGATTTGATTTTTGTGTATTCTAAAGATATGAAGAGATAATGGGAAGTTAGTAGATCATCATTTACAGTGCTTTACATCAGGGGTCAGCAAAAGTACAGCCTATAGGCCAAAAACAAACAATTGCTGGTTTTTATTTTCATTAATTTGCAAGTTAAGAATGTTTTTACAATTTTGAATGATTGGGGGGGAAAGCTTAAAAAGGAAGAATAATATTTTGTAACATAAAAATTATGTGGAATTTAAATTTCGGTATCCACAAATAAAGTTTACTGAACATAGCACATTTAATCCTTTACTTACTGTCAATAGCTGCTTGGAGGCTATAACAGCAGAGTTGAACCATTGTGACAAAGACTTTAACATGGGTAAAGCCAAAAACACTTACTATCTGACCCTTTACAGAAAAAGTTTGCCACCCTGCTTTCCATTTTCATAGACCTTTATAATTTATAATACACCTTCACCATCTGTATCTCATTTGAGATTCATAGCATTCCTATGAATTATGGCATACTCATCTCCAGTGTGCTACAAATAATAAGAACTACAGTCTGTATTTTACAAATGAGAAAACTAAACCTTGTTGATTTTAAGTGGTGCTGTCAGGATTTTTAATATAGTTCTTTGGGCTCTAGGCTCGATAATTTCACACCACAATAGTCCCTTCTTCCATTAAACAATATTAGAGAATTCCAACTTCTATTTTATAAAAGTTCTATGAACTATACAATTCTGTAGAGAACTTCAATTATATAGAACTATGACCCAGTATACAAATTCACTAACACAAGTTAAAAATCTCTAGGAGGGCCTGGGTGGCTCAGTTGGTTAAGCGTCTGCCTTCAGCTCAGGTCTGGTCTCAGTATCATGGGATTGAGCCCCATGTCAGCCTCTCTGCTCAGCCAGGAGTTTGCTTCTCCCTCTACTCATCCCCCTGCTTGTGCTCTCCCTCTCTCAAATAAATAAATAAAATCTTAAAAAAAAAAAAAGATAAAAATCTCTACAGGATTTTATGATAGCCTATTTAAAAGTTGATTAAAAATCAAACATTTAAATTTTATAATTTTAAAACAAATTAATTTACAAGTTATAACACTGCAAATCTCTCTGTCAATTTTCATTTTGTGCCCATTTAATTACTTGTTTCCTATCACTTCACAGTTGATCTGTAGTCTATAAAAGTTATTTAAAAAAATGAGCAATTGCAGTGAAAGTTGACTTGGGGTCAACTTTACATCTGTAAATAGGGATAAACACTGAAAACAGATGGCAAAATACTAAAGTCATTAAATCTCTTCCTGGATCTAATTTCTGGAATAAAGGATAGTTTTTACTAAGTAAGACAAATCTGCAAAGGAACTCTTTATTTTTCTAACAATTAACTTAAAGAAGAATAGAGATAGGAGTTTTTACCCATAAGAACAAAGACCAGGGGCGCCTGGGTGGCTCAGTCAGTTAAGTGTTCTACTCTTGATTTTGGCTCAGGTCATGATCTCAGGGTGGTAAGATCAAGTCCTGTCTTGGGTTCTGTGCTCAGCATGGAGCCTGCTTGAGATTCTCTCTCCCTTCCTCCACAATACCTCCCCCTCCCGGCTGTGCACATACACTCTCTCTCTAAATAAAGAAAGAAAAGAAAGAGAGAGAGAGAGAGAGAACCAATGCCAATGTTGCCTGAAGTAGGGGATATAACTTAGGCTATTCTGCTGAGTGAAAAAGGGGGAAAAAAAAAAAAAGATGGTCAATAAGAGGTATAAATTAGGGTGGAAAATAAAACATTACTGAGGAATAGGATTCTGATTTATTATGATTTACTTTGATCAGAGACAAATAAAAAAATGTTTTCTTCAAGCAAAAACAAAACAAAACAAAAGCAACAACAAAAGAAACTTGGTAAATGTTTAAAGACTACTTGGTAAATGCACAGCTTAGAAATGAAAATAAAACAGAAGAAAGAGTAAGACCACATAATCCAAGAAATTTTAAAGAGTTTAAAGGATGGGTTATCATAACCTCTTGCATTAATAACCATTTTGATGAAGAAAGAATAAACTAAATAAAACATGATCAATTATAAAAGAAATTACTTGATTTTATATCCCATGCCATTTTTAAATTTTAAAAAAGACTAAGCTAACTAGATATCAGTAGATACCAACAAGATAGCTCAAAATGTATTATTTGATATAGGAATGAGTTCAGAGAAGTTATCATTACCTTGGTCCCAAATGCAAAATTTCACCAGAATTTTTACAATGACCTCTTTGTATGTATAAAATTGCTACCTTGGGTATGCCTTTTAAACAAAGTAATGAGACAAAATTATCAATTGATTTTTTTATCTTTACTTTGAACATCACTACAGCTAGTGATCCTCCCAAACCAATATTTGTTTAAATAACCAAATTTGCTGTTCATTTCAGTAGTTCAAATGCTATTTATTGATGTGACAAGTAAGTACCACAGAGGAGAACTGCTTCAAAGTCTATTATTTTTTAAGTAAAACAAATTTTGCTGTCTTTTGTGGGGAGGGATTTGATTTGTGAAATGACCAGCATCATGATGTTTTATTTTTTCATTTTTCCACTTTTTGTGTTGTTTCTGTTTGTGTGTGTGTGTGTTTGACATCTTCACCTTGGACTGCATTTTAGAATGAATCACACTGTCAGTAACTGTGTATCTAACTAGATTTTTTTTTTTGTAAGCAATAGCTCATTTTGGACAGTTTAAGGAGTAAAGGGATCCACTAAAAGCTATTAGATCTAATGATCAGAAATATCCTGGGTCATCAGAATTAGTCTGGAGGCTATCCAGCTAGGGACAAGGAGAGGTTATTCCAGGTAAGACTATGCCCACTATATCCAGATATGAAGCTCATGCTGGTGATACTGGGTAGTGGATGCCAGTCTGCCTACTACTGCTGCTCTCTTCTCATAACAGTGGGGATACCTGGCTGTATCACTGTATCACATGTTTATTACCTAGATGACAGATCATAAGAAAAGGAGATTCAGGCTCCTCCTATAGGATATTAAGTGAGCATAGGAGAAGTATTCAAATGAAGTTGGGCAGCCAAAACCATGCAAAAGACCACTACATAAACATTAAAAGGACAGTAGTTAATTAGAAAAAAAAATCCTTATGTATGGCTATTGTACAATTCCTTTGACAAAATGCATTTTAGTTAATTTGTTCATCAAACACTTATTGTATATAATATTCTCTAGGTGAGTTGGGACATAGTTCTTGCTCTGAATTATTTAACAACTTAGTAGAAGTGATAAATAAAGACATTATAATACTATACTCAATAGAGGCATGTGCATTGCAATGGGTTATAGTGGAAGAAGATATTATTTCTGATGAGTGGAGAGGTTTCCAATAGATCAGGAAACATTTCTTGTAACAGATAGCATTGGAAAGGAATGGAAGAAGGAGCGGATTCTTAGAAGGATCTGCAAAAAAACACCTTCCAAAGGAAAATAACCAACTAGATCATCACTGAGGCAAGTATTGATACCAGGATATAAAAGAACAAGCTTTAGGATACTAAGCTAGATATAAAACATAATAAACATGAAATCACATGACTTTTTCATATATAATTATTGCATTTCATGATTACTTTCCCATATGGATTTATTTTATAAATGATGCATGAGTACATCATTCTGCTAAACAAAATTTTGCATTGTGCATTATTTACTTTGTTAGCTGCTTCATGGTATACATTGTTCCTGGTATGCATTACTAATTTTTAACTACTGCTTTAATCACACCTAACTTATTGTAATACCTAAGTCAAAATTTCTGAAGTTTATTTCCAATGAAATAAGGGCTATATTCTCAAAACTTTAAATGAGAAAATATTCAAATTTTTGTCCTGAAAAATGTAAGATCTTGCTATGTGTCTTAAAATCTGAAAACTTGTAATACTCTGTTTTAAGAAGTGAATAATAAAGACCATTATATATGATTTTTAAGGGTGAGAGGGGGACCAAGAACTGATCTTTATTTTATTCCTTCCATGAGACTGTTTCTGCTCTGGGAGCTCATGGAGCAAATGTTGGCCTTTAAAGCAGTTACATTTTATTTTATTTTACTTATTTTTTTAAATTTTATTATGTTTTGTTAATCACCATACATTACATCATTAGTTTTTGATATAGTGTTCCATGATTCATTGTTTGCATATAACACCCAGTGCTCCATTCAGTACGTGCCCTCTTTAATACCCATCACCAGGCTAACCCATCCCCCCACCCCCCTCCCCTCTAGAATGCTCAGTTTGTTTCTCAGAGTCCATAGTCTCTCATGGTTCATCTGCCCATTCTATTATGCAGCCATCAAAAGGAACGAAATCTTGCCATTTGCAACGACATGGATGGAACTGGAGTATATTACGCTGAGTGAAATAAGTCAATCAGAGAAAGACATGTATCATATGATCTCACTGATATGAGGAATTCTTAATCTCAGGAAACAAACTGAGGGTTGCTGGAGTGGTGGGGGGTGGGAGGGATGGGGGGGCTGTGTGATAGACATTGGGGAGGGTATGTGCTATGGTGAGTGCTGTGAATTGTGTAAGACTGTTGAATCACAGACATGTACCTCTGAAACAAATAATACATTATATGTTAAAAAAAAAAAAGAAGATAGCAGGAAGGGAAAAATGAAGGGGGGGAAAGCAGGTACATTTTAAACACTTGAATCAGAGGCTTTGCAATTTGCGTATCTGTATATAAAACAATAGTCTGGGGACAACTAGAAATTTCTTGACTGAAGAAAGGTATTGTGTTTAAGGATTTTGAGATACTCTCTTGAAGAAGTCAGGAAATTTATCTCTAGCAATTAAGCAAAAGAGAGAATATCCAGGCTGCCAACACTGCCGGACTGGGATACTGCTTACCATACCTTAACAAATTTATAATGTTCAAAGTGTCATATTATAAACATAAACTTACATATATGAACGTATTTGTATATCTGCTCTAATGGACATATATTCATACAGACACACATATATACGACTGTAAAACCTGAATGATATGATCATTTTCTACATTTGCAAATTACAGCCAAGTTACAGTACCAATATCTTTCCTTAGCCTTATATATTTTGTAGTTACAACTACCTGTTAGATGAAGAAAAACTGAAGAAGTTTTAAAGATAAAAAAAGAAAAAAGGGGAGGGATGGCATAACTGTGTGATGGGCATTAACGAGGACACATGATGCTCTGAGCATTGGGTATTATATATAACTGATGAATCACTGAACTATACCTCTGAAACTAATAATACACTATATGTTAATTAACTGAAATTAAATTAAGAAGAAAAAAAGAAATTTACTTTCAGATAAGACAGCTTTATTGATTTTATTATTTTATAGAAATAATTTATAATTATTTAGAAAAAATAAGAAAATAATACAGAAAATTGATAGAGGAAAAGAGAGATCACTAGTAATCCCACCAATTAGTGATAAGTATTATGAAAAGCTTGCAAGTCTTTGTTAACTTTAATATGCAGTTATATATATATGCTTAACAATATTATGGGAAATATACTTTCTAAATCATTTTTTTATATTTCAGCATATATATATGCATAGGTTTACATATATACAGATATATGAATTTTGATATACATATATACACACAAACATATACATACACATAAGTGTTTCATAATAAAACACTTTGTTCTCAGGTAGTGTGGTAAGGAACTATAAAAATCAACTTCTCCAAATATCAACAAGACACCTAAAAAAAGAAATTGTCAAATTCAACTTCTTGGAATTAACCAAAGCTTGCAACAATTCGAGGAAAATAGCTTAATTGTGGGAAGAACGACCAGCTTAGTACTGTTCTAACTTGCCCGGTTGCTTCCTCTCCTGAGCATAACAGTATCCTTGAGAAATAACCTTGAAACCAAAGTAGCTATGAAAATCAGAGGCTTAATAGTTACTGAAGGGGCCAAAATAGATTTGGCACTTTCCAAAAGTCCCATCCTCTGATTTTTTTTTTTAAGTATTATTATTAATTTTTCTGTCTGACAGTCTCCAGAAATATTCTTTTTCAGGGCTATCTTTACATCTCCTGACTCAGAGTGTACTCAGTGTGAAAAGCTCCAACTTCAAGGCATTTGTTGAAATAATTTATCAAAAATTTAATATTTACAGTATTTAATATTGTAGATGCCTGAGACAACACAAGTTGGGGAAATTATATATATTAGAATGCTTTTAATCTATAGTAAAAATTGAAGAAAATTGACAAGTTGACAATATCGAGTCTTATAATTCATGGAAATGTATATCTCCTCATTTTTTTTAGCTCTTCTTTATATTCCTCAATAAAGTTTTGTTGCTTTTTATTTATTCCTCAGCAGGATATATTTTAATGCCATTCTTGTTTTTTTCAATGTATTTATTTATCAATTTTTTAAATTATTATGCTCAGTTAGCCAGCATATAGTACATCATTGGTTTTTGATGTAGTGTTTGATTCATTAATTGCATATAACACCCAGTGCTCATCATCACATGTTCCTTCCTTATTACCCATCACCCGGTTACCCCACCCCTCCAACCCCCGCCATTCTGTAACCTCAGTTTGGTTCCTGGAGTCCAGAGTCTCTCATGGTTTGTCTCCCTCTCTGATTTCTTCCCCTTCAGTTTTCCTTCCCTTCCCCTGTGGTCCTCCATGCTATTCCTTATGTTCTACATATGAGTGAAACCACATGATAATTGTCTTTCTCTGCTTGACTTATTTCACTTAGCATAATCTCCTCCAGTTCCATCCAAGTTGATGCAAATGGTGGGTATTCATCCCTTCTGATGGCTGAGTAATATTCCATTGTATATATGAACCACATCTTCTTTATCCATTCATCTGTTGAAGGACATCTTGGCTCCTTCCACAGTTTGGCTGTTGTGGACATTGCTGCTATGAACATTGGGGTGCAGGTGCCCCTTCTTTTCACTACATCTGTATCTTTGGGGTAAATACCTAGTAGTTCAATTGCTGGGTCATAGGGTAGCTCTGTTTTTAACGTCTTGAGGAACCCTCCATACTGTTTTCCAGAGTGGCTGTACCAGCTTGCATTCCCACCAACAGTGTAGGTTTCTCCACATCTTCGCCAACTTTTGTTGTTTCCTGTCTTGTGTGAGGCGGTATCTCATTGTGGTTTTGATTTGTATTTCCCTGATGGCTAGTGATGTTGAACATTTTTTCATGTGTCTGTTAGCCAGTTGTATGTCTTCTTTGTAGAAGTGTCTGTTCATGTCTTCTGTCCATTTATTGACTGGATTATTTGTTTTTTTTGGATGTTGAATTTGAAAAGTTCTTTATAGATCTTGGATACCAGCTCTTTATCCAAAATGTCATTTGCAAATATCTTCTCCCATTCCGTGGGTTGCCTCTTAGTTTTGTTGACTATTTCCTTTGTGGTGCAAAACCTTTTTATCTTGATGAAGTCCCAAAAGTTCATTTTTGCTTTTGTTTCCCTTGCCTTTAGAGACTTGTCTTGAACGATGTTGCTGTGGCCAGTGTCGAAGAGGTTACTGCCTATATTCTTCTCTAGGATTTTGATGGATTCCTGTTTCACATTGAGGTCTTTCATCCATTTTGAGTTTATCCTTGTGTATGGTGTAAGAGAATGGTGCGGTTTCAGTCTTCTGCATGTGGATGCCCAATTTTCCCAGCACCATTTATTGAAGAGACTGTCTTTTTTCCATTGGATATTCTTTCCTGCTTTGTCAAAGATTAGTTGACCATAGAGTTGGGGGTCCATTTCTGGGGTCTCTATTCTGTTCCATTGATCTATGTGTCTTTTGTTGTGCGAATACTGTGCTGTCTTTATGATCATAGCTTTGTAATAATAGCTTGAAGTCAGGTATTGTGATGTCCTGAGCTTTGGTTTTGTTTTTCAACAATCCCCTGGCTATTTGGGATCTTTTCTGGTTTCATACAAATTTTAAGATTGTTTTTTCCAGCTCTGTGAAAAATGTGGAAGAGTCATTATTTGACAGAGTGTCCTTCACTATCTTCCTGAAGGCATAAACACAGATACACATGCATACAAACAGAGGCCATCATATTATTTTTACCTTGACCAAGAACAAATCTTTGAATTTTAATCTTGGTGAAAGCAAAGGAGAGAGTTTGAAAACATGAATGGTGAAACAATAATTAGAAGCAGTTAATACATAAAAAGTTATGCCTGATAAAAATTATTAGAGCTATTGTTAAAGTAGAACAGAAGAGTATAAATTAAGTATCGAACTACTGAATACACACCCTACCCATAGCAAAGTGTCACAGCAAGATCACTCAAGAAAAACAAAACAAAACAAAACTGGAGGCAGGCTTGAGGAGGAAAAATAACAGCAAGTCATTTAAAATGAAACGAACTGGTCCAAAAGAGAAATAACACATATGACTACATTTTAATTATACTGAAATATAAGGATCTAAGATGTATTTTTCTTCCATTTAAATCTAATTATTAAAATATTTTTTCTGAACTAAGAATGAAAAGATCAGTGGTTATATTTTAGACTTTGATTATATACAGCCATTTTTGATTTGCTTCTTGTAAGACATACACTTGCTGTTGTTAAATATTGTTGATAAACTAAAATTATAATTTTTGAGATAGAATTGACATGTGATATTGTGTAAGTTTACAGTGTACAACATGTGGGGAGCCTGAGTGGCAAAGTTGCTTAAGCGTGGGAATCTTGGAGTTGGCTTAGGGCCTGATCTCAGGGTTGTGGGATGGAGTCCCATCTCAGGCTCTATGCTCAGCAGGGAGTCTGCTTAGGACTCTCTCTCCCTCTCCCCCTGCCCCTTTCTCAGCATGCTCTCTCTCTCTCCCCTTCTCTCTCTCTTTCAAAAAAATAAATAAATCTTTAAAAAATAAAGTGTACAATGTGTTCATTCAATATATTTATATAATGCAATATGATTACCACAGTAGCACTAGCTAACACCTCTATCAGGTCACATACTTACTATTCTCTTTGTGCGTTGAAAAAAATTAAGATCTTGTCTCTTAGCGACTTTGAAATTTATAATATAGCATTGTTGACTATAATCACTATGCTGTACATTAGCTCTCCAGGATTTATTTGACTACGAGGTATGAATTTGAACCCTTAAACAGCATCTCCCCAATTTTTCCATTCCCCAGCCCCTGGTAACCACCATTCTCCTCTTTGTTTTTGCAAGTTTGGCTTTTTTTAGATATCACATATAAATGATATCAACAGTATTTGTCTTTCTCTGACTTATCTCATTTAGCATAATTTATCAAGGTCCTTTCCCTATTGTTGCAAATGACAAGATTTCCTTCTTTCTTGTGGCTGAATATTATTCCATTGTATATGCAGGACACATCTAATTTATCCATTCATCCACTGATGAACACTTAGGTTGTTTTCATTTCTTGGCTATGGTTAGTAATACTTCAGTGAACATGGGAGTGCAGATATCACTTTGATACTGTTTTCTTTTTCTTTTTTTTCTTTTTTTGATATATACCTAGAGGAATTGCTGGATTATATGATAGTTCTATTTTTAATTTTTTTGAGGATTCTTCATAATGTTTTTCGTAGTCACCGAACCAATTTACATCCTACCATTGGTTCACAAAAACCATTTATGGCATGTCCATAGCTAATCTCATACACAACAGCAAAAGAGTAAAAGCTTTTCCTCTAAGATCGGGAACATGACAAGAGTGCCCACTTTCACCATTCTTATTTAACATAGTAGTAGATGGGCACCTGGGTGGCTCAGTTGGTTGAGGGTCTGCCTTCGGCTTGGGTCATGATCCCAGGGTCCTGGGATCGAGCCCCATGTCAGGCTCCCTGCTCAGCGAGGAGTCTGGTTCTCCCTCTCCTTCTGCCCCTGCTCCCCGCTCATGCTCGCTCACTCTCTCTCTTAAATAAATAAATAAATAAATAAATAAATAAATAAATAAATAAATAAAATCTTCTAAAAAAACCTGAACAAACATAGTAGTAGAAATCTTAGGTAGAGAAATTAGTCAAGACAAAAACTAAAAGGCTTCCAAATTGAAGAAGAAGTAAAATTGTCATTATTTGCAGATGATATGATCTTGTATTCCGAAAATTCTAAAGAATCAACAAACAACAACAAAAAAACTGTTGGAACTAATCAACAAATTCACAAAAATTGTAGGAAATAAGTCAATATAGAGAAATCAGTGGTATTTCTATACACTAACAACAAGACATATAAAGAAAAAATCATTTTCATATATTTATGAGTTTTCTGCAGAGAACATTCATATTTTTATGAAAGTAGTCATTCTTAACCTTATTAATAAATCTTACCATACTCCATCAGCATTCTTTCTAAATAACTCTTGACATTGACATATGCAATTTAAGAAAGAAATATAGTTAATTACATGCCAAAGGTTAACTATATATTAAGTAGTAACTTGAGTAGCCTTGTTCTTGGATCATTAAATATATCCTGATTCAGTATGTATTAAAAAGCAATTAGGTTTATACTTAATTAATATACAGTATGCCAAATATATATTAGTGGATGTGATTACACATTTTTCTACTCTTATTTAATATTAAAGTTAGTTATAGGCTACTGATTATTTCTAAATTTCCCTGGGTTTTTTACTTTTTAAAAAAAATTTTCATTGTGTTTTATTATATAGTCAGATTATGGTAAAATTGTGATTGTTTATGAAAATATGCTCTTATTTGTACAATACATTTGTTTAATAACTATTTATATCCTTGCAATTAGCTGAAGTTAAAATAAACAAATAGATATAGGTATAAGAAAAAAGTCTATATGAACCAGAAACAAGATGTTACTTTGTATGGGCAGAATTCCATGGTGAATGCTTGTTCCTATTAGGATAAATGAGTAGTGACTCTTTGTTTGTTTTGTTTCCTATCATGGGTACTTCATGGATAATATAGTGCCTATTGCGGTTTTTGTCATTGTCTCTAAGTTCCAAAACTTATCATTGGCAGATTCTAGTTTCTTTGTTATTTCTTTCCTAGACTGCTGTTCTATAAATCGAGGGGTCTAAAAATTGCTATTCCAGTTATTTCCTCACAAAACTGAAATATGGCGAATATAGCTTAGTTTTGTAAGAATATCACTAAGTGATTTTGATTTTACTGCTGTTTGGGTAGAGGAATGAAAAACTCTAAGCACTTGGTTTGAGGAAATTTTCAAATGTCATTGAGTACCATCGTATCCATTACCATTACTGTTTGTACATTAAGGAAGAGTTCAACAAGAGCCTTTATCCTTATGAGTCTTATAATGCCCTGTATTGGCACAGCATATATACTTATCATAAACTTAGCATAAAACACAGCATATATGCTTATCATTTGTTCAGGGGAATATATCAAATATAATAATATAGTGGATTAGGTAACTTTTGAGGTCATTAAGATTGTAGAAACAGTAAGGATAAAGGATTGATTTCCTGGATGTTTTCATGGGAGATTTGAATCTAAATCCTGTATGGAAAATTTAAATGGCACCATATCTTGAGGCAGCGGTTGACAATTTCTGTAAGGGGACAAATGGTAAATATTTTAGTTCTTACGGCCAAATGATCTCTGTCATATCTACTGATGTAGGATGTTGTGACATGAAAACAGCTATAGACAGTATTAAGTTGTGGGCACTTTGTTTCAATAATATTTTATTAATAAAAACAAGTGGGGACTTGATGTAGCCATGGGCCACAATTTTTGACCCATGGTTTAGGGAATTGAACTTTTTGGATATGATAATATAACATAAAATCCTAAATTTGAAAACAGCAAAATAATATATAGCAGATTTTGTCTGTTTGGAATTTAAATTCATGAAGGAAAATATAAAGATGTGTTCTTTTATATGAGTATGCTTGTGTGTATTTGTGTTGATTTCAATATTGTAGTTTAGAGAAGATTTAAGGAAACTGAAGAAACTGAATACTTTTGAATGACCCATATTCTATATAGTTAATAAAAGACACCCTTTTGTTATGTAAATTATCGATTCCTTAGAGATTATACATTACTTATTTGAATAGTCAGGTAATTGAAGAAAAGTAAGATTTGTCATCTGTGTAAAAATATCTTGTATTAAAATAATATTGAATCATTTTCCTCTGATGTTTAAAAGAAAAAAAGAAAAAAGATGACTCATAGCAAATTCCTTTAAAAAGAACCTAGCTTAGTCTCCTAGCTAGTAAGCTAAGAACTGCTCTGGTCCACTGTAAAGAGATAAACCTCTTCCTAGCAGATTTATTGTGAGGGTTAAAGAGATAAGATATTTAGAGAATCTAATGCAATGTCTGTCTACAGTTGGTAATTCCTCAGGAAATTTTAGCTCTCTTCTTTCTTTCCCATTACATTGGGGAAAGATAGTCTACAGACCAAAAACAAGGAAAAGTTGTGTCTTGTCACATAGTAAAGCAGTGGTATGAACATTTTATTGCTATACTGAATGAAAATATTAGTATTTCATTCTGGCAAAAAGTAAGTACAGTCATATTCCCATTATATGTCCATCCCTTTATTTTATTTTAATATTTTATTTTATTATTTTATTTTACTTTATTAATAGCAAAGATACTAGTGAATAATGTCACATAGTTTATGGAAAAAAATAAACCATTCTTCAATTTATCCATTGACAATGTTAATAGAATTTACTTTCGGTCTTATAAAATAATTAAGTTCTAAATATAATTGAAAATGTATGTGTACAAGAAAAACCTCTTTAATGTTTTAGTGGCTTTATTCTTTATCAATATTATTATTATAACTCTTTTCTATTGTAACCCTTTCTAACGTTTTTTAAAACCCAGTGTCTTTATATTCTTATATATGTGATTGAAAAAAGTATGTCTAAATTATATATGAATGCAACAATTAGATAAGTTAAATTGGTAGATTGAAAAATGAACAAAATCACTAGGAGAGCTGAACAATTTTGGACAGTACACATATGTTCAACCTAATCATACCATTTATTGTAATATTAGACTTATTTTAGAATCCATAATGAATTGGGTAGACAAATATCGATAACACAAAGGCAGTGGTGTAGAGCATTCATTAAATTTATACTGGTTCACCACACTTTGTGTAGGAGCAGAATTCGTAAGTCCATGCCCAGCGCAGAGCCCAATGATCCACGACCCTGAGACCATGACCTGGGCCAAAATCAGTAGTGAGATGCCCAAATGAGTAAGCCACCCAGAGGCACCTGGGTGGCTCAGTCAGTTAAGCATCTGCCTTCAGCTCAGGTCATGATCCTGGAGTCCTGGGATGGAGCCCCACATTGGGCTCTCAGCTCAACAGGGAGTCTACTCTCCCTCTGCCCCTTACCCACTTGTGCTTTCTCTTTCTCTGTCTCTCTCTCAAATAAATAAATAAAATCTTAAAAAAAAAAAAAGGTCGTATAAAAATTTAAATACTTTTAAAAAATTTTACTTTAGTCTTTTTGGTGGAAAAACATAATAAATATATGACAAAACAGCCTAACTTCCAGAAGATATGCTATGTATGTTCACTGAGTTTTTGTGCAAGTTGAGTTAATGTTATATTTAACTTAGTGAATTAACTCCAGAGATTATAATTAATATTTTTTCAAGAGAAGTTTTGTTTATGTCTAAACATTTACTCGTGTCTAGGACAATTTCAAGTACGTGACTAAAAACTTCATCAAAACCTTTAGAAGGACAATTTGCATAATTATTAATATGAGACCCAACTTTAGTAACATCTTGCTAAATGATATTTTTGCTAACATTTTAATAATATCTTACCAAATAACTTGGTAAAATAATATCTTCCTAAACAGTACAAAACTAGAGAATTATTTTCTTCATATTCTATTGCATAGGCCATTGAAAATGCCTTTAGGAAATGAGATATTCCAGAGGAAAAAAAAAAACAAACACATTTTCCACATAATTGAGTGTTACCTCTGAGTGTCAGTTTTTACTAACTAAAAAACATATGTGTGTGTGCCTGTATTCTTTCTTCTTAAAGTTACACATTGAATACAAGTACTTTCCTCTTGATAAGTCAAATAATAAAACAGTAAAGGATTTTATAATTTTAAAATGGGCATTTTAAATTCTCAATTGCTAAGAGAGAGAAGAGAGAAAATCAACTCCCCAAAAATGTCACAATGTTTTTGAGTGGAAAGCGTAATGGAACTCAGCAGAATGGCAAATCGAAATCTAAATGCCAGTGGGAGAGGATACCGGTGAGAAACAAGACAGTCCACACCACAGAAACCCAAAGATACTGGGGAATTAAAGGTAGGAACAATCCAGTGAAATCATTAAAAAAAAAAAAAAAAGTTAGACTTCCAGTATTATTTTAGTTATGTAACATTCTTGGTAGGTGTCATTGCCTTGTAAGTAGAAGGGGAGTAAAGTGAAAATCAAAGACTTTCATGGATCCATCATAGAGCTGACTTTGAAGGGAAAAACCATGACCCTGAATTCTGGAGATACAGGCTCATCTGGAGACAAGGGAAACAAAAGCAAAAAGAACTATTGGGACTTCATCAAGATAATCTGCACAGCAAAGGAAACAATCAGCTAAACTAAATGGCAACAAGTAGAATGGGAGAAGATATTTGCAAATGACATATCTGTTAAAAGGTTAGTATCCAGGGCGCCTGGGTGGCTCAGTCGTTATGCGTCTGCCTTCGGCTCAGGTCATGATCCCGGGGTCCTGGGATTGAGCCCCACATCGAGCTCCCTGCTCAGCAGGAAGCCTGCTTCTCCCTCTCCCACTCCCCCTGCTTGTGTTCCCTCTCTCGCTGTGTCTCTCTCTGTCAAATAAATAAATAAGATCTTTAAAAAAAAAAAAAAAGGTTAGTATCCAAAGTCTATACTCAAACTAAATACCTAAAAAACAAATAATCCAGTTCAGAAATGGGCAGAAGACATAAATAGACATTTATCCAAAGAAGACATAGAGATGGCCAACAAACACATGAAAAGACGCTCAACAAAACTCTGCATCAGGGAAATACAAATTAAAACTATAATGAGACATCACCTCACATCTGTCAGAATGGCTAAAATTAACAACACAGGAAACAACAGATATTGGTGAGGATGCAGAGAAAGGGGAACCCTCTTACACTGTTGGTGGGAATGCAAACTGGTGCAACAACTCTGGAAAACAGTTTAGAGGCTCCTCAAAAAGCTATAACTTTTCTTTTTAAAAAAGGTTGTTCCATTTTGGAAAACTGTTCACAACAGGAAAATAAAAATATAATGTACTGAGCTAGATTTAACAAAAGAAATGCCCTGAAATCTAAAGTATCCTGAACTTATGTTAAAGTAGTTACAAATTTCATGGATCAGCTTTCTCAGAATCCAGAGGGCCCCATGTTGATATACCACTAGGCAATAAAACACTGACATGATTGCTTTGGTTAAACTGTTGTAGAAAATTACAGAGTAAACTCTCCAGCGCTATTGGTGGTTAGAAACACGGAGGTCAGTATCTGTACAATATATTCAAATGGAGGAAAAATATTACAACTTCATAAATAAAGCAAATCATATTCCATCTCTTTCTATAGAACTACAGGATAGAATTATAACTTTATCAATATTCACAATAAGTATGAATGGGAATAAATTCTGATTTTTTGAACCCAAGAATATGTAGTTTTATTAATTTGCATATTACAGGGACCTTAATAAAGATTTTAGATACAAACTCAAGAATCTGAATTTTCAAACATGAAATTTGTATTCAAAGCAAATACATAAAAACAAAGAATAGCTCCTTGCACCAAAGCCTGGTATATTAACAAGCCCAAGGAAAGTGTTGTAATAAAAACACAAGTTTATGTTTATTTTTTTGTTTTTTTGTCTATAAAATGTGCCCAGTAGTGGTAGTTCCCCTACCTACATAAAAACTAGAAAATAACCCATCACTTTTCTGCTCAAACTTAGATATTAGGCAGAACAGTGAGTATATTAATTTCAGAACTGCAGCTTCAATTCAGTCTCTAAACATACAAGCTCCAACTGCAGGGCTGTGTGTGGGTGAGAGAGACAGAGACAGAGACAGAAACAGAGAGACAGAATATCTTCTTTCTTCTTTCCCAGGCTAAGGCATACTGAGATCTGACTGCTTTTTGTGGATGAGGTAGCGTAGTCCTTTATACTTCTCTTCCCCACCTAGCATTTTTCCTTTCCTTACTTGTCAATTAAAATTGCTTAATTTTACTACAGTGGTCCCTGGGTGAGTGATGTTTAGAATAACACATAGTCTTATTCACTGAGTGTGTACTTGTCATCCAGGTGTGCAAATGTACTTTCTTATGTGGATGCCTTCTACTGGGGCCCTCCAGTTGAAACTTGCATGATCTTGGTGATGCCACCCCACTCTCAGCTCTGCAGTCTGACACCACCATTCAACAGAGACACTCTTATGAGTACTTTAATCTTTCCAGTAGGTCATTTAGGTAAGATTTGAAACAGTATCAAAATAGTTTCTCTCATGTATGGTCCATATTTGCCCTTGGGAAACCATAGGTCTCTTTTCTTACTTGCCATTCAGATGGAAGTATAGCTACTTTCTAGATACAACAAGAACTCAGCTTTCTTTTCTTTTAAGATTTTATTTATTTATTTTATAGTGAGAGTGAGAGAACACAGGCAGGGGAAACAGTAGAGGGAGGGGGAGAAGCAGGCTCCCTGCCGAGCAGGGACCCCAATGCAGGGCTCGATCCCAGGATCCTGAGATCATGACTTGAGCTGAAGGCAGATGCTTAACCATCTGAGCCACCCAGGTGCCCCATCAGCTTTGTTTTCTAAGCAGCTTTCCAGACCATCTCTGCTGCCCCACAAATGACCTGAGATGGAAGTCAGATACTAGATCACTGATATTCCTAAGATATAGGGAACACATAACAAGTTCTCTCAGTGGTACCACTGAGGCTTGAGGAAAGTGGTTAAACATTTGCTATCCTGGCCCTCCTAGATTTAAGGGGATAGGACTCATTACAACTTCGTCATTAGAAATACACTGACAACATCTCTCTTTTTTTTACCTGGATATCTGATATCCTGGATATGAATGAAAGGGTGAAGTGTGAAACCAGTTTTTGTCAACATATTTCCATCTTCTAACTAAATTGTGAATTTCAGTCTGTTTTATCATGATGCTTCAGGTGAAACCTTCAATTTACTACTTTGTCTACACATTTTGTTCCCTGTTCCAGATATATCTTATATTCAGTATCTCATTTAGGTCTCACAACAATTCCGTAGAAAATGTTTTCTAATTATTTCCATTTTAAAACTGAAGAAATTGAAAATTAGAAAGATCAAGTAGCTTACCTAAAGACAAAGGCAGTAAGTAGTGGAGAGGGTTAGATACATAGTGTTTGCATCTTTCTTTCTTTCTTTTTTTTTGCATCTTTCCAAAGCCTGTACTGTTCTCTGTTGTCCTATGCCAGAGACTTAGAAAGTCAAAGAATATGTGTACCTGTGTGTTTGAAATCATGGGTAGTCACAACATGTCTTTTTGTTTGTTTGTTTGTTTGTTTGTTTCTTTTCCTGACCTAGGAAAAGAAAGATATTTTATTGTCCTCTGTCTGTCCCAAGAGGCAAAATGCCACCATATAAAATTGGTTAAATGCATTGCATAACTGATTACCTGTCCTCACAGAAACATAAATATTTACATTAATTTAGATGTAGGTTTTAATAGAACTGAATATTCTACCTATTTAAATTTGTACTGTGCAAATTCAAATCCTCACATGACTGTCCTTTGTAGTTTTGTATAAACTTTGTAGTTTAGTTTTGGATGTGGATTCTGAGTATTTACTCTGAAATATCTAAGTGAAAAAGGGAGGAATTCTTCACTGAAATCCAGGTAGGTTTATAAATGGAGTGATAATTACCATAGACTTGTATTCCCATTGTAAGCAGTAGCCACATTTCTGATAATTGTCAAAGAGTAGGAGCTTGAATTTACTGTGGATTGAGTTTATTTGCAAGAAATTGTAGTTAACAACCATGCATAAAATTATGTAGCTTATCCACCTAGCATTATAAGCAAAATTTATGCCATAATTACAATATACTGTCAAAGGATCATATATGGAAAATTATGTTTATACATTTTTATGAATGTATAAACCTTTCCACCTTTTATGAAGTATATTTTAATGGGATGCTGTCAGCATATATTGAATAACGTGGTAAAAATACATAGCCCAATACCTTATTTATTAATAGAGTTAATCATTATCTTGTTCATGATATCATCATATAGTGGCCTTTTATCTTAAAAGTTGTATGTCTTATGTATACATATATTTAAGCTGTTGATTAGAAACACTTTTTGGCAGGTGATAAAACCTTGAAGATTTTTTTTTCATTTTATACTTTGCAAGAAGATTAAGTTAATGTTATGGACTTGTGAATGTGCCTTTTAGTCTCTACTCCCTGTTTTGCTTTGTCTCGTCTTTTTGTGTTTTTACCCACATATTAATTATGTAAGCTATCTTCATATATCCTTTTAAATAATTCCTTTGATTATGGCTGGCTTGAGAAACAAGGCAAACAAACTTAGGGTTATAATATATGACCTTGAAAGCAAGTTTTATTGGTTGCAATTATTCCAAAAGATAGCTCACCCAAGGGTGGTTTAGAAACAAACAGACACCTCAGGGAAGAACCAGAAGAAACACTTGTTCTATAACTGGTCACTTGAGTAGTACACCTTTCATAACACAGTAGAGGAGGTTAAGCAGAAAGTTATTCAGGGAATATTTTAAACATACTAAAATATTTAGCAATGCATTCTTTACTTTGATAACCTTTGATTCTTTATATTTTTATACCTCACAGGAACATATTTATATTATATATTTAGAAAAATATTTAATTATATTTCACACAAACTATTTCAGGGAACTGCATAGCAATGTAAGATACCCATAAATCAAGAGTAAATGCCATTTTGCTTTTCAGAATGGAATCTTCCCTGAGGTTATTTAGACTTAAGAAAGGTAATACACATAAGGACATGTGTTCTGTTACAAGATTTTTCTTGAATCCATTTTCTTTTTTTTCCTTTCTTATTTTACTGGTGTCATTAAAATGTGCTTAATGATTGGATAAATGAACGGTTTCTTCCAGAGTCTAAACTGTTCTTATTATGGAGATTACAAAATGGATTGTATAGATGAGCTCTATTAGAGTAATCTATGAAGAAGGATGGATGGATAGATTCATCCATAGTACTCTTCAAGGGGACATAGTAAAATAATAAATGACAAGTAATGATCATTTCCATTTCCATGATTATGTAAATGCTTCCCAGGAGAACATTTATTGTGGATACTGTCATTGAAATCACCCTTCCTTCTGTTGACTAGAGCTCAGTGCCTTTGAACACCTGATTACTAAGCACTTCATAAGATGTAGCATGTGATGCTATCAGTCAGCACTGCCAAAGAAATGTCACTGTGAAAATCCTTTGTTGTGAGCAATATCTTAAAGCAAATATTCAAACACCTCTATAAGGTGTACTGAGCTTTTTCAGCATCATAAGTAGCAGTGACTCTTACAACAAATCCAAACATTATTGTTCTTTGAATCATGTTCATGGGTATTTAAAGCATTGCTCAGCATGAGGTTATTTCAGTCAATGATACAAACGGGTTTACAGAATCATTTGTGTCATACACACATAGGAAACACCAAGAAATATGTTCCTATTTGAACAACACTTTATATAATCTTTGATGACGTGATTTTGAATTATGCAATCATATTCTTTTTCTTGGGTGTGGTTATCTGTATTTCCAAAAATTTATCCTGCTATGAGAATGTTTATTAGATCTAATGAATACTTACAACTTTATAAATTTCAATTCCATGATAATTTACTTTCTTGATTTTTTATAGTTTTGTATATCAAAAAATCGAGTGAACACTATTATAAAACATTCTGCTCAGTTAGCCACTTAAAATGGTTAGGTGTTCAAAACTAAAAATGGCCCTAGTGTCTGAAATACTTTAACTATATTTAGTCAACCAGTCTAATTGTGCATCTATTTTGTGCCAGACACCCTAGAGGAACTGTGAAGCAAACAAACCCAAAGTAGAGAATATGGGAATTCTTTTTGCTGGGCTTATAATTAATGTGACAGAAAATAGTTTGTAAGGATTTAAAAAGCAGCTCTAAAAGAATAAGTAAACAAGAAGTGAGAGTGTGGCATGGAGTTATATCCAAAAGTAGAAATAAAGTTAAACATAGATAGTTGTATGTTTTATGAGACAATATGTGCTGTTAGCCTGGCTAGTATATTGTTGGAGAATAGAGAGAGATGATTCTGTGTGAGGTATATGGAATTAGCAATTTAGAGCTTTCAGGGTGGTCTTACCCATGTGAAACCAGAGAGTAAGGTGTTCTGATGAAAATGGAGAGACTGTGATGAAAAGATAAAAGAGAGGTAGAATTGGTAGACAGGCCGTTTAATGGAAGGAGATACAAGACAATGCATAGTGGAAGAGTGATACTGAGAATCATTTCGCCATATTCTGCTCAAAAGCATAATAGTCGTAAGTGCAGATATGTGCATAACCTTTAATATATGCCTGGCACTTTTCTATGATGTTTGCAAATATTCAGTTCTATTAAAACCTACATCTAAATTAATGTAAATATTTATGTTTCTGTGAGGACAGGTAATCAAAAAACAAAAAACAACAGCAAAAACTGTGAGGTAGACGTTATTATTGTTTCCATCTTAAAAATGAGGTACCTTGACTAACATCACAAAGCTACTGGGAGGGGGCTGGAATTTAAAACCAGGCATTATTGCTATGTTACTTCTTTTCACTGGGACCATTTTTCAAATAACTGCTGACATGATGTTTGATCAAGTCATCACTGTGTACCATGCACCATCACTGTATGTAATCAAAAATTATCCGTCCAGTCATGTGTGAAAATTATCTTCAGTCATTCATTTTGAGACAACCTGAGAGTGCATGTTATGCTGAAAATTGGTGATAGAATGAAGTAATATGAAATATTTATAGTCACCTCTAATTACTGTTAAATATATTTTGTCCAAAGTCTTAGTATCTTCATTTTTCCTGTTCTAGACTTTTTTAAAAAATTTATTTATTAATTAAATTAATTGAATATTTAATGAGCATCTCTGTTCCAAGTACTATATAAAGCACCAAGAAACACTAAATAAGTTTGTTTGGTTGCCACAGAAGATTACAATCTACGTTTATAATATCCTATCCCCAGTTCACCTGGTACCTAGTGAACTCTTTGTGTCTTTCCACTGGGTTTTTAAATCAGCTTTCTGTAAAGAAATTGAAACAGATTAACACTGAGGTATTCTGACATTTAGGTAGTGATGTCTCACAGACTCAAATGGGCTCAAATGTTTAAGATATACGGTAAAGTTGTAGGAGTCATCCAGAACATGAAAACACATTTATGATAAAAAGATTTCCAAAGAATTCAAAAACTGACCTCAAAGAGTGGTGCCTGATATATAAGTAAAGAATGTCCAGATAGTTGTGGTGGTTGCTATATTACAGATAAACAGATTTGGATTGATCCTCACCCAAATTTGTAACACACATATACCAGTGGTCTATACATTTTTTTTCCATCCCTTTTATCCTCAGTCACTAAGACTACATCCTCACATTCTCTAATAAACTGTTGTATAATAAGTTTACTCTCTTTGTCCATTTGGGATGCTATAACAAAGTACAGCTATTCAGTTCTTACATTCTTTTTCTGCATTAATTGATATACTCATATGGTTTTTATATTCTCTAGCTTGTTGATAAAATAGACTGCATTGACTTTCAAATGTTGAATCATTCCTGCATTTCTGGAATAAATTCAACTTGCTAACGGTGTATACTTATTTTTATAAATTTTGAGATTTTGTTTTCTCTTTTTTTTGTTAGGAATTTTGCATCTAAGTTAATGGAGATACTGATCTGCAATTTTCTTTTTCTTTTTGCATTTGTTTTTAAGATCCATGTGCTCCTTCAAGTTATTTGTTTCTTTCTGGGGTATATTGGGCTATGGAAGGCTCATCACCCCCAAGTAGGGCATGCTCTTTGGGAATTTTATGTCCTCAGGTGTTTGTGCAAAATGACAGTCTAAACTGGAAGGGTCCTATATTTCTGACACAAGACATTGTTACCTGAAGCACACTGCTAGGAAAACCGTCTGCTCTGCATTCTGTGCCCCCATAGCTGGCACACGTGTACATGCCCTAGAAGAAAGCTGGTAACTTGTCATTAACTATGGTGAGGATAGCTAATGCTGCCATCCAAGCTTTTCAGTACCAACAAGACTCACTAAACTTATGAGCCAAGTTGGAGATGGACAACCAAACAGCTTTTAGTTATCTGCTGGCAAAACAGAGTAGCATTTCTGTTATTGCCAAAATATTGTTATATATATATGTGTGTGTAATTCAGGGAAAGTGGAGAAAAATCTATGTTCAGATGGAATGGTTGTCAGCTATACACTGCAGTCCCTGCTAGACTCATTATTAGACTTCTTTAGGTGGCTCAGCCCTGGCACTTGGGGTTTCTGGTTGAATAGTATCTTCCAGGGAGGATTAGGCATTCTTCTGTGTCTGGCTTTCCTATTGACCTGGTAAAGCACTGTGTCAAAATGAGACAGGCTCCATGAACAAATCACATGCATACAGGTTATTCAGGGGCCCAATTGAACTTGACTGCATCTCTAAATTTGAGGTGGGCAGTGGTCCTATCAGATTTTCTATACTTTATCCACGCTTTAGTGGCCAACTGAGGGGTGAGGGGTGGACTGTTGGTAAAGGCAGTCTCATGCACATAGTCTTTTGACTCCTGCTCAGCTGTATAATAGTGGTCCTTGGGTTTAGAACAGTTCCTTACCAAAAGATAACACACACATCCTGTGTCGGGCTTATCAAATATCTTCCCCTGTTTCAGACACAATGAGCACTATTTTATCTCTGCTTAAAGCTTGTGTGTCATATGGCACCTGGCCAACCACTATGTTAATGTCTATTTTCTATGAGGAGGAGACAAGATTTCTTCCACTGCAGCATAAAAGGGCTACAAGTAGGAGAGACTCTGGCCAAGAGTGGCCGACACACCCTTACTGAAGCTGATTCGGTTCTATGTCTTCTCTATGTAAGTAAAGCATTGTTCCATCCTTTGTTTGACTGTGTTATGTTTTCCTGGGAGACTCGGGTACCAATATGCAGTGAGCAGAAGTGTTTAGAGTCCTCCCCCTGGTTTTAGTAATCAGTACACAGTACCCTTGGGATTAAGTGGTACACAGTACTCTGCTCAACAATAACTTATATAGTTGTCTGTCTCCCCATCTAGAATGTAAGTTTCATGAGAGCAAAGGCAAGATCATTTTAAATTGATAGTAACTGTATTTTCAGCTTGCTTGATAATGGTTACACGATGCCTGGCATAGAGTAAAAACTTAAATATTTTTCATTAAATAAATGAAAAAAGATATTTGTTTTCTGTTAAATCTAGATTTTTTTAAAAAAATCTGCTATTGTTTGATTGTTCTTTTGTTTTAAAAAAAAATTGAGCCTAACTGAAAAATCAATGGCAAATATTCTCTCACTTTTTGTTGACTGTAATGAATTATTTTACATACTTAAGTTAGAGTTAAAATTAAATTCGCCGTTTTATTTTATTTACTTTTTTTTTAAATTATTCATTTATTTGAGAGAGTGCACACACATGAACGCATGGGAGAGAGAGAGAGAGCAGGAACAGGGGAAGAAGCAGACTCTCCGCTGAACAGGGAGCCCTGACACGGGGCTCAGTTCCAGACGCTTAACTGACCGAGCCACCCAGGGGCCCCTAAATTCTCCATCTTAGTTAGCACAATTTGATCTCTGTATTATCATTATTATTTTAAATTGTATTAGTTTTCAATCATTATGTATATTTATATCTCTATAATAAGTTTTACTTTAGCAGCTATTTTTTTCACTTTGGCCTTTGTTGTTTTTAGCATTTCCCCTTGTTTTCATTCTGGTTGTATATTTTTCTAACAATGCCCTATTATGAAACTATATAAGAAGTCATCCTAAAATGTCTCCTGTACTTCAGGAGGGTTTTACACTGTGGAGTTTTTTCTCTTTGAAGTACATTTTCTTTTATTCTTAGAACCCAGGATGACTGTCTCTTCATATCATTTTCTAGAAAGAGATTTTTGTTGTTGTTGTTGTTAAGAATTGACTTAAACACAAACAGGGATTGATTTTGCTTTCTCATAAGTTAATATAAACCCACAATTTCTAGAAGGGATATCCAAAAGGAAAGGGAAAATAATTTAAAAGTCTAGTAATCTCTAGGGTATTATTTAGGAATCTAATATGCTCTTGGATATGTAGATGAGTAATTTCCTATAAACTGACATCAGTAGAAATCTCAGGCAAAGGAACCCAACAATTACTGGTTCTTTTCAAGATATTGTCATTCATACCAGAAAAATATTATAGGGCCTTTCTACACAATATGTAACATCTCACTGCAGAAACTTTAATAATTCTAAGTGTTTAACTTCATAATTAGTCCTTCAGACAGTGCTTTCTACCAGAACTACAGATTTTGCACGTTTTGTACTCAGGATATTTCAGTCTCCCATAACCGATACATATTTACTTGCAAAATAATGTGTAATCTTCAAGAGTATATTTTCTCAAATTTTGTCTTGGGTAGATTTATTTGTTTTGTGCATGTGTGTATGTATGTGTGTGTGCATGCATGCACGTATGCATGAGCTGCACCACCTAAAACAAGAACTTCTAATTCTCTCTGTAATCTACAAAAGTAACTCTAGTAATTCTCACTTATGATATATTTTAAGGTATAATAAAGTATCATATCACATTTTTAATAGAAATGGATCATATCAACTTTGTTTCTGAGCCTGAGAATAATTTTACTTCAGAAATTATTACAAAATATGACAGAAATCTATCCACATCTTCTAGATATAGGAAAAATTTCTAATGTGACTAATTTTCCTCTCTTACTTTTTTCAGCCTTTTCTTCCTTTCTCTCTATTGTCATGAATTTGAAAGCATTTAAAACCTCTAGATAATAATGTAGGTCACCTAATACTTAAGGGAAAATCATATTGAAATGAAGTGATAAAAACTCTTGGCCTTTCTTTCCCATTTACTGCCACAGCTGTTACTGGAATAGAAACAGGCAACTGTCACACAATTTTTTTTTACATCTCAACATAAGCTATTTCTCAAATAATAAGAAATGTTGTAGGACACCTGAGTGACTCAGTCAGTTAAGCGTCTGCCTTCAGCTCAGGTCATGATCCCAGGGTCCTGGGATCGAGTCCCACATAAGGCTCCCTGCTCAGTGGGGAGTCTGCTTCTCCCTCTACCTCTCCCCGCTGCTCATGATCTCTCTCTCTCAAATAAATAAAATCTTAAAAAAAATAAGAAATGTCATAATGAGATTATAATAATTCACTCTATGTAAGGGATATATTTAATATAAGGGAAAATGATAATTTTATATGTTTCCCACCAACAAACTTTTCAAGGTCAATATAGAGCAAATTTGTCTATTGAAATTGAAATACTATATTTCAGTGTGAATTGCACAATAGAGACAATAATATGTTTGATAATTTTGTTTACTGCTATTGATACTAAATTTGTCTATTTTGGCCTTTTGAATTTTAAACTGGAGTCATTTTACCTAATTATAGATTGCCACTAATTTCAGTGATAATTTACCATGAGAACATGAAATCCTCAAAACCAAATTCTAAAAAAAAAAAAAAGTCTTTTTCTCATTAAAATGCAACTGTCTTTTTTATGCTATAACTGTATACAGAGTGTATGTAGACTGCATATAACTGTATGCAGACTGTTAGGAAACAAAATAGATTATGAATCAAATTGCAGCTTTAACCTCTATTTAAATTACCCTTGGTCTCTCTGTCCCTTGCTACATGTCTGGATATGATACATTTTTATCTATTATTATAAACTATAAAATCTATAAAAACTATAATATATAATTAAGTATTGTGTATTATATATATAACTAGTATCAGGAGGCATCATGTAAGAGTGGTGTCAAGAACAACTCTTCCTGAATGGTCGAGGAACAGTTATTCTAAATCCCACTGGAAATTCTGTGAAATGGCAAGTAATAAAATGGCAATATTTGCTTCTGCAATTGGTCCTCAGTAAGGTAAGGATATTCATTAAATTTCCCAAGTCATCAGATTACTGTATAGAAGTTATTTCCTAAATAATCCCTATAACTTCCTCTGTCCCATATGCATGTGCATAACTAAATGGGTCTTATGCTGAATGTGACTCAAGAAGTAGGAGTAACAACTAATATTATTTGCTTTTAATTTTCTTTTTATTTTGATCAGATTTCTTTCTGTATTTATTAGATTTTTTAGACTGTGCATGTGAGTTAATTTGATTAGAAATTAGAGAAATTTCATACAAGTACTTTAATGAGCTTACGTTCATGGAGTGCCATTTCTGGTTCCAAAAAATCATAATGTAAGCAAAGTGTTCCACTTTGCAATTGGCAGCCCCCCTTTTTTTTCAGAAAGAACATTTGATTAATAATTGTTAAAATGTTAATTAGATGGTTATAAACCTCCATTCTATATTATTATGTTCCAGCTTTTGTGGCTCAAAATCTACAATAGCCATACTGATATCTATGTTTCCTATAATTTGTTAAAGCTTTATTCAACTTGTTTGGATTTCCTGAGGTGTGATCAACCATTAGGTCCTGAGGTGTGATCAACCATAAGGTCCTAGAATCACTCAAAATAATGAACTACATCCTTTCAAATTGTAATATTACCATTCATTCAAGATCTTATGTGAATATGAACAAATGCGTAATTTTCTGAGGCTGGATTTTCATGTGTTTGTAGATATTTTAAATTTTTTATGTTACATTTCCTTAAAAGTCATGTTAAGGTTAAAAGTCTCCTCCTAACACACTGGCATCAAAATTAGAATAAGCAGGTTACAGAAGAGAAGCAAGTTTATGGCAGAAGTGAGTTTGTTTGTCTGAATAACATCCATTTTGAGATGTCCAGTGGGCAGATGGGACAACATAAAAATATACAATGACTATGAATGTAGTGGACCTCAGTTATTTAAAAAAAGTGCTTTTCTATTTAATGAAAAGTTTTTGTGGAATAAAATATTTAAGATGTATTCATTATGAAAATAATTTACAAAAGTAGTGTGAATTTATAAATAGTTTGGAGTAAACATGTTAATTCTGAAGAAAACGGTTTTATTTTAAAAAATTAAGAGAAAAAAATTTTAATATTTTATTTATTTATTTGTCAGAAAGAGAGAGAGAACACAAGCAGGGGAAGTGGCAGGCAGAGGGAGAGGGAGAAGCAGGCTCCCCACTGAGCAAGGAGCCCAATGCGGGACTCAATCCCAGGACCCTGGGATCATGACCTGAGCCCAAAGCAGATGCTTAACTGGCTGAGCCACTCAGGCATCCCTAAGAGAAAAATTAACACAACTTTTTCTTTCATGTTAGAACATACACAGGGATGTTAACAAATTGGTATTCGGGCAGTAGGTTTTAAGGATGTATGGAGAAGAAATAAAAAGGGGAGCGCAACATACCAGAAGGAGAAGGAAACATATGTATGTTTAAATAAGGGCTAGTAGTTACCATTTCTAATTAAGATACTGGTACCAATTTCAGAAATTTTAAACTATCCTGATGTGTAATTTAAAGAGCAAAAATATAAAATTAGCAGCATCAGCTACTGTTACATATGATTATTGAGATTTTATGTTTGTAGTGAAACAAATGAAATACATTAAAAAGTATCATTATAGACGAAGCAACAAGGTATTTCTAATCTATGTCCATGCTTTGGCTAATTTCCTAAATAGTTCCCCATAGTTATTACTCTTTATTCTCTATATGTAATAGAGACATAACTCTTAATTCACTCAGATATTCAATAGTAGAATATAAAGGAAAGAAAGGCAATTTGAATTGTGCCAGTTTTGTAGAGATAAAAGAGATCTTAAAATCAGGAAAGAAGAAAACAGCATTAGAAACAGTGACTTAATTTTCAATCTCATCTTCTACAGAAAAGTAACATCTGCAGTTTATCATTAAGGCAAACATACATCTTTGAAGAGGATTCTGGGGGTATTTATGTTTAATTGGAAACAGACTTAATTTTTTTGTGATAATCATTTGCCATATTATATCACTTCATTTTAATACATTATCATGTTGTTAATAAGCAATTCCAAAGAAGAATGCAATGTATGCAATAGAGACATCTTAATTTTTATTTTACATAAAGACTAACCAATGCAGTGGTTATGTTTTCCCATTTTTTTTATTAATGTGAAAACAATTCTATCATCCTCGTGAAGGTATTCATCACATAATTTTATCCATCAGGAATATCCAAATTTGGAAAATGTAAAAGTCAATGTTAATTATGTTACAATTATACTTCTAATGTAAAAAATATCAAGTAGCTCATGGTTATTCATGGTTTCAACTATTCTGACATTATTTTTTGAGAATTCTATGGCATTCCTTCATCTAAATGGACAAGTTTATGTATGAAATCCATGTGACCTCTGTGAGTGTGGAGGTTTTTAAACAGCAGTGCATCCTGCCTCATCTATAAATATAATTGTATTCTTCCATTTGTAAGCTAGGTTTTACTCAAAATATACGCTATGCTTTAAGGATAAGCATTCAGAGTCAGGCTGGGCAAAGTAAATGGAATATGGCCAAACCAGTCTTGTTTTGCAGGATCAAGATAATGCATATGATCTTTAAAAAAAAAAAACCTACTAAGAGAGAACAAAAAATGCACAACAGTCATATCTATAAAACAAAACAAAATGAAACACACACAAAAAAATCTCTGATACAAAATCTCTAGCAGTGCTGACAGAAGGCTTTTCTCTCCTGAAGCAGGTCAGTAAAGATTGGAGGAGGTGACTGCTTTTTCAAATGGGAAGATAACAACACAAGACATCAAGGAACCTGAAAAATAAAGGGAATGTGAGACCACTACAGGAACACAATAATTTTCCAGTTCCTGACCCCAGAGAAATGGATATCTACAAATCACTTGGCAAATAAGTCAAAATAATTGTTTTAAGGAAATTTATCCAGCTACAAGAGAATAAAGATGGTTTAATAGAATTAGGAAAACAATACATGAACAAAATGAGTTTAACAGAGACATAGAAAAAAAATAATAACAAGAAAGAAATGAAAACTAAAAAAAAGATCAAACAAAACTTCTGGGGCTGAAGAATAAAATAAATGGAATGGAGGGAAAAGAAAAAAAAATTACTAGACAGCATCAATATCAAACTTAATCAAGCAGAAGAAGGAATATGTGAACTTGAAGACATGTCATTTGAAATTATCCAGTCTTGGAAAACAAAGGAAAAAGAATGAAAATAGTAAAGAAAGCCTACATGAAGTATGGGATGGTATCAAATGGAACAATTTTTGTACTCTTGAAGTACCAAGAGAAGAGAAGGTGAAAAAGGGCAGAAAGGTTATTAAAGAACTAATGGCTCAGAAGTGTTCAAACCTGTTACCAAAGCTCATATATTCTCAAACATTTTCAGCTCAAAGAAATCTTCTGTGAGACACATTTTAATTAAACTGTCTAAAATCAGAGACAAAGGGATAATTTTAAAAGTATCAAGAAAAAAATCCCCACTAAAAAGGGAATCTTATAAGGCGATTATGAGAGTTCTCCCCAGAAACCTGGCAGGCCAGTATAGAATAGGAAACTATATTCAAATACTGAAAGGAAAATAACAACAACAGCAACAACAAAGAAATGAACAAAAAAACTCTGCCAACCAAGAATACCTTACCTGGCAAAGCTGTCCTGCAGCAATGATCTGAATACTGGAAAGTATAAAACATTATAAAAGAAGTTGAAGAAGACACAAATAAATGGAAAAATATCCTGTGTTCGTGGATTGGAAGAATTAATATTTTTTAAACATTTTAAACATTTTTTAAATGTTCCTACTAAAGTTTTTATAGATTCAATGCAATCTCTATCAAAATTCCAATGGAATTTTTCACAGAAATAGGAAAAAAAAAAAAAACTTAATGCCATGAAACCACAAAGACTCCAAAAAGCCAAAGCAGTCTTCAGCAAGAAAGGCAAAGGTGGAGGCATCACTCTTTTCAAATTCTATATATAAATCTTAAAAAAAAAAAAAAAAAGAAATGCTTTACCATTCTCAGTTCTACAGTTTTCTTTGAGGGAACTTGATAATTGTAAAACAATCTACTTATTTTCTTGATCCAGGAGGCAGTTGTGTGGCATCATCTGGTATCTGTATGCCCCATTGCTCTTTCATCTCTGGGTTCAAATATAATTTTTCTTGCTTACTAGTAGTGTTACGGTGGGCAAATCACTTAACCTCTCCATACTTCAGTTTCCTCCTCTGGAAAATGGATAAATAGTAACAGTCCCACTTCATAAGGTTATTACTAAAAATTAACAAATGTTAATATTTGCAAAATACTTAGAACAGTATGTGACATTTAGAAGGCACTATACATGTTTATTAAATATAATTAATATAACACAATTTATATTTAATTAACAGTGAGCATGTTACTAATTTCTCCATATCAGGACAAAGAGATCTAGTAGATATTTTTAATGGCTGCTTAGTATTCTTTTTTTTTTTTTTAAGGCTGCTTAATAGTCTAGAGCATTTCTTTCTTTTTTTTTTTTTAAGATTTTATTTATTTATTTGAGACAGAGAGAATGAGAGACAGAGAGCATGAGAGGGAGGAGGGTCAGAGGGAGAAGCAGACTCCCTGCCGAGCAGGGAGCCCGATGCGGGACTCGATCCAGGGACTCCAGGATCATGACCTGAGCCGAAGGCAGTCGCTTAACCAACTGAGCCACCCAGGCACCCTAGAGCATTTATTTCATGTAATTTATTTAACCATAGTGCTTCTGATGGATATTCAGGTTATTTATGCTTCTTTTATATATAATAATTATAAGAGCTGCTACTCTAAGAATCTTTATTCAAATACCTTGGCACAGAGTGAGACTATTTCTGAAATTAGTTTACCACAGAATGTTTAGTTTTAATTTTGATAGTTCCTGCCAAATTGTCCTCTCAATAAACGGAAGAATTACACGCTGACAAAAAGTGAATAAGACTTCCTATTTTCCCAAGTGTTTTAACACTGAAAAAGTATTAATTTTCTCTACTTCAAATTGAACTATGGTGCCTTGCTCTCAGTGTGAATACCTTTAGTGCACCAAAAAATACACTATTTCGAACAGGGGCGTAGGGAAGTCTGTTTTAACTATGATACCATAAACCCATATTAGAGTGTGTGTGTTTTTCTGTCTAATACATATTTCTGTTAAAGGTGAAATGTTGCACTGAAAACAAAACACAGGGATGTTTCAAGTTCAGATACAGTATAGAGTAGATGAACATGGGAGAGAGAACAATTTTCTTTCATGAACTCTATAATTTCATTATTTAATTATTTTTAAAGACTGTATAACTCCTCAAAAGGAGTCCCATGGGAATTTTTTGCCATGAGTAAAAACAGTTTTTGTAAGAATTATTGAATATGATGTTTGTTTTGGTTAGACAACAAATACCTGGCAAGACTCCATGCCCTATCTGTCTCTCTCATGTGGAGGCTATTCCTGTATTTATTATACCTGAGTAAACAGGGGTAGGAAAAATATATTTGCAGCACCTTAGAGAACATAGAATATTAGTCATTTATCAGCATGATTCAGTGAAACTTGTAACAGACCAACCTGTTTGCCTAATAACAGTGTGAAAAGTCACTAAATTGAGAGGAAACAGTATAATTAGTTTTCTAGGTGAATTTCCAGGAGATAAATTAGTCATATCTACTCCAGAATCTGTTAGAATTTATTATAAAACACCTTGGGTTTCCATAGAAAATATATGAACTTCAACTGACTTCCTAAAATACACTGGTGATTTTGTGAAATTTATTAACCTTAAGATATACGTTTAAAAGGAACACTGAGGGTGCCTGGGGGGCACAGTCTTTAAGCATCTGCCTCGGCTTAGGTCATGGTCCCGGGGTCCTGGGATCGAGCCCCACATCGGGCTCCCTGCTCAGTGGGGAGTCTGCTTTTCCCTCTCCCTCTCCCCCTGCTTGTGTTCCCTCTCTCACTGTCTCTATCTCTGGCAATAAATAAATAAAATCTTAATAAAAAAAATTAAAGGAACACTGAAAAATGTAAGGACCCATAATCCATTTTTTTCAATCAAGAGAGTCCATGAAAAAGTACAGTTTATTCCACTTCCACAGTGGGAAGAAGGAGGGCTGTGGATAAGAGTTAAGTCATCAGTTTTAGGTCAAATCAGAAAATTAAATTGAAAACTACTAACATGGAATAAAGGGGTGATCCTCTGTCAACTGAGTATTTTATAAAACATGAAATTGTCAAAAATAAGAATATGATTTCTTGGTGAAAATTGCCATTTGGTGCATTGTAACCTTTTATTTAAGGATTAAAATTAAAATATAGACTTATCATTGACAGAATTTAATTTTGTCTTTGATGAATTTTAAGAAACCATAGTCTCCAAATTTGTTTTATTCCACAAAAGGAAAAGATGAGAGTAACAAAAATATTGGCCATAAATTTGGATACAGTAGAAAGAATGAGATTTTAATGTGAAATGAGTTTGAATATCTGGCTTCTCTTAGGTTAATTGTGTGTTTCGAGGTGCATCTAAAATATTGTCACTCTTTATAGTGACATCTACCATGTATTCTTTAAAAGTTGATTTCCATTTATATTTTTCAAATTTGGATTTAATAGAATTTTAAGGAAGATTTTTCTAAATTTATTCATTTGAGAGAGAGCATGAGAGCGGGGAGGGTCGGAGAGAGAAGCAGACTCCCCGCTGAGGAGGGACCCCGATATGGGACTATATCTCCAGGATCATGATCTGAGCTGAAGGCAGTTGCTTAACCAACTGAGCCACACAGGCGCCCAGGAAGATTTTTTATTTAATAAAAAAATTTGAGAATGTCTTAAAAGGATAATAACTTAAGGATCTAATGGTAATGACAGAATAATTAAAGGACATAAGAAAGCTGACAAGAAAACAAAACAAACAAACAAAAACCAAAAAGCAAAGAATGTTTGTTGGCCAGACAGGAGAGGTATCTTCTATCCTAAAAACCAAGTCTAATGCTTTCCCAAACACCTTCCAGAGTAGCTGAAATGGGGCTACTACCAGATGGTCCAGTGATCACAACTATGGACAAAGCCACTTATTTCCTTGGCCTCAGAAAGCAGAGTTCAATGTGAGAGATGCCTCCTTCTAAGATGAAAGAGAGAGAGCATGAGAAGGGAGGAAAGACTTGAGGAGGGGAGAAGAAGAGCCTTGAAGGGGAGAGATTTCAAATATCAACCCCAAATTATCTATGCTAAGGATATTATGATTAGCTCAAATCTGTAATGAGTTTTTTAGTCCTGCTACTGAAAAGTGAGCCAGAATGAGTATAATGTTCCAGCTGCAACCACTTATATCTTTACTAATAGATCAATTTCTGGAATTTGGACATCTTTAATAAAACAGCAATTATGTATTTCAGTGAGGTGCAGCAGAAGAAATAGGACTTTTTCCCTGATATCACTGATTTTCTTGCATCATCCCTTTATTTCCAAATGTAAGAGGGTTCCATCATTGTAGAGAGAGAAAAAGCTCTAAATTTCAAGATTAATTTGGGATTAAGCTGCTTTTCACTTGTTAAAACTCTATGGAGCAACTCACAGTTGTCAGAATAGCTAAAATAAAAAGAACACAAGAAATAAGAGTGAAGTTGTTGAAGATATGGAGAGATATGGAGAATCATTAAAAAGATTTCCACTGTTGGTGGGAATACAAACCAGTATAGCCACTCTAGAAAATGGTATGGAGGTTCCTCAAAAAGTTAAAAATAGAACTATCCTATGATCCAGCAGATGCCCTACTATGTATTTACCCAAATGATACAAAAATATTAACTAATACATGCACCCTGATGTTTACAGCAGCATTATCAACAATAGCCAAATCATGGAAAGAGCCCAAATATCCATTAACTGATGAATAGATAAAGAAGAGTTGGTGTATGTATACAATGGAATATTACTCAACCATCAAAAAAAAAAAATGAAATCTTGCCATTTGCAATGACCTGGTTAGAGCTAGAGAGCATTATGCTAAGTGAAATAAGTCAGTTAGAGAAAGACAAATAGGATTTCACTCATATGTGGAATTTAAGAAATAAAACAAATGAGCAAAGGGGGAAAAAGAGAGGCAAACCATAAAGAGACTCTTAACTATAGAGAACAGAGAGGGTTGTTGGGGGGGGGGGTGTTAAATGGGTAATGGGGATTAAGGAGGGCACTTATTGTGATGAGTACAGGGTGTTGTATGTAAGTAATGAATCACTAAATTCTACTCCTGAAACTAATATTATACTATATGTTAACTAAAATTTAAATAAAAACTTGAAAACAAAACAAAATCTCTATGGAGCATACTCTAGATTGAGTAGCAGCCAGGAATCTCATTTATTTATTCATTCATCTCTTCTTGCATTAATCCATTCAGCAAATATTTATTAAGTGACAGCTACATTCCAAATACTGTTTTTGAAGATACTGTGTTAAATAAAACACATAAGTTATTTGTTCTTTTGAAGCTTAAATTCTAAGAGTGGAAGGAATCTATATCCATATCCATATCCATATCTACATCTGTGTCTGTATATAAATAAATCAGATGGTGCTAAAATGCCATTAATAAAAACCAGTATGCAGTGTGGAATGTGACAGAGGTGCTTTTAGATTGGATTGTTTGGGAAGGACTTAATGTTCTATCAAGAAGCTTTTGCTGCAAATTTCGTAAGTAGTATGCTTCTCTATTAACTATTTTCCTTAAAAAATATTTTAATTCTAACATCAACATTTTGTGGATTTAACTACATTTAAAATGTTAACTATTTTCTGAGATGATTCTGAGTATTCAAGTTAATAAATAAAGTACTGGAATTATCATCTGTGGGAAGTAAAAAAATGTTTGAGGTAACTACAACACTAAGAAGAGTGATGATATTTTATTGTCTCATTATTGATATATTGTTAGTAACTACAACTAAACTGAATGTGAAGAAATAAAGCAATAAATTGATTTAATGCTACAAAACTATCACTGATTTATTCATTTTAAAAAACGTATTTAATTGCACAGCAATTTTACTTAACTGATTATGCTATTTAAACCAAATTATGAAACTGACTATGCATATAGACCATTCAAAACTTCCTTCCATAAGCACCATACTCGACTTGGGGAAAAAAGTACTAGTTTTACGAATTCACCATTTTTAGTAAAATGGTATTAACTACATTGTAACTCTTGGATAGTTTATTTAAATTATGTTTTATTTAAACTATTTGATTATTTTGCTCTATTCAGTTATGAGATGAGAAAACGCAGTGAACCAATAATTTTTTATATGTGTCTAAGTCATAATGTATAAAAATATTCCAAGGTGACTTCCTGTATAAAATTATATTTTTATTTGCAAAATGTAAAAAGTGAAGAACTTATGAAAATTGGTTTAAATGTCATGTTGTAATTATATTAATAAAGTTGGATCAAAGTTATAATATGAACAATAAACATATATTACTTTAAAATGTGCAAATATTCCCACATTTGGAAATGATTTCTACATAATTAAAAAAACAATTGCTTGTTCTTATGATCAATAATCTAATAATTCTCTCTAATAATTTTAGTACTCTATTTTTTATATGTAGTCAAGTTCTCTATTTTTCTAGTGTTGACATTTTCATTATTCTAGATAAGACTCTTTAGAATGATATAATCCACAATAGAAATACAGCACATAATTTGTTCATGACAAAATGCATATTGACTCATGATAGAATCTAAAAATCCCGTTTCTCTAATGGTTCTGTGTTATATCACAATTCAGTGTGACTGCTTGAAAATACAGCATTTTGAAGGCCTTCTGATGGAATGAGGTCTTGGGGATGGAGTGGAGATCAGCTAAAAATCCTTAACACTTGGGAAGAAGTCTTGATGAGGATCCTGAATATTAAGCTTATCTTGACTGCTAATACCCTTAACTGCTAATAGATTTAGTAACTCTGTGTTTTGGATCTTGAGCTTCTTTTCTTTTTTAATACACTTTAACAAATCAAGGGTTCTATTTTAATTTAGCACGAACCAATTCTCAGTTTCCACAACCTACCACAAAGTGTTGATAACAGACATGACTTGTTGCTTCCTAAATGCCAGAAAGTTAGTCACACCCATTTCTGTCTTGGAAGTATCTGCTATATGGCCCTAAATCATAATTCCATGGCCAAATATGTCATTTAAAATGTATGCTTATATGGAAGTCTCAGTTGATAGAAGCTGAGTACAGATTTGTTAAATATACATTTGGGTTCCTAGTGAACAAAATACTCCAAAGGAATGGACTACAGGGAGTATTTTTAGGGTAAACTGAGATATTTGCATCAATTGTAATCATTAAAAAGATTAAAGAAATGTCTTGATTAGCAAGTTTAATTAAGAGAGGAAAAATTAATACAACTTATCTGATTAATCTTTTTAATGAGAGAAAAAGAGAGACCCCCCACACAGAGAAAAAAACACTACATCCTAGAGGTATTCCTTGTATGAGATGCATTTATTTTATATATATTATATATTTATTTACATAAATTTCTTTCTCTATGTTTTTAGGGATATTTAGAGAAAAATATATGCAAATATAATAGTGGGTTTTTTTCTTCCAAGAAAAGCTTTTTTTAAAGATTTATTTATTTATTTGAGAGCGAGCGAGAGAGAGAGCATGAGCAGGGAATGGGGGGGGGAGAGAGAGGGAGAGAATCTCAAGCAAACACCCTGCTGAGTGTGGAGCCAACTCGGGGCTGGATCCCATGACCCTGAGATCATGACCTGAGCCAAAATCTAGAGTCCGATGCTTAACCGACTGTGCCACCCAGGCACCCCTTCTTTTGTTTTTAAGGTAGTATATACATTAAAATATTTATTCTCTTCAACTCTTCTTGATAGCTTTCAACATCCATTAAATGGACCATACTATACATAGTCTGCCCTGGGAAATCAGTTACTGTATCTGGCTCTGAAAGACTGCCACTGCATTTGGAAGGAAGGGCTCCTCTCTGACTTGATGTATAAACTTATCTCTAGACACACTGTTGCTTTTAAGTCCCTGACAGCTTAACTGACTTTAACCTATTACTCCATCTTGATGTGTAACTTTTAGCTCATTTTGACTTTGAATTTATACTCTAAAGACCCCTAACTTCTGGGATCTGTCTGGATTCAGAATGCCTCCTCAACTTGCTGCACTATTTCATTTCCCAGCCTCAGTTTATTTCATTATCTTGCTATAGGCCATGTCATGGAGTACAAGTAAATCTATTGTATTTGGTTTATGTGACTCTTAGGCCTATACAAGGCAAGGGTATAATAGGCCTTCTTGCAGTTATCAATATAAAATGTAGAGGATAAGTTGGATATTTGGCTTACATTTAAGTGAGGTATACAGAAACATTGTGACATAATTTAGGAAAAAAATTGCCTTATTGATTAACTTCATTTTTCTAAGGAACAATTCCTAAAATGATCACACTGAACACTCTTCTCACTGCAGTTGAGTTGAGCTCATCATCAACCTTTATTTTATTTTTGAAGTGCTAGAGTCTAAATGTTCTCAACTGGGTGATTTTGCAAACTATAGGACATTTTTGGTTGTCATAACTGGGGGAATGCTACTGGCATCTAGTGGGTAGAGGCCAGGGGTGCTGCTAAATCCTGCAACACACTTAGAACATCCCCACAACACAGAATTATCCAGCCCAAGAGGTCAATAGTGCTGAGGTTAAAAAAAAAAAAAAATGGTGCTAGACTGATTAAGAGCTAACATTTTAATTCCAAAAGTAGAACTAAAATTTTTTTTCTTCCCTTTAAACTAGTGGAACATTACATAGACAATACAATCTCACTGAGATTTATTAAAGCAAAATCCAGATTTAATATTGGGTCCTGTCATTGGGATGCCCATAAAGGAAGAAAAAGAGTAAGAAGGGGAAAAATATTTATATGTTCACTATCCCTGTCGGGTTGGATAACAAGCTGACACCAACGAACAGGACTGGGATTTTCTAGCAGCCTCTGTCTCAGGAAACAGAGTTCTTGTTTTGTTTTGTTTTATTTTTGTCTGAGAAGAGTATTACCTCCGTCTCAGGCAGTAACAAAGACAGGTCTACTAGAAAACGATGAATTTTCTATAGATGCAAGTTGCCTTGGGAAGACAGTCATCAGACTTTTTCTCTTTATGGTGCTACTGAATGCTGCTTTCCTGAAGCAATATTTTGGCATAGCTTTAGCTCAGAGCCACCCTGGGTTCAAATTCCAGCTCAGTCACTACCTTGCTATGTAAACTTAGGCAAACTCCGTAAGAACTTTGTGTCAGCTTCCACATTTATAAAATTAGACTAATGATGTTACTTTTTTCATAGGCTTTTGTGAAAGTAAATGTATTAAATAAAGTACACAGAATAGTGCCTTGCACATAGCAAGCATTGAGTACATTTTGCTATTATTGTTTCTTATTACATCATTATCATGATCATCAAGAGTAGAAAGAAATCTCAAGAAGAGGCCAGTACCTTGAAAATCCTTTTACAATAGAGAGTTAAAGACATTCTTAATTTTGACATTCTTAAATTTTGACAGTGGCATTAACTCTTAAATTCAAACTATTCTATTGCAATTAAAGTGTCAGTAAACTTCCTATTGAAGGCATAGAAGCTTCAATCAACTTAAGGGAGAATTAGGTGACTAAGCAAAGATACTTTTTTTTCAAGATTTATTTATTATATATATAGAGAGAGTGATCACACAAGTGGATGGAGGGGCAGAGGGAAAAGGGAGAGAGAGAATCTCAAGCAGACTCCTACGTGGGGCTCCATCTCACCACCCTGAGATCATGACCTGAGTTGAAATCAAGAGCCAACCAGGCAATCTGCAAAGAGACTCTTGATACAAGTAGTATTTGTTGGGGATCCCAGACCTGAGTTGGGGGTAGTCTAAGACAGCTACAGTAGTACCTCATGCCTATTAAGATTTCTTAGTTCAGAATCAGGTTTTCATACTTTAGACATATTTGTTCACCCTTAAAGAAAGCGTTATTATCTCATTTTGTACAGTTAACCGAAGCTCACTGAAAGCTGTAATAGTGTTTAAAATCAAACACCTAACAATATCTGTTTTCTGATTCCAAGGGTTCTTCCTACCATGAAATGGAAGCATTTTGTCACAACTCTACCAGCACGCACAACAATAGAATTTTTATCACCATTGAACCACAGATTTAAACCATGATATGTGGTGAATTGAAGTTTTGTATAAAATAAATCTAGGAAATTTTGACCAAAAATTAACTCCCCCAAACCTCAGTTAAAATAAATGAAAATTAACTATTTTCAAATATGACAAAAATTTATATTTGTGTTAAGTATACAAAATATAATTTGTCTGTAGCAAAGATTTTAGTTATCTAAAATTCTTTGATAATAGAACTTTGATTTTACTTGTGGTGTATACATATTTTACATAAATATAAATTTTTAACATGTTTAAAAATAATTTTCTTTTATTGTAACTGAGATTTTGGGGGTTAATTTTTGGTCAAAGTTATCTAGACTGTAAGATTCTCCAGAACACCACACTGGTCCACTATATTGATGGCATTGTGTTAATCACACCTGATGAGAGGAGATATATGCTTACCAGAGGATAGGAGGGAAATTATATATATAGATATTCAGAAACCAAACACACTGTTGAAGTTATTAAGGTTCCCATGATCTGTCTTGTCAGGATATTTATTCTCAAGTAAAGGATAAGTTATTGCACTTTGTAACCTCTACCATTAAGAAAAAGGCATATTTTTATGGTGCTTTTGGATTTTGGAAGGAGAAAATACAAACTGAAAGTACTGCTATACTCATTTACCAGCTTAATTTAAAAGGTATCAATTTTAAGAGTGATCTAGAGCAAATTATTTCTCTGAAGCTAGACATGATAGAATCAGTGGAGGTAGAGTATCATTCAAAACAGATTATTTTTGCTTCATTTTAGCTATTTAGTTTGATGTATTTTCTAATAGCCATATACATTTAAATAAAATTTCATTACTTGTCAATGTTAAACTAACGAAACAAAAAATTTTATGTAAAAAATTATATTACAAGTTTATCTTCCAAAATCTGGCATACTGGTAATTATTGCCATAGAGGAAAACTGGTCTTGTTTTCCCAATGGCTACAATGAGATGGGCCTGAGTGGTGATAAACCCTCTAACACAAGACACACATTGTAGTTTTTTTTTTTTTTTTAAGGTTTTATTTATTTGTCAGAGAGAGAGAGAGCCCAAGCAGGGGGGAGCAACAGAGGCAGAGGGAGGAGCAGGCTCCTCACTGAGCAAGGAGCCCGATGTGGGACTTGATCCCAGGATCATGACCTGAGCTGAAGGCAGACGTTTAACCAACTGAGCCATCCAGGCATCCCCACATTGTAGGTTTTTATAGTCCATGTGTATCCCATCTTCTTTATCTCATCTCATACCAACTAAGTTTCGTTCTCCCTTAACTAGATCCTGAAACCAGTATTGATGCAGGTGGTATCGTGGGAAGTTCGATTCACATTAGTAGGAAAGTGGTGGAATTTATAGACAGAAGAAAAGGATGATGATAAGGTTCACATTTTAAAACATCTACCATAGTAAATAGCTAGAAAATAATTCTCCTGGAAAACTTTGAAAAGAGGTGCATAGCACACATTACAGAAATATCCTATCTGAGGTATGAGAGAATTGGGGTAATTATACACCAACAGCAGAGGCTCATTGATTGAGTAATGTTTGTGGGGGACGTTTATTCTTCGGCATGTTGCATTTGTCACAAGTACTCTTAAGAGGACAGTCTGACTTTCCTTAGTAAAGGGGGAAAATCTCATGCACAGAGATGTGGGTGCTGACGGTTGAAATTCAGCTGGAGTACCAGGAAAGATGTGACAAATATGGGTGCTACACTGATTGGATCATAGTTTCCTACTATCAGTTGAAGCCCATTTCAGAGACACCTTGGAAATTGCTTTACTTAGATACATATGCTTAATTAGTAGGGAGAATGCCAAAGAAAGTATGAAATAATATTTATGTTCCTCCTGGTACTATGGAAAGCATAATGATTTTTCATTTTCAACTGTTAGAGAATGACCTGCATGTGTATAGACACATGAGTTCTGTGTAGAAAAATAAAATGTCACATACAGTATCTTGAGGTGCTATAACAAAAATCTGCTTATATAAATCATATGATTAGTTATTTGGCTTGCATTAATTAGACATATCTTTGACCTAAATATAGTTTACTTAGGTAATTTATTTTCACATGGAAATTTTATGAAACTTAGGGAAAAAGGAAAAGCTAGTCTGGCATAATATAACCATGTAAAAAAAATAGTTGGTAAAAACAAAACAGTTGGTAAGTGTCATCCTTTGAGAAATAAATGTATACTTTGATGAAGTCATAGAGTTTTCTTTAGATCAAACAGGCAGATAGATGAGGTGTCTGTTTTGCATTATACCCGTATTGGACTCCAAAGCACAATTCCACATAATGACTGTCTGAGTTACATCTCTGGACACTCACAACCAGATATTATACTACTCACATCCCACATCTTTCCCAGGGCATGTTATGGAAAGATATTTGAGCCAAATGATCCTTAGAATTCATAGTTTATTTACTTTTACTGACCAGTGTAGATTTTATTCTGACTTCAATAAATGGGTAACTGGACTAATTAATACTGTTAACCATATTAAAAATATCTTATGCACTATATATTAATTCACAATTGAAAATTAATCTTTTCTTTAAGGTTAAAGGAAATGGACTAGAATTGAGGGAATAAAACAAACAAAACAAAGGAACAAGAAAAACTCTATGATGGGCACTTTATAGGTGGTGTAAAAACAAGTAGTGGGATTAAAAATTTTTATTTAAATATGAAAAAAAGGAGTATTGTTTGGGAATTCCCCTCATTCTTACCATTTCGGGAGCCATGACCAATATTTGTGACATCCGTGATGTCATTAGAGTAATATGATGCTAAAGAAAGTTTTTACTTAGAAAATAATCTAGGTCTTATTGGTTTGGGCACATATACCAACTCCATGGGAATAAGAAATACTGTACTTTAAACCTAATTTTGAGGACTAATTTTCTATGAAATGTATTGCCTTTAACTTCCACTATACATAGCAACAATATTCCCTGTTTTCCCTCAGTTTTGCTAATGTTTGATATTATAACAATACACATCTCATTACAGAGCAGTAATGAATGATATATAGAGAGGAATTAAGAGTCAATTTATGATATTATTATCGAAGATCTTATCTAAAGATATTTTCCTCTTTGCTTGTTTGGTTGACATCATAAGTAATACCTGTCAAATAGGAATTGAAAGCCCTCCAGCTGGATTAGGAAAATCCTAGCATATTAGACTCAAATTTAATATTTAACCTCTTACTTGTAGTAATACTTATTAAAATTAAGGTGAATGAGATACTTGATGAGATACAGCATATAACAAACAATGCTAAAGATGTCTGATTATTATAGTAGATAAATTATCATACCATTAAACATTTGAACCATTTAAAAAATATTTGACTTACCTATTGAGCTAGTATTCAAAATGAGATACTCAGAACAACCCAGTTTGGCTACACATTTTAAAAACATCTTTACAATAATTGTTACTTATAAAAGCTGCATTCAGCAGCATTCAGACATGGAATCCAATTAATTGTTTTGAAATATGGAAAGTACCTGTTTGGAAAGGACTACTGAGCTCTCTTTCTGTCTCTCCCTCTCCCCCTTTTCTTATCCCTATCTCTATCACCACTGTCTGTCTTTGTGCATAATGGGAATAAATTTGGAAACAGCCAGATCCTTGTCAACCTGAATTGACAGGGGAAAAAGATTAAATAGCATAGTTCTACAGGTTTCAGGAGCATCTATTTACTGAATGGAGCATATTTAAGAAAAGTTTCAAGGGGAGATTAAAAATCATCAACTGATCTGTTGAGAGGATGGTTATTTTGGGACATATGACATATTTTTACTCAACTACTCTCTGAATCAAGGCCATCATAAACAGGTAACATGAATATTAAATTCTTAGGGGAAATACTTTCACTTTTTTTTTTTACTGACTGGTTAGATAAGGTAGAAAAGTCCCAGACATGCTTATTTACTCTACACAGTGTGTGTGATAATCTTTGGACACAATACAATGCTTGATTCTTGCATAGAATCAGAAAATCATATAAATCAGCAAATGTAGGTCTCAATATATGTCCATGTATTCGACATTTATCATGTGTGTGGCTATGCAGAGTTCAACACTATGTTTAGAGTCACAAGATAGGTGGGAAGAACTCAAACTTTGCAAAAGCTAAAGTGCTGCAGATATCCCACCAAGATCATGTGATGTGAGATAGCCAAAGATTCTGTTCAACTCTTTGAATTAGCAGGGAATACCAAAAAGTCACAGAACCAAGTTCTAGAAATGTGTAAAAAGGGCTGCGGCAATTGTGAGAGTCCGTGGCACAGTGACAAACATGATTAATGGCTGTACCACCAGCCATGTCCTGAGCTTGCATTTCTTGAAAGGGGAACTTGAGCAAACTTTGTGATACTGTTTCCTCCTTCATATAGTATCTCCTGTCTTCCATTTTGACCCAACAAATAAATTATTTCCAGGGTTGAAATCCATTTTTTTCACAACAAACAACTCTGGACATTTTTGCATAAGTTATTTAAAAGCAACAGAATTTCAGGAAAATGAGGCGCCTGGGTGGCTCAGTCATTAAGCATCTGCCTTCGGCTCCGGTCATGATCCCAGGGTCCTGGGATTGAGCCCCGCATCAGGCTCCCTGCTCCGCGGGAAGCCTGCTTCTCTCTCTCCCACTCCCCCTGCTTGTGTTCCCTCTCTTGCTGTGTTTCTCTCTGTAAAATAAATAAAATCTTTAAAAAAAAAAAAGAATTTCAGGAAAATAAATGGCATCCTAAACTGTCTATGTGACCTCCTTGGAAGTAAAAATAAAATAAAAATTAAGTTTATAATAAAGAAAGGAAAACTAGCAAATCATGAGAATGACAAGGAAGTAATGAATTGTTGTCTCTAAACTACTGAAATAAAAATCCCCTAAAACTAAATGTCTTAGGAGACAAGTAGCTGATGTTCTACATTAGTAAGAATGACATGCAAAATTCTATATGCAGATATTGCTTCTAATATCACTGGACAGATTAAAGAAAGAGTATGAAAAGATCAAATATCTATGTTTTTGGATCAGGGAGTAGGACTAGCACCATTCTAGGATATGTTAAACCATTTTATATCTTTATAGCCTAATCACTTGAATTCAATTCCAAATGGGCAGTTTGAGTCTGAATTTGGCCAGATTTTAAGACTTTATCAGTAGGTTTCTTTTCTTTTTTCTTTTTTTAAGATTTATTTATTTATTTGCATGAGCAAGGTCGGGGGCAGAGGAAGAAGGAATCTCAAGCCATGGAGCCCGATGCAGGGCTCAAATCACAAAACACTGAAATCATGACCTGAGCCAAAATCAAGAGGCAGGTGCTTAACTGTCTGAGCACCCAGGCGCCCTTATCAGTAGGTTTCTTATGTGAAAGTCTGGTCATTGTCCTGGAATGAATAGCACCTGGAGAATTTAAATGGGAATGTATGAAGGTTGTCATACGACTTTGTCCACATCAAATCCATAGATCTTATAAAACAAACAACAGAACTTTGCTGCTTTGCCAGAAAAGTGTCATCTCTTCAGCTATTATTAAAATGTTTTTTTGTTTGTTTGTTTTGCTTTGCCTGAATAGAGTTATTGCCTCATCTGAGCACTTAAAAGGGGAAATTAATTATTTCCTTGCTCTACCCCCATCACATCTCATTGTCTCCAGACCAACGGAGTCAGAGCCAACTGTATTCCAAGTGAATAACTGCAGTCAAATCTGGAAGGAAAAAACATACATACTGAAAAACTGGAAATAATTTAATATTTTGTAGAAGATAAACCTCTGTAGGATATATTATATAATTGGATTTTGAGATCACTAGACAAGAGAGAAAAGGAAAATTTTAGAATAAATAAAATTTCACGTAAAATAAAGTGAAATAGGGGGCGCCTGGGTGGCTCAGTTGTTAAACGCCTGCCTTCGGCTCAGGTCATGGTCCCGGAGTCCTGGGATCGAGCCCCGCATCAGGCTCCCTGCTCAGCGGGAAGTCTGCTTCTCCCTCTCCCACTCCCCCCTCCTTGTGTTCCCTCTCTCTCGCTGTGTCTCTCTCTGTCAAATAAATAAAATCTTTAAAAAAATAAAAAAATAAATAAAATAAAGTGAAATATAGATGAACTTGTCATAGATTCTAGATTTTGTGTGCTAATATTAATCCTGAAGATCTGAAATGACAATATGGTTCATCAGAGCTCATGATAAAATTAGGTGATGAATGGCCTGAGTCTGTCTTACTATAAACTCAGTAATACCAGGAACCCACCTTGTGGTTATGTATAGTTGCTATAGGTATTCTTGGCAACTGGAAGAATCCCTACCCTATCTTGTAAATTGATGGTCAAGTGGTGTTTGGTAGGAAGTATAAATGGATTCCCTGTACCTTATCATTCCTGCCAAAAATGTAAATTGAAATCTCATCCCTAGAATAATCACAGACATTTATGCCATCTTTAAAAACTTGAAAGTCAATTATACTTCAGTTAAAAGAAAAAAAAAAAACTTAAAAGATGAAATGGAGGTAATGTTTTCATATCATTGTTTAATAGACCTCCCAGTTTTTAGAGACATATACCATATTTAAGTGTGATTTAAACTAAATTAACTAAAATTCCTTCAACATTATGCCATATGGCCCCGAAGGAGAGTCAATTAAGGAAATTCTGGCAAATGATATGTTTTCATGAAACATATTTTGAGAACCCTTTTGCTTTAAGGGAGAAGGTGGGCTTGTAGCAAAGGTTTACACTACTCCGAGAATTGACTAAATAGCAAGTTGCATGGAATAATTATGCAAGATTAAAAGATTGGTAACATAGTTTGTGAATCAACCAGTGATATTTAATTTTAAAAAATCACAGTAATGCTCAATTCTCTCTTCTCTCCTCATATATATATATATATATAGTATATATACATATACATATGTATTTATTTTATTTATTACATTTACATATACATATGATTTTATTTTCCAGCTAACCTAAGCAGTTATATAGTCTGAAATGGTCCTCTGTAGTTAACCCTAAACCAACAACTATAAAACCATCCTGAACAATATTTTAAAAGGATAAATGAAAGGCATTTCATGCTCAGTGGACTGGAAGATAAAATTGTTTACATGGCAGTTTTTCATAATTTATCTATAGATATAATGCAGTCCTTATCAAAATGCCAGCAGGCTTTTCTGCAGATATTAACACAAAGATCATGAAATTTATTTGCAATGCAAAATCTAGAACAGCTTAAATAATTTTGTAAACAAATAAAATTAAGAAACTCATATTTTCTGATTTCAAAACTTCTCAAAAAGCAAGTTATCAAGACACTGGAGTATTAACATATGGCTAGACATACAGATCAATGGAACAGAATTGAGATTCCAGAAATAAATCTATATCCATATCCATATCCATACATAAATATATATATTTAGAGGCAGAGATTTAGTTAGTTCGGTAGGCTCAATTGATTCTTGACAGAGTTGCCAAGGTGGTTCATTGTGGGACAGGATAGTCGATTCATTAAATAGTTTTGGAACAATTGTCTATCCCACTAAACAAAGAGGAACTTGGGCCCTTGACTCACAAGATACACAAAAATTAAATGGATTGCATATGTACATATAAGAGCTAAAAAAAGAATTACAAGAAACTATAGGAGCCAATCTTTGAAACTTTAGATTAAGCAAAGGTTTCTTAGTATGGTTCATAAAACAAAACTAAACAAAAAAGATAAATTTGATGTCATTAGATTTTAAAACTTTTGCACTTCAGAAGTCACCATTAAGAATTATTTTTTTTAAATCAGAGAAAATATTTATCAGATAAAGGACTTCTCTCCAGAATTTTACAAAACAACAATAATAACAAAAATCTTGGTACTTAAAAATAATAAATAAAAAAATCCAATAAAAAGGGGGGGGCAAAAGATATGAAGAGACACTTTACCAAGGAAGATATACAAATGAGCTAATAAGCACATGAACAGATGTTCAAAATTATTAGTCATTAAAGAAATAAAAATTAAATCCACAGTGAGATGTCATTTCACACCCATCAGAGTTGCTTTTTAAAATAAGAACAATAGCAGATGTTGACAAGGATGTGGAAAAGGGGAACTCTCATTATTACTGGTCAGCGACTTTGTTAGACCATATGGCAATTTCACTCTCTGCAATGGAATACTATCCAGCAATAAAAATGAGCAAGTTACTGACACATGCTTATGCCATGAATGAACCTCAAAAACACTGTATTACTTTTCAGTTGCTATATTAACAAGTCACCACAAATTTAACACAAAAATAACACAACTGTATCTTATAATTCTGTAGTTTAGAAGTTAGACACGGGTCTCACTGCACTAAAGTCAAGGTACTGGCAGGACTCGTTCCCTAGTGGAAAATCTGTTGCTTTGTGTTTTCCAGCTTCTAAAACCTATCTGCATTTCTTGGCTTATACCCCTTCCTCCATCTCAAAGCCAACACCCTTGCATCTCTCTGACTCTTTCTTCAGTCCTCACATCTCATTCTCTGACCAGAGCAGGAAAAGGTTCTCCACTTTTAAAGACCCAGGTGTGTAGATTGGGTCTGCCTGAATAAGCAGGATAATCTCCTCGTCTCAAGGTCCACACCCTTAAACCCACCTGTGAAGCCTTTTACCGTGTAAGGAAACATTCAAAGATTCCTGGGATTAAAGTGTGGACATCTGTGGGGCATTATTTTGTCTACCATAAACATTTTGCTAAATAAAAGAAGCTATGAGACCACATATTTAATGATTCAGTTTATATGAAATGTCCAGAAAAGACAAGTATGTAGAGACAGAAAGATTAGTGGTTGCCTGATGCTGGAGGTGAGATTGAAGATTCACTATAAATGACTGAGGTATTGTATTGGTGGATGAATATGTTATAAAACTAATTTATCGTGATGGTCACACCACTTAGTAAAGTCACTGAAAATAATTGAGTTGTACATTTGAAATGGGTATATGGTATGTAAAATATAGCTTAAAAAAACACAATTGTTTTTTTTAAAAAGAACAGGAATTTCACAAAGCTATGTAGCTATGTAAGTGGAGTGTGGAATAAAACCATGTTTTCACAGTCTATCTCCTTTCATTAAAGAGATGTAAGCTTCACATTTATAATTAAATTGTGTCAGTTGACTTCTGTAGTCAAAAGGTTTCTAGCTTTTTTTGTTTGCTTGTTTGTTTTTCTAGTAAAGTGCCTTTAAATATGACAAATTGATGTTTTATTTGACCATTTTGTAGGAAAATGGGACATGTGTGCAAGAAATTGAAAACTAAAATGTTGTCATGACCTATCACAGTGATATTTTCTAGAAGGTTTATTGGCAGATATTTGATTGCTGAATTGTTTGTTTTTTAAGACTTCATCTTCCTAGGCATTCTTGCATCCAAATAGAAGTTTCAGCAACAGCAGTGTGGTGTTTGTGTTCTTGTACAAATTTAAGTAGACAATTTCATAAAACTTTGTCCGGTAAAACTAATATAGCCTTCTACCTTCTTGACACATTTATATTTATGACTCAAAACAGAAAGTGATAAGGTGACAATTATTTAGGAACAAGTTTTGTCAGTATAAAGAAAACTTTCCAGAAAATAGTAAAAGTTTACTGTTTTAGGAATAGAATTAATTCTGATCAAAACCATACATAATTTTTAAAAATGTACTATACAGAAAAGGAAATTATTTCTCTTAAAAATAAACACGTATATGTACATTCATCTATATATAATTTCAAGTTATAGTGATACTTGGCAACAATAGTTTATTTTAAAATTGTGACATTTGGTTTTAAGATATAACAAAATATTGAAAAAACTATAACATTCTTCAGCAATAGAAAATTTTAATTGCTCTTTATTTGGGCAATATTGTAGATGAGATAACAATATCATTTTATATAATATGATTATTGCCATGTACATGGATTACTTTTAAATAAAAATAAACAAAAGCCAGCAATAGGATATATATAATTAGAATAAAGGAAAGCCAAGAAAAGAACATTGAGAAATGTTAATTCATTATATATAGGAATGAATGGAAGATTAGTGAGCAGAAGAGACACAAAGAGGTGATCTCAGAGGTGTCAGTAGACTTAAGGAAGAGATATACCCACAAAAACAGGGAGAGAATATATAAATCAATAGAGTTAGAAGGAACAAAGCAGATAATATAGCTCAGCATGCTCATTTTGTAGAAAATATGAGCTGGAGAAATTTAGGCATGGAGTCATATGAAGAGCATATGGGTTTATCAGTTAGACAGACTCCAGTTGAAATCATGGCTCTACCATTTTCTTACAATGTGACCTTGGGTACTTAATGACTCTGTGTCTCATGTAACATTGGGATGATTCCTATTTCATAGAGCTACTGTAAAAATTCATGGCAGTTGTAAAGCATCCTGTATGTTATAAATGCTCTTTGAATAGTAATTTCTTTGGGTGACTGTCTTAGGTCACATAGCTGGTTGGTAGTAAACAAGGAAATTGGTTCTCCTGATATCCAGTCTAGTTGGTGTTTCCTTTTATTTAAGTATCTAAGGTGCTCAGTTACCACAAGCATTTAAGAAAAGTATAGATCACAGATATATTATTTCCTTTTATGTCTTTCAAAGTAAAATTGAGTACAGGAAAAATCATACTATTATACTTTACTAAATTCTAACATGTATATATAATAGATATTATAAATAAAACCCATTTTATTAGACATTGTTTTTATTCTATTATAAGAGATCTATTACTGTTTATCCCTTACAAACTCTTGTTACTATATAGTCTTACCCTTTTGCCTTCAATATGCAATAGAACAAGCTTTATAATTATATAATCTCTAATTAAGAGATTGTTTATGTACATGTATTTATTCTAAGATTATTGGAAAGGTATAATATATAACTCTCTTACTGTGGTCTATTTCCAGTTCTTATTTAAATAGCATACCTGTAGCTTACTCTAGGAAGCAAACCTATTTGTAAATCATTTTTATAAAACCCAGTCACAGCAACCTCAAATCACACATAGAACTTCTATGTATACCCGAACATATGACAATAATTGGGACTGACACTGGTTTTATTCTATCTATTTTGTCCTTAAAAAAAAAAAAATCCTCATTTAAAAGGGAAAGCACAAAGCTCTTGGCATATCTTTTTTCATATTGATGGAATAGAAGATTGAATGAATTTTTCAGTCTCTTGTTTCTTTCTTAGTGATTTTCTCATTATCCTAGTTTCTTCTTAAAAATGAAATTTGTGCTGTGGCTTCTAGGGAGTTCACATTGTCTCTCCATGTAGAAACAGAACATGATTTTGATACATACAGGTTATAGTCAGCTTATATATCATGGGGACAGCTCACTATAGTGCTTTTTAAAGTTGCTATTTGCATTTAAGAGTTCTACATTCCTGTTATTTCTAAGTTTCACTGACCTTAAAAAAAGAGCACAACTACACAATAGCAATTTGCAAGAAAATATGGATCTTATTTTTGAGATGTTATTTTTGGTTTGTTTTCTCTAGAATAATAATGGCCAGTAGCGAGACAACAGAAAGATAACAGTTTCATACTGTGTTTTCACTGAATGTCAAGAGAATCTCTTCTATTTCGCTTTGATGAACACCAGACATATGCATTGTCCCTCACAACTGACCAGACTAATGAGGTTAAGCATTGAGAACTGGCCTAGACTAAAACCAATGTTTTTGCTTTTTGTTGTTGTTGTTGTTCTTTTTTCTTGGGGAATTTGCTGTTGTTTCTTTCAGATTTGGGTTTATTTGCTATTGTGTTGGTCTAGAGATAAGTCCAACTCAAATGGGAAAAGAAATGATCTAGGTGCTATTCCTTTGTATAACTCATGAACTAGTCTTCCGAAAGTTTCAGGGACCCAAGAGTAATTACTTGTTTCAAACCAACCACCTACAACTACACAGGTTGTGGACAGGAGGGCCTCTTACACATAGATGAGAAGTCAATACAATGTTTCTGTAAAGGACCAGATGGTAGGCTTTGTAGGCCACATATGGTCTGTGCCACATATTCTCTTTTTTTCTTACTTTTTTTTTAACAACATCTAAAAATGAAAAAAAAAAAAATTCTTAACTCATGGGCCATTGACAAATAGTCCATGGGCCAGCAGTCTAGTGGGCTGCTCTTTAACAATCCCTATAGGTAGATTATACATTTAAAAGTTATACACAGGGGCGCCTGGGTGGCTCAATCATTAAGCGTCTGCCTTCGGCTCAGGTCATGATCCCAGAGTCCTGGGATCGAGCCCCGCATCGGACTCCCTGTTCAGCGGGAAGTCTGCTTCTCCCCCTTCCACTCCCCCTGCTTGTGTTCCCTCTCTCTCTGCGTCTCTCTCTGTCAAATAAATAAATAAAATCTTTAAAAAATAATTAAATAAAGTTATACACAGCTTATGTTTTTTAGATCTGAATCATTGTGCAATGGAGGGTAAAAAAGAGAAATTACTTTATTTAACGGTTATATATTGACTAGTATGTGATAGTATCTATGCCAGACAATATTGTTCTAAGTTCAAATGGTGAACAAAACGGTCATAGTTCCTCCTCCCCATGGAATTCATGGTGAAGTACAATTAAGAGGGATGTAAGAGGTGTTATGAATATATAGTGCAAGGTGATTGATAACATTCCTCTGAGAAAATAGGTTTACATTGAAACCTACATTGTATAGTTGACACGCTACATTAGTTTCAACATCGAAAATGAATTAAGTTAAAATTTGTTGCATGAATGATGAATTGTAAAAGGAAGCAATCTATGTCTGATATCAAAGTAGACGTGTCCAGAAGATAGTCAAATGTATGTAAGTATGGAGCTTGAGTATTCTTGAATTGGAACAATAAATATAGTTGTTGACTATATGTATTTTTTTAAATTTTAAGTCATGGGATTTGGTGAGGTGACCTAGAGACAGTGTTTATAGAAAGAGTAGAAGATATAAGAAACAGCTCTGGAATTACATATTTAATGAGTTGAGGGGCTTACTTGCCCAGGACACTGAGAAAAATTGTCCGATAGGGCAGAAACAGAATAGTTAATTTTAGAATCACTGATATGAAGAACACCATGGTCTCACAAATTCATCAGAAGGATTATTGTGCAAAATGAGAAATGTGACTGTGGTAGATGCAGTGTCAGGATATTTTGTGGCTATACAGATGGAGTAGGGCTGAGGAATAGGATATCTTTAAGAGACAAATTTAGGACTAGGACACAGAATCAACTCATTTTGAGATATATTCCCTAGTTATTAGTTGCAGTGATGTCTCCATTGAAGAGAGGGGGTAAGAAATTGTAGCTGTTCTATAGATGGGACCTGTTGTCTGAATTAGCATTTATTTGTTTTGCTTCTTTCTACCTGTAGTTACTTTCACTCCAATATCTAATTCACTGTATGTATAACTACAAATTATGTTGAATCGTTTATGAAATTTTTTGACCAAGTATTATTTATATTAAACCCTAAATGATGCTCCATGATACACAAATAAAAGCTCCTCAGTTAGCTTTTAAATTTTCATTGACTGTCCAATTTCCATCATAATATTGGCCTCTTATATTCCATTTAACTTAAATAAGTTAGTTCATTTTCAGCTGCCCGGTAGCCATTCCCAAGCTGTGGCCCTCAGTATTTCCCAATTCTCATGTTGAAGTGATTATAGTACATTGTCACAGATAGACAGTATTACAAAATCTCAGCATAACTGTGCAGGTGTGATCTCTATTTTTCATTTCTGTATTTAATTAAATGAAAATTCTTTCAGTTAAAAGTTACATACCATTATATGTTACATTAATTAAGAAGAAAGCCCTAATTAGGGAGTCTCTTAGGAGACCCACATATAAACCTGGACATACTCAGAGTAAAGATAAAAAGAAATAAATGTACTATCAAGAAAGGATCAGAAAACGTTTTTGTATGTCTTAAACTTGGAATTAGTTGTTGAAGTAAAAACAAATCTTTCCAAGATTCACATTAACAGTGCAGTTGAAAAATTCTTAAGCAAAGATTTTAATTTAAAATGGTTTCAGGTTGGCATTGTCCCCCGGTAACACACATAAAAAAAAAGAAATTCCCTCTGGAAGAAAATCTATTTTAGACCAGGTCAACATTTATATTAGGCCTCCATCAATTACACTGTGTATCCCAACTAACATGTGAAAAAAACATACCTATGCAAATCAAGGAAACAGGTTATATAACTTGTGGATAGCACAGTCATATGGACTTGGTATTATAACTGTTTATTATATTTATATTATATTATATTATATTATATTATATTATATTATAATTATTTATTATTATTATAACTTCTTGGTATTATAACTGTTTCCAGAATCTGGATCTTTTTTTTTTTTTTATCCTTATGTTAACCCCCATACATTACATCATTAGTTTTAGATGAAGTGTTCCATGATTCATTGTTTGTGCATAACACCCAGTGCTCTATGCAGAATGTGCCCTCCTCAATACCCACCACCAGGCTAACCCATCCTCCCCTCCCCCTCCCCTCTAGAACCCTCAGTTTGTTTTTCAGAGTCCATTGTCTCTCATGGTTCGTCTACCCCTCCGATTTCCCCCACTTCATTCTTCCCCTCCCGCTACCTTCTTCTTCTTCTTTTTTTTTTCTTAACATATATTGCATTATTTGTTTCAGAGGTACAGATCTGAGATTCAACAGTCTTGCACAATTCACAGCGCTTACCAGAGCACATACCCTCCCCAGTGTCTATCACCCAGTCACCCCATCCCTCCCACCCCACCCCCCACTCCAGCAACCCTCAGTTTGTTTCCTGCAATTAAGAATTCCTCATATCAGTGAGATCATATGATACATGTCTTTCTCTGTTTGACTTATTTCACTCAACATAATACCCTCCAGTTCCATCCACGTCGTTGCAAATGGCAAGATCTCATTCCTTTTGATGGCTGCATAATATTCCATTATATATATATACCACATCTTCTTTATCCATTCATCTCTCGATGGACATCTTGGCTCTTTCCACAGTTTGGCTATTGTGGACATTGCTGCTATAAACATCGGGGTGCACGTACCCTTTCGGATCCCTACTTTTGTATCTTTGGGGTAAATACCCAGTAGTGCAATTGCTGGATCATATGGTAGTTCTATTTTCAACTTTTTGAGGAACCTCCATACAGTTTTCCAGAGTGGCTGCACCAGCTTGCATTCCCACCAACAGTGTAGGAGGGTTCCCCTTTTTCCGCATCCCCGCCAACATCTGTCGTTTCCTGACTTGTTAATTTTAGCCATTCTGACTGGTGTGAGGTGGTATCTCATTGAGGTTTGGATTTGGATTTCCCTGATGCTGAGCGATATTGAGCACTTTTTCATGTGTCTGTTGGCCATTTGGATGTCTTCTTTGGAAAAATGTCTGTTCATGTCTTCTGCCCATTTCTTGATTGGATTCTTTGTTCTTTGGGTGTTGAGTTTGATGAGTTCTTTATAGATTTTGGATACTAGCCCTTTATCTGATATGTCATTTGCAAATATCTTCTCCCATTCTGTCGGTTGTCTTTTGGTTTTGTTGACTGTTTCCTTTGCTTTGCAAAAGCTTTTTATCTTGATGAAGTCCCAATAGTTCATTTTTGCCCTTGCTTCCCTTGCCTTTGGCGATGTTTCTAGGAAGAAGTTGCTTCGGCTGAGGTCAAAGAGGTTGCTGCCTGTGTTCTCCTTTAGGATTTGGATGGACTCCTGTCTCACATTGAGGTCTTTCAACCATTTGGAGTCTATTTTTGTGTGTGGTGTAAGGAAATGGTCCAGTTTCATCAGAATCTGGATCTTATAGGTAAAGTGACTCTCTCAAAGAACTTTTTGCAACCATGTAAGATAATTATGTTTCAGTTTCTTGATGGCATGGCTAAGAGAATGATAGTGAAGCTTGGAAAACTCAACTTTGCATTTCCCTGCAGCCTGGGAGAATCCCACCATCTTCCACTCGCATACCCCTGGGGAGGAACCCTGGTGGGAGGAGATAGGAATTAACACCCATCAAACTATGCCTTTTTTTTTTTTTTAAGATTTTATTTATTTGAAAGAGAGAACAAGAGCACGCGCACAAGCACCAGCGGAGGCGGAGGGGAGGGGCAGAGGGAAAGGGAGAAGCAGATTCCCCTCTTAGCAGGGAGCCCCATGCAGGCCTTGATCCCAGGACCCTGAGATCATGACCTGAGCCGAAGGCAGATGCTTAACTGACCTGAGCCACCCAGGGGCCCCCAAACTATGCATTTTGATTGCATTGCAGATTGTTAAAACTTGTCTTCCATAAGCTTGATGCATTGAGTATGATCTGCATTCTACCTATGTATCAGTGTTCATTTTATGGATCCCAAAACCACTGTTGGACTACTTCACTTTGGTTATGCAAAACATGATAAAATACTGTTTATTTGGAGGTTTTTAAATATGCTTAGAGTTCTAACGGAGTTATAAAACAAATTAACAATGACTTTGCTACTATTACTACTAATAACTAATAGATGATATTTGAAAATTGAAGAATTTCAGATTAGGTAAGTAAGTTAGGCTGCCTATTAATGCTGCAGATGAAGTGCAGTTATGCAATGTGCAATACTAAACTTTTCCCAACACTTCTTTCTACAAATCCTTAAAAATTTGAGCCGCAGGAATTTCAAAGCTACCCTGATGTCTGGTATCTATCGACATCTGGGACTGGCTTTCATACATATCGGGGCTTTGTATTTTCTATGAGGAAAGCAGTCTTCTACTAAATTTTTCGTTGAATGACTGTTGCTCCTAATTCCTATTAGAATAGGTCACAGAAATGTGTTAGATTACATGAGAGATTTTCATCTTTGAATAATGTAGTTTCTAAATCAACCAAAGATCAAACAACTGAAACATTTTCAGTGAGTTTCAAATATTATATGTAATTTGACTTTCTGTTTGGATCCATCATGTCAGTAATAATAACCATTCTTTTCCCAAAGTAATCCAAACATATCTGTATATGTTTTGTAAGCTCTTCTAAGGAAAGAATTGGTGCTTCTGGGATTCAAAAAACAAGTATTTAAAATTCAGAAGGAGCTTTTACCAAGGAGAAAGTACTGGTATCTTTGATAGAAGTTCTTGATATTTTACTTGCATTTTAATCCAACAGAAAAATAAATAAATGTATTTTATTATTAATAATTTGCACAGTATCTAAATAGAATAGTGAGAAAAAGAAAGCAAATTGTAAATTGAAATAAAGAAGGAAATCTTAATCTAAATAATGATAGTAACCTGAGTTTGAGCTTGTGCATATGGCTTCCAGTTACTCTTTACTGAATAGTCTATTTTAGACTACAATATAGAAATACTCTTTACTGAATAGTCTATTCTAGACTACAAAATAGAAAACAAATTATGCATGGTTTCTCATTTTTTGCATAAATATCTGAGAGAACAGATATGTAGACAAAAGGTAAAGAAGTTTTTGTCTTTCTCTGCATCTTTAAGAAAATATTGCTCTGATCCTCCTTCTGTTGATAAAATAAAAATTCCAGAAAATATATCTCCTGGTGTTTCTAGTATTATTTATTTTACATATATTGACAAAAGAGTATCAGTTACCTAAAAGTTAACAAGTGCAATAGCTTTTATAACATGTCAGTAAATTTTCTTTCATAATATGTATAAAAATGGTTTCTGTTATTAGTCTGATTATTAATCTCACTTAAGTATTACTTTGATGATGGTAAGGACGCATATATATTTTTATTTTGCCATATAAAACATGTGTACTGAACACACTTCCTGAATATTGGTTGACTGAGTATATACATGATGATCTATACCTCTATATCCCATTTCATACTTTAATACTGATTTTATTATCCTTTGTTATATTTTATTGTATTTTTATGATCTTTACACAGCTTCTATGAGTTTTAGTCTTTCTATGCAGACTTTATAATTAGTGTCTCTCCTGCAGAAGAATGTATCTTTATTGATTTTGGTCTTATGTTATAATTTCTGTTTTCTGAAGTAATTTTAATTCATATTAACTTTAGATTAGATATATTTGACCTTTCATAATTTTCTTTTCTGCTTTTTGTTCTTTTTGGTGGTGGGGGTGGTGATAGTAGTGGTTAGTATTTTCTTAACATTTTCTCTTCTGAAGAAAAACAGTATAGCATAGTGTATAATAACTCAGTTTGTATTATACTATTGCTTCATCATTTATTAGATGTATGACCCTGGCCAAGTAATTAATCTTTCACATTTATTTCTTGACATATAAATAAGAGATAATAAAAGAATCTATGTTGAATCTCAATTTAGCTTTAATCATACATTTTGAAACATTTGCTTTCAAAACAAAAAAATTCTATCTTTTTATTTTAAAGGAGAACAGTTTAAGTTTGCCAACAATACTGAATGTGTATGATACGTAATGTTGAGATAACATAGACAAGGGATTTCTCTACATAGAGAAATTTCTCATCCTATTTTCTTCTCAATCTATTTTCCCTATACAGTGTTTTTTTTGTTTGTTTCATAGATAACAAGATTATTGAATTTACTCAAGGATGTCAAGTAGTTTTTGAAAAGTTTGTTCTAGATACTGCAAACATTTTTCTCCAATGCACTTTTTTTTGAGTCTTTAACATGATAATCCTTTAACTTGTACTATAGTATTTTTCTTAATTGCCATATTTTTTAATCTTTATTTTATTCTTCAAGAGATTGAGGCCTATTTAAAATTGTAACTTTCGGGCGCCTGGGTGGCTCAGTCGTTAAGCGTCTGCCTTCAGCTCAGGTCATGATCTCAGGGTCCTGGGATCGAGCCCCACATCGGGCTCCCTGCTCCGCAGGAGGCCTGCTTCTCCCTCTCCCACTCCCCCTGCTTGTGTTCCCTCTCTTGCTGTGTCTCTCTCTGTCAAATAAATAAATAAAATCTTTAAAAAAAAAATTGTAACTTTCTTTTTTTTTTTTTAAGGTTTTATTTATTTGAAAGAGAGAAAGACAGCTAGAGAGAGAACACAAGCAGGGGGAGTGGGAGAGGGAGAAGCAGGCTTCCCACTGAGCAGGGAGCCTGATGTGGGGCTCAATCCCAGGACCCTGGGATCATGACCTGAGCCGAAGGCAGACACTAAACGACTGAGCCACCCAGGCGCCCCTAAAATTGTAACTTTCAACAGATGGATTTGATGACCAGTCCTTGGCCCTTGCACTGTCTACCAAGAGCAGCATGATTCGCCTTCTGGAGGATTTTATCTGTATGGTAAATTGGTTTCCATAAATTCCATCACAAACTCATTTACTGATATTTACGTAGGTATCTTTGTTGTCTAAAGGTGAGAAATATTTATATTTTCCCTTCCCATTTCTTAATACTAAATGAGAGTAAAGAGCTGAAAAATATTAATAGACAATGTGCCCTAACTGCTTTCATCGCTCTTCTTTTTCCTACCGGTGCTTTCTAGCTCTCTCTCATAATTGTATATGGTCAGATTTGAAGGCATATTGCTTTTGTTACCTTCCATAAATGTCTTTGTACAGAATAATTACAAATTTCCCATTTTTTGGCTAATAAAGAATTTAGTTACCTAGGAAAATGAAAAAAAAGACTTCAGAGGATATAACACATCTTTTCCTGATTTTTTAAAAGAATAGTGGACATACATACACTAAATCTTTTTTTATTTAAGATTTTATTTATTTATTTGACAGAGAGAGAGAGGGAAAGAGAGAAAGAGAGCACAAGCAGGGGAGTGGCAGGCAGAGGGAGAAGCAGGCTCCCCACTGAGCAGAGAGCCAGACATGGGACTCAGTCCCAGGACCCTGGGATCATGACCCGAGCTGAAGGCAGACGCTTATCCGACTGAGCCACCCAGGCACCCTAAATCTTAATTATAACTTAGCTAACATATTTTTAACCCAGCTCCAAAGTCCATAAACTAATATATATATTTTTTACTACATTATTTATTGGATATCTTTATTTTTAATTTTGTGGCATTTTGAGTATTTACCATTTCCTCAGCATTACAGATATCTTTAGTGTGAAATTAAGAGCGACTGCATCACAGCTTAACACTTAAAAATCACAAAACACTTAAAAATAGAGGTTTCTGGGGCACCTGGGTGACTCAGTTGGTTAAGTGTCCAGCTCTTGATTTCAGCTCATGTCACGATCTCAGGGTTGTTAGATCAAGCCCTCCGTTGGGCTCCATGCTGAGCATGAAGCCTGCTTCAGATTCTCTCTGTCCTTCTCCCTCTGCACCTTCCCCTGACTTGCTCACTCTCTCTCTCTCTCTAAAAAAAAAAAAAAAAAAAATCCATATGTAGATACCAGAGTAATATTTCTTGTCATATCTGAAATGCATATCCATCTCTGATTGTGTCACATATATGTTGTATGAGGGTGGATGAGATGCAGGTAATATGATAAACAACTTCCATTGAAAGTGAAGGAGTTCCACAAATAGTCTTGTCAGAAATTTACAAGAAGTCTGGGAATGTGCTACTATATTGACAACAATGGTAACTCACTACACAATGAATTATAAGTAGTGATAAGTGACAAAGAAAAATAAATATTTAGTTAGGGACCTTATGACTTGCAGCTGGTGAAGAAAAATAACTTTCAAAACATTTTAATATCAATTTTATCAGCATAAAATTGAAAACAAATAGGCAATGATGTTATGATTATTTGAATTCTATGGATAAAGAAAATTATAAATGCAGAATTTAACATAGCTAGGTTTACATAGTGAGGAGGCTGAGATACCATGTTTTCTGTCTACCATGAAGGGTCATGAAAAAATTTTCAGAGTGAAAAAGACCAATTATTATAAATGAAAACAATTTACTAACAAAAAGGATCTTCTCCTTTAAAATTGAGGTCTCATATTAAATTATTAAGGATATAAATCCCAATTAAGTAATCTAGCCCCTAGGTTCATCTGACCCCTAAATAAAAATTTTAAATGTACATATTGAATATTTACTGTTTTAACCCAGTTTCCCATGAAAATAGAGACTGACACAAAACTTCTGTAATAAGATTTTACTGAGAGATACAACCCTTAGCTGCAAGACTGAGGAATAAAAGGGTCTCAAACCAATCTGAATTTAAGATTACAGAGAGAAGCAGCCCAAATTCCTCGAGTGGATTTATAGGAATGATTATGAGACATCAGTCCTAATTTCACCCTTTGGCTCCAAGACCTGTGAATTCTAGCTATTGGGGTCAAACTTGTATATTGGCTACTTATCCAGTGTACATACTCTATGATTGAGGACTCCTCTCCAACTCATCAAAGTTGTCCATAAGCCAGCTCCTTAGCTAAGTCTTCAGGAGATGTAGTCCATTATTCTTTAATACTTGTTGCTTCTGAATGATGAATGAGATATATGATAAAATTGGGGGAATCCGGGATCATGAACACATTTTCACACTTTTCTTGCTGTAAAATGGAATCTCTTGATCCAAGACAATGCTGTATATTGATGATACCATGTTGCATGATACCTCATGTATATATGTATGTACATTGAGGGATCAGGCAATCTGTGAGCCTTCTGGTGATTGTGCTGGCAAAGATAAAATGAGTAATACAAGTATGTATCATACCATCTCCAAGGTTGAAGGGATCAGATATAATTGATCATAACCAGATGGCTAGCTAGTCTCCCCAAAGATGAAGCTATAACTAGGACTCAGACTCTCTGCCATTGGTAGATGAACTTTTTCTGTATCAGGACATTGGATGATGATACTGTATCTTCTAAAAAACTTTAATTGTTTCCCTAATAGATAAGAATACTGCTTACAGTTAGAGATTAAGTGGGATATATGAGTATTTTTAATCATTTTAAGGTGCTAGCTACATAAGCACCTTGAAATTATAGATGAATCATGATTTAGTCTCCTCAATTTTGTTTATGTTTACATATCTTCCTCATTTACAATGGGGTTATGTCCCTATAAACCCATCATAAGTTAAAAATATTGTTAAGTCGAAAATCCATTTAATATACCTAACTTACTGAACACCGTAGTTTAGCCTAGCCTACCTTAAACGTGCTCAGAACACTTACATTACCCTTCATTTAGGCAAAATTATCTAACACAAATGTTTATTTTATAATAAAGTGTTAAATATCTGATATAGTTTATGGTTACTGTACTGAAAGTGGGGGGAAAAAACCCAGAATGGTTGTATGGGTACAGATGGTGTAAATGTATCAGTTGTTAACTTTGTGATCATGTGTGTAACCAGGAGCTGCAGCTCACTGCCACTGCCCAGTATCAGGAGAAAATATTGTATCACATATTATTAGCCTTGAAAGAGATAAAAATTCAAAATTTGAAGTATGGTTTCTACGGAATGGGCATGCTATCACATCATCATAAAGTCGAAAAACTGTAAGTCGAAACATCATAAGTCAGTTACCATCTGTGTAGTGTGTACCAGCTTAAAAAGTGTATACACAAAACAATGCAACAAATAATAAGTTTGGACCTATGTCTAAGGAGTCAAAAGGTGGCAAAATCTAATTTTATTGTGCTGTCTTTTAAGTGCATATTTCGTATGGCTCCATAAACATCTACTAGAGGAACTCTCCTTGAAGACAAGGCAGGTTTTGGCATGAGACCAAAAATACACTACATTAAAAGTTGAATGAAAACAATAACATAGCCAGAAGTCATTAGTATGCAGTGCACTAAATATATTTCATCTCATGTGTATACCTAGATTAAAATACCTGGGTGGCTCAGTCGGTTAAGCGTCTACCTTTGGCTCAGGTTATGATCTCTTGGTCCTGGGATGGAGCCCTGTATCCAGCAGCCTGCTAAACGGGGAGTCTGCTTCTCCCTCTGCCCCTCCCCCCCGCTTGTGCTCTTGCTCGCTCTCTCTGTCTCTCTCAAATAAATAAAATCTTTTAAAAAAGGGAAACTTTCTAAATAATGTTATCAAGATTATGCAAAATATGTCAGTAAGCAGTTGACAATGTCACTATTATACAAGTGATTCAATGTTAAAGTGTTCAATCTCATATTTAAAATGAAAAATGAGGGGCGCCTGGGTGGCTCAGTCGTTAAGCGTCTGCCTTCGGCTCAGGTCATGGTCCCAGGGTCCTGGAATCGAGCCCCACATCAGGCTCCCTGCTCCGCGGGAAGCCTGCTTCTCCCTCTCCCACTCCTGCTGCTTGTGTTCCCTCTCTCACTGTATCTCTGTCAAATAAATAAAATCTTAAAAAAGAAAAGAAAAGAAAAGAAAAGAAAAGAAAAGGAAAGAAAATTAAAAATGATTAAGTTTTAAAGTAATATTAAAATTAACTTAGAGGAGATCGGGCATGTTCAGGGTGGTATGAGGGGGAGAAGAACCATGAGAGACTATGGACTCTGAGAAATAAACTGAGGGTTCTAGAGGGGAGGGGGTGGGGCGATGGGTTGGCCTGGTGATGGGTATTAAAGAGGGCACTATTGAATGGAGCACTGGGTGTTATATGCAAACAATGAATCATGGAACACTACATCAAAACTAATGATGTAATGTATGGTGATTAACATAATATAATAAAATTTAAAAAAGGTCAAAAAAGTAAAAAATTAACTTAGAAAATATAATGCAATATAAATTTTAATAATACTATTATTTTTTATGACTAAAGTAGCAGGGATTAAATATTGCTACAATTGTTTTATAAAGTGTTTGGCATTATCTGGTTAAAAAGGTATTAAGCACACCCTATGACTTTCTAACTTCATTCCTAGATATGCATCCTTGAGAAACTTTATATGTGTGCCAGGATATGTATGATAAAATATATGATAGAGATGAAATTATAATAAACTGGAAATAGCCTACAAATCCACTAAGCAGAAATATTTATTAATAAATCTTGGTATAAGAATGCCTGGGTGGCTCTGTCAGTTAAGCATCTGCCTTCAGCTCAGGTCATGATCCCAGGGTCCTGGGATCCAGCCCTACATTGGGCTCTCTGCTCAGCAAGAAGCCTACTTCTCCCTCTCCTTCTGCCTGCCATTCCCCCTGCTTGTGAGCACTCTCTCTCTCTCTCTCTCTTTCTGTCAAATAAATAAATAAAATCTTTTAAAAAATAAGTCTTGGTATATAATCGCACATTGAAATACTTAAAGCAAGGAAAATGAATTAATTGCAGCTGTAAGTAACAACATAAATACATTTCACAAATATAAGCTTCTTTGAAAGAAGCAATCACAAAATAATAAATATAATTCCATTTATAAGTTCACAATCTAGAAAATGATTTTATATTTTAGGAATGCATATTTTTATGTAACTATTACAAATAATAAATTCATTATCACATATTTCAGTATTGAAATTATTATTAAAGTGGAGGGAGGACTTTGCTGTGAGCTTCTGAATTCTAGAAATGTTTCATTTTTTTACTTAAATAATAGTTAAATGAATTTTTGTTTTTAAGAACCGTTCAAACTGTACTTCTATTTTATGTACTTTTGTTGGTTCACAACCTCCAGGGTGTAGGCTTAAATTGTGCAGTACTCCCTGAGAGAAGGGAGAGACCAAAGAAAGGTAGACCACTCCAGACCACTCCAGACCACTCCATGTGGCAGAGTTAATAAGCAAGGAACTTACCTACGAAGCCTGTTTTGGATGACTGCAAGATATGGTTTTATGCACCTGCCTGCCAAAGCTTAAAAGTTCATATAGAGGCCTCAACTGTGTTCATCTACGTTATACTCTTCAGGTAGTGTCAACACTGCATTTCTATCTCAAAGCTCTATCCCTGGGGATTCTTCTGGGATCAGGGAAGACAAGGAGAACATGTGTTCCAAGGACAGGGGTATTGGGGAGCCTCCAATTTCCCCAGTCCAGCTTGTGGGTTAACTGACATTCACATCTTCTCAGTGACCTCCCGCAACAACTCCTCACTATGCAAAATGCAGCTCATAGTGAAGGATGGAGTCATGAAGGTAATAGCAACATAGATTGATCAATAGTTGGGCAGACAGATGAGAGAGAGAGAGAGATCCCAACTTCCAGATAAAATTGGCTGTGGATATCATACCAGGCTTATTTTGTACATAAGAAAAAAATATGGATAATTCCCCTCTTCCTGTCATTTAATAACTATCAAATTATGTGTCTTTATACTGGCTTTACTGTCTTCTTTCCAGTTTCTGATTTTTCTCAAAAACATCCTTGCTTTACCTGTAACATTTCAGGCATGCCCGTAATAAAATAAAATCTTGCAAGCCTAGTTTTCTGGTGATAAAAATGCATTAGAATAATAAAAATAGAGTGAAAGGAAAGAAAAAATTGGTAGCATCCATTTCTCCCTAGATCTCTTCACTTTAATGGTAGGATCATTGAACATGCTTTTCTAGAAATGTGACACTAACTTAAAATAACCTATTTTCTGTCTGAGGATCTAAGATAATATTTGTTAAAATATGCAGAGATATATCTGAGCAAATATTTAATTTCTCTGGGCTTCAGTTTATGAATCTATAAAATAGAGAAAATAGTATACCTATCTTATAGAATTTTTGTGAAGATTATAAAGGTTAACATATGAAAAGCATTTATAACTATTCCTGGCCCGTAAAGTCAAGGTGATCATGACACTTGTCTATAATGAACACCCTCTGTGTACACCTGACTTACTACAATGATTATTAAATTTTGGCCATCTTGTTTTAACTCTATACCCACACATCTCAACCTCTTCACTGGAGTGTTCCAAAGCAAAACTCAAATGTCATAGCTTTTTATCCATAAATGATTCAGTATGTGTGGATCAAATATTTCCTCATCCTTCCTTTTTTATCTCTCCTACAATAATATTATCAAAATTAACATTAACAATAAGACCTTAGTATCAAGTCAGCATTCTATCTCCAACTTTCCAAAGCATTTTTTTCTCATCCATAGCAAGATGCAAACATTTTACACATTTGGTTGGCATGAGTCTTTTTTTTTTTTTTTTAATTTTATTTGTTTATTTGACAGAGAGAGACACAGCGAGAGAGGGAACACAAGCAGGGGGAGTGGGAGAGGGAGAAGCAGGGTTTCCGCGGAGCAGGGAGCCCGATGCGGGGCTCGATCCCAGGATCCTGGGATCATGACCTGAGCCGAAGGCAGACGCTTAACGACTGAGCCACCCAGGCGCCCCTGGTTGGCATGAGTCTTAAGTCTCCATTAATAACAATAGTTTAAAATGCATTTATTACCTTTTGAAGCCTATTTGATTTTAAATATGGCTTCTTCTTTACATCCATAATAATGAACCAGTGTCTGAATTTTCAGTGTATCACACCAGTCTCTTAAACGGAGTAGTCACTCAACAAGTAGTTTATCAGGGAATTTGATACTGATATAGTCATGTAACTGCAGACTAGGTGTTTCTAGACAGTTAATGCAACCGATTTTCAAGCTGAATATACTACGTTTGACATTTTTTTTAAATACATCAGAAGGAAAATTATAACACTGACTTCTGAGTTCTTTGATGATTTTTCAATTTTGTGAAATAAAATAGAATGTCTAAATACCCAAAGACTCAATGAAACACCCAGAAATTTTAAAGATATGTCAGCATAATTTTGAAACTGGAATAAAAAAATTAGAGAACAGTCTTCAAAATATTTATTTGAAGTTAACAGGAAAATGCCAGTTTACATGCCATAGTAATATATTTCTTAATGATTTAATCATATACCAAAAGTAAAGTGGAAAATTGGTCCAGCTATCTAGATATTCATTCAATTTAAGCAACAACAACAACAACAATGTGGCATGAATTATCAGATAATTGCTTCAGTTATTCATTTTATTTTGTGTGTGGGTAAGGAAAACTGAAGATGATCGTATCAATAAAGATGAAATAACCCTATTTTTATGGCATTACTTCTTTTCCAGATGGAGGAATATTTAAGTAGAGTGCTTAAAATTCATGTTTTATTCTTTTATTTATTGATATCTGAATCTGAAGCATATGTTATTCCAAGTGCAGATGTTCTTATTGCTAGATTTATTTGTTCCAATAAAGTAAAAGGCATATATATTCACCCTGTTTGGTAATATCATCTACATACTCAAAGATTTGCTTTACACTGGTATTTCAAACACCCAGTATTTGTATATGGAAATGTGTTAATTATCTGATTTTAATTATGTAATATTTTTCATGGAGATAATATAAGATGATAATGGCCATATTTTTTTCTTATAAAAGTTGAAATCCTACCACTATACTCTTTCAAACAATATAAACCCAAAAGAGCAGCAAGAACATCCTTTTGCTTTTGTTCATGTGATCCACTTATGTTGCCTTTTATGTTGCAACTTACAGCCCAAAAGCAATGAGAACAGTGTCTGCTCACCTTCACCTCTGCAGCCAACCCAGTGCCAACCACTCTTTCTCTCTACTGAATCCCTGACCAAGACAGTTTCTTGTTACTTAAGAGGAATGCCTATTTCTTTTCTGCTCTCTACCTGGCCTTGATAGCATCTCTGTGATTCCACAGATCAAATACCTTTCATAGTGATAGTCCTCCCACATCTGCTCCATATCTCACCATTGACGTGACACTACTTTACAGTGCTCATCTGATTCATGCAGCCTTTACACACATAGCATTTAGTGAACTCAGTCATTCTATGTGTGTATATATATATATATTACATAATATATATTTATGTTAATATATATTTGAATAGGAGCAGTTTATTCTGTCCTATTTAATTATTTAATGCATTAAGTCATTTCTCTAAAAGTATTTGGCAAATAAACTAATTAATAGCTCAGATTTGGCAAATGTGATGGTAATCTAAATGATTTTATGGGTTACATAGTTGTTTTTATTTTATAGGGCAAATTATATGTGTACCTCAAAGTATTCTCATACTTCTATAATTTAAAAAAAGTCCTCTGTAAAATAATCTGAATGGTTATTCTAGTTCTTTATGTAAATAAAATTTATGTAAAGCATAATTAATTTTCAAAAGCTTTCACCAATACATTCATTGATAGAAAAGATTGATTCATTATGCATGGTTAAAGTTATAGAAGTTTTTCAGTAAGTTTAGTTCTCTAGAGTATCATCTACAAATCCTGTTGTTTTCTTTCTTCTTTTTCTTTTAAAGATTTTATTTATTTATTTGAGAGAGAGAGAATGAGAGACAGAGAGCATGAGAGGGAGGAGGGTCAGAGAGAGAAGCAGACTCCCTGCTAAACAGGGAGCCCGATGCGGGACTCGATCCCGGGACTCCAGGATCATGACCTGAGCCAAAGGCAGTCGCTTAACCAACTGAGCCACCCAGGCTCCCCTATCCTGTTGTTTTCTGAAAATGCTATGCTGCTGCAGAGTTAAATAAGATAACACTAAGGGACATGCTTTCTGTGAGGATCACCGTGATTTTTTAAAGTGAATTTCATGTTCATTTTACAATAATTTTCTTCATTTTTAAAAAAACAGATTCCTACATTAAAAAACAATAGAGGAAATTCTAATTTATCATAGTGAAAGGAGGAAAATTTTGCAGACAAGTATTCTAAATATTGTTATTTTTTAAGTATAATAATTAAGTAAAATAAATGCTTATGTACCAAGCACCCCAAATTGAAAAAATAATTAACATGTGATTAAAGCTCTTTTTATTTTGTATTCAAGACATAAAGGGAGATTACTACACCGGAATATTGCTGCCTTGGGCATCCATTTCGTGTGGCCTCATGGCCTGCAGGGGCCTTTAACTGATACTCTCCCTTCTTGCCAGCACATGTCCTAAAAATCACCTGTAGAGTCTTAGGTAAATGTAGTTCCTGATATGACTACTCCCAGCCTTGTGTGTACCTTAGATAAAACCCAGGTGAAGCTTATCATAACCCCACTCTCTCTGGTTCGAACTGACCAATCTGGCTTTAGCCCAGGAACTCAAAGCAGTCCACCCATCAACCCTAATACAGACATGTACCCCAGGTCCTGCCAGCTATGCTCTCTCTGCCTGCGCCCTGCCTTAATCTTCCCGAGTACCTTCTCCAGGACCTGTGAGTAATAATCTTCTCTATTTAATTTTCCCTTATAGTCTTTTGTTGAACAGTGGCTCAGCATTTCATATGCTGGAGATCTACTCTAACAAATGCTGAAGTTACGACAGATATGTATATAAACAGTATTGTTTTTGAGATTTTGAGTTTTGTTAATGATTTTATTCTCTAAGTGAGATTATCAAGCATGCTATATTTATTCAACAGTGTGATTTCAGGATTGTAAGTGGTGATAAACACAGACAAGCACTTATTTATTTCCCTAGACTGATATTTCAGGCTTTTCCTGATTTGTGCTATTGTAACAAACCTGTGATAAATTATCTATGAATGTGTCTTGGTGTATTCATGTGCAAGAATTCCTTTTTTGTTGTTTTCAGCATAGAAGTGGAATTTCTGGTTCATGAGTTCTTTATGTTTTTATCATCCAATGATCAGTACTCTTTGACTACTCAGAACTCTATCCCAACTTCAGAAGTGTCATGTCTCCTCTCAAGTGTCGATGAAAACAAAATGGCAACAGTATTTGGGAAGAAGCTTGTTAAAAGATAAACTGAGGCATGTTAAAATTTTTAAGAGTTTATTTGAGCAAAAAAATCTATTTGAATAGGCAGCACCAAACCGGAAGTGATTAGGAGCATACCACTGACAGGAGCTGGGGGAGAGATGTTTTTACAGAAAAGGCAGATGCAAAGCAAAGCAATTATTTGACCCATAGCTTAAAGCCTAGTTGGCTTTTGTGAGGGCTGCCTTTAAGTTTCGGTTTCATAGCCTTGAGACATTTACAGCCTTAGCTTTTGGTTTGCTTATATGGGCTGCCACTGCGCTAGAGCCACCTCAGTCTGATGGCCTCGTTATTTAATTAATTTAAGAAGCTTAATTATAGAATTAGTCTATGAGAGAAAAAGGACAACAAAGATTTTAAGACGCTATTTTTGGAGATTAAAATGTACTATTAAAATATTTTTTTCTTCTCTGAATGTAAGCTTCTGAAGGGTTATGATATTTATTTTAGGCAAAATATTAAATATGCTCAAATGTGAGTCACTGTTTATATCCTTGGGAAACCAGATATGACCTAAAGATTATCATGATTTACTAAACTTTGATCATAGTGATACCTATCCAAAATGGGGTAATCAGAAATGCATTAATCAATGTCAAAATAGGGAAAATGCTTGCATATCTCCTCTTGGCTTGCTATCAGGAATGTGGCTTACTTGATTCTGGAAAGGATTATTTGCTCCTATGGGGGAGAAACAAAAACAGTACCATAGACATGCAGTTAGCAGATTTGGCATCTAAGTGCCTGATCCAAATGTCATATTGGACATTTACTTAACCTCTAGAACCTCAATTTCTCACCTTCAAAATGTTATATTAGTTTCTATTTTGCTTTTGTCACTGGGTTGTATAGAAGTCATTATCAAGCAACGTAGTGAATATGAATGGGCTTTTAAAACTGACAACATTATGTAAATGTATGGAGTGATTATTCAGGACTTCCAAACACATTCATAGAATGATGAGACCAGTGAGCATATGGCTTTGGTGACAGGGAGTATAATCTTTGAGACTCTGAACACTAAATGTATTACCGCTTACTTCTGTGAAAGCCATATGTGCCCACAAAGAGATATACACATACACAGGGAGGAAAAATACACATGCCTGTGCACGCGTGCACGCGCGTGCACACACACACACACACGTCATAATTAATTACCTTGAAATAGTGTATAATGTTCTAAAATATACTTTGAAACCAATACTACCAGAAGAGCATCCTTGAATGTTGATGTCTAAATGAAATTTCAGTTGATTGTAGCAGTGTTCTGGCATTGAATCTATGTTAATCAACAGACTGAGAAAATGAACCCAAAAAGTATCTTATGATTGCTGTTAACCTCAGCAAAGACAGAGGTGACAGCAGCCATGATAACAGCTTCACGAATGCCAAGGGAATTGGTGCACTGCCATTCTTTGCAGAAGCTGACAGCTGCTAAGTCATCTCTTGTGTAATTGCTATTTGTTTTACTCTAGAATTTTACACATTTGATGTTGGTGTTAAATTCCAAAGTTAGAATAGAAATTATGTAAGGCTATACTGAATTATAAATATAATTGCTTAAATCAATCAATTGTTGCTTATTATTAATTGATGCTAAGTCAGTACTAATTTATCATATAAGGAGTAATTATACATATATATAAAATACATACATATATATATGATATTCAAATATAGTTCAAACTGGGCAGTCTGACTCAAAGGAGAAAGTATTACACAGTGATTTCAACACTGCTTGAGCCTATCTATATTGACTTTCCCTAACTGTGCTATCTGTATTTACAACAACATATTTAAATTCAAATTTCTTTTAGAACTACTAATAACTGACTTTATGCCAAGTTTTCAACTTTTGAATTCCCTGTAACTATTCAATTTCTCTACGATTCCATGAGTCTATATTTTTATGCAAGGTAATTCCCAAAAATGTAATGCTAAATTATACTTTGCAAATATAAAAAAGTTTTTGGAAAATTTTATATTTGATGTATAATGACTAAAGTGACTTAAAAATAGCACTTAATTAAACTTTATTTAAATGTAAATGCTTTGAGTTTTAGTTGACATATTCTGTCCCCCAATTATTATATTTCTTATATTACCTTCACTCAGAATAGACACATGATAGACATTGAAAGTGTTTATTTAATGAACCTTACTTATATACAAAACAGTTTGATTAATTGAGGAGGATAGAAAATGAATATTTACTGTCTAATTATTAGAGTAAATTATAATACACTAGACAAAGTGATTAATATGTAATATACATAAAGAATACTGAATCAACATTATGAGAGAAACAGAAACACTGTGGAAGTTGAAATAATATTAGGTTTCTAAGGTCTTTAGCAGATATTAAATATTTATATATTATTTTAGAATTTGGGTCAAGAAAGATTAGTGGAGGTCATGACAATCAGCCCATACCAAAGAAGCATGGATTTTAAAATGAGATAGTTGTATGTCCTCATGAAAAATGATACTGAAAGTTCAGAGAAGCAAATGGTAATTATTCTTGTTAGTTATCAGTCAGGATCACATTGAACCAAATCTGTCTGAAGAGAGAATGTATAGCCAAGCAATGTCTTCTGAATTGCACACCTCTGTTAGTCACTCATTTTCCCTTAATAAATATTCACTTTTAGTCCATAATCATATATTCTGTTTGCAAGTTTTATTTAATTCTCATTTTATCAGCATCATTTAAAAAACCACTTGTTTTGCACTTTTGGAGTCACAGTGCTTGTAATAAAATAAAGATGGCCCTATCCTTTGAATGAAAGAACATGTAGTGATTAGAGATAGAAAAAAAAGTTATTGTACATTCACCATATAAATATATGCTTTTCCTACTTGCTGTGACTCTGAATATGCAAGTCAAGAAATAACCATTAAATGGCATTTCTCTACAAAGCTGAGAAAATGATGAATACTACTTAGTTCAAGACACCCAAGAGTGTGTGTATGTATGTATGTATACATATGTATGTGTATGTATGTATGTGTATATATACATATATAATACCAAACATACCTTTTAGTTATTTCTGGTCATAGTCTCTTTCATTAAATTATATGCAGTTTTAGGTTCTGTATCAATTCCCATTTAAAATGAAACAATGATATATCCCTTTAGCAAAGTTAGTGTGAGGCAAGTTCTTTATACAATAGTCCAAGAACTGGTGCTGGAAATAATTAATTCATTTTCAAGTTGTTTATAGTCTACTTGGATAATACGTACATTTTAGAAATCTGTTAGATCTCAGGTATAACCTTTAAATTCTATTTTTTTGTAGAATGTAGTGTACCATTTTACCTTCTTTCCATTTATAATTGGGGAAAAATAAAAGTGGACTTCTATGTAATATGAGAGAAAACCAAATAAATTATAATTTGTCTTTAACCTGAAGCTGTAGTATTCTTGCCACTACTTATTCTTTAAAACTGTGACTTTGTATAATCAGCAGTATATTCTCAGTGACATTTCAGTTGTTATTTTGATCTAAATGTCATTGTAACTAGTGTATCTACCTTTAACTTCACTGAAAGTATAAAAGCATTTTTTTTGATACTTGGAAAGCTATAAGGAATGATAAGAGAACATGATGACCCAGCAAAAGTTGTCTCAATATACTATTATTTGTGGGGTGACTGGGTGACTCAGTCAGTTAAGTGTCTGCCTTCGGCTCAGGTTATGATCCCAGGGTCCTGGGATGGGGTCCCGCATCGGGCTCCCTGCTCAGCGGGAAGTCTGCTTCTCCCTCTCCCACTCCCCCTGCTTGTGTTCCTGCTCTCACTATCTCTCTCCCTGTCAAATAAATAAAAGAAAAATATATATACTATTATTTGTATCTAAGTGTATTACAATAAGACTCTAAAACAATGTAGGTTGTATGGTAGATTCTTACAAATAAGTATTGTAAAACAGGATATTTCCATTTATCCTAATATGTGCCCTCAATTGATTCAAAGACAAAGCCTTTTGAATTGATAATATAAACTCAAAGAGGTAAACAATTATGTTTCCTAATATCCAAATGATATATACCAGGTGGTATTTTGATTAACAGGTTAAGCACATGGGAAGAACAGCAGGTGGGTAATGAGATGTGTTCTGAACCAGAAATATCTTTCATTCTTTCATGGTAAATTCACTTTTGCAGACAATCTAGAATACTTAGGAAAAGCCAATTGCAATTTTAAAAATGTGGCAGCTTCTGACAAATCTAAATTAATGCACATATTACTGTTTTATTCACTAATATGTTTATGTTTAAATGCATTCATCAGTGTTTGTGAATTAAATCTTAGATTATTTAATCTCTTCTTATTTCTTTTTTCTTTCTTATGAATTTGCACTCATTAATTATATCCTTTTCAACAATGCAGAAGGTATTCCTCTAAGAGTTAATTCTTCCAACTATTCAATAATTTGTGTTGTCCTTTCTTTCATCTCTCACTGTCTATGGATATGGGTTTGGCAAGAAAGCTCCAAAAAGGGGCATTTTGTTATTATTAGCATTTTTAAGTAATCAGAATAATCTCAATCCTGTTCTGTTACTTTTAAACTTCATGTTGGAATTGATTGAATTCTAATTTCCTACTGCATGTCCGTCTAGAAGAAAAATACCTGAAAACATAGTCTTTGATTGAGTCTTTGGTTTGATTTAAAAAAGCAGTTTGGCGGGGAGAGGGGGATGCCTGGATGGCTCAGTCAGTTAAGTGTCTGCCTCTTGGCTCAGGTCATGATCTCAGGGTCCTGGAATTAAGCCCTACATCAGACTCTCTGCTCAGCAGGCAGTCTGCTTCTCCCTCTCCCTCTGCCTGCCCCCCCTGGCTTGTGCTCTCTCTCTCGCGTGCGCTCACTCTCTTTCTTTCTCTCAAATAAATAAATAAAATATTTTGAAATAAAATAATTAAAAAAATTTAAAAAGCAATTGTATTGAATTTTGGAGTTTAAACATACATTTTTAATTCTGTAGTCATTCAATTCACTTAATTCCTAAACTTTTGAATTTGTACTCTACTATCCACAATTTCTAGATATCCTGTGCCTTATTTTTTTATGCTTATAAAATTGTTAGTTTATGGTGTAATTATAATATTCTTTTAAATTTTTTTTTATTTAAATTCTAGTTAGTTAACATATAATAATAACATATAATGTAATGTTGGTTTCAGGAGAAGAATTTAGTGATTCATCACTTACATATAACACGCAGTACTCATCAGAACAAGTGCCCTCAATACCCATTACCCATTTAGCTCATCCCCCACTCTCCTCTCCTCCAGCAACCCTCAGCTTATTCCCTATAGTTAAAGAGTCTCTTATGGTTTGCCTCTCTCTCTCTCTCTCTTTTTTTTTCCATTTCCCCTATGTTCATCTGTTTTGTATCTTAAATTCCACATGTGAGTGAAATCATATGATTTGTCTTTTTCTGACTGACTTATTTTGCTTAGCATAATATACTCTGGCTCCATGCACATCCTTGCAATGGCAGGATTTCATTCAATGGGTGTTTGGGCTCTTCCACAATATGGCTATTGTTGATAATGCTGCTATAAACATTGGGGTACATGTATCCCTTTGAATCTGTATTTTTGTATCCTCTGGGTAAATACCAGGAAGTGTAATTGCTGGGTTGTAGGATACTTCTATTTTTAGCTTCTTGAGGAAGTTAAAATTGGCCGTACCAATTTGCATTCCCACCAACAGTGTAGGAGGGTTCCCCTTTCTGTTCATCCTCCCCTACATCTGTTGTTTCATGTGTTATTAATTTTAGCCATTCTGGCAGATATGAGGTGGTATCTCATCTTGGTTTTGATTTGTACTTCCCTGATGATGGGTGATGTTGAGCATTTTTTCATGTGTTAGCCACATGTGTCTTCTTTGGGAAAATGTCTATTTATGTCTTCTGCCCTTTTCTTAACTGGATTATTCATTTTGGGGGTGTTGAGTTTGAGAAGTTCTTTTAGATTTTGGATACTAAACCATTATCAGATATGTCATTTGCAAATATCTTCTCCCATTCTGTAGGCTGCCTTTTAGTTTGGTTGATTGTTTCCTTCACTGTGCAGAAACTTTTCATGTTGATGAAATCCCAATAGTTCATTTTTGCTTTTGTTTCTCTTGCCTCGGGAGATGTGTCTAATAAGAAGTTGCTATGGCCTAGGTCAAAGAGGTTGCTGCATGTGTTCTCCTTTCGGATTTTGATAGTTTCCTCCCTTACATTTAGGTCTTTCAACCATTTTGAATTTATTTTGTGTATGGTGTAAGAAAGTGGTCCAGTTTCAACCTTTTATGTGTTCCTGTCCAGTTTTCCCAGCACCATTTGTTGAAGAGAATGTCCTTTTCCATTGGATATTCTTTACTGCTTTGTCAAAGATTAGTTGACCATAGAGTTGAGGGTTCATTTCTGAGTTTCCTATTCTGTTCCAAGCATCTATGTGTCTGTTTTTGTGCCAATACCATACTGTTTTGATGACTACAGTTTTGTAATATAATTTGAAGTCCAGAAATGTGATACCTCCAGCTTTGCTTTTCTTTTTCAAAATTGCTTTAGCTATTTGGGGACTTTGTGGTCCCATACAAATTTTAGGATTATTTGTTCTAGCTCTGTGAGAAATGCTGTTGCTATTTTGATAGGGATTGCATTAAATGTGTGGATTGCTTTGGGTAATATAGACATTTTAAATAAAAACTTGAAACTAAAGAAAAATTTTAAATAGATAGATAAATAAATAAAATGAGGACAAGATAATGCTATCTGGCAACAACTTTGAAAAATAACACTAGGGTATGGAAATGTATCTAGCCCATATATGTCTTGTATATGTTCATCAGTTATAGAATCAATAGAAAATTATGTGACTATTTTTTGGAAATTTTAATATAAAGCAATTCTGTGATATTTCCAGAAAGATATATAGCAATTGTATGGTTGGGGAGAAGAAAGGGGGGAAAACTTATCTTTTACCTTTACTATTTTACTTTTTTGAATTCTATAATGTGTGTATGTATAATCATTCAAAAAAATTTTTGAACAAAAACTTTTTCCATTAAGGAATATCAAATAAAATAAAATAGGTAGTACTATAGTATGTGTTAACACAATAAAACCTATAAACATCTCTGCAAAAAAATAATTAATCTCATTTGGTAGCAGACATCAGGCTTCCAGGGAATTTTTGTATGGCAGAGGGGTCTTACACTGATTCAAGGAGATGACCTACATGATCTGATAGCACTCAGTTGTGTTTGAATAAAAGATTCTGAGAGGGGGAAAGAGAGAGAAAAGTGAGTTGGAACAGAGGAAAAGAACATGCTAAAAACAAGCATTCCTTTTTTCCAAATTGTTCCTTGTTCAGAATTACATTACCAAGTCCCAGGATGTTTTAAGACTATATTTATAGCTTTTCATTTTGTTTCTAATTAAAATTAAATTAGAAGGGTGCCAGGAAAGGAAGATTTGACACAAAAGTGAATTCTTAAGATTTTCCTATCTCAGTCATAAATCACCTTTGAAATATCTGTTATTTTGGATTGTTCATGACAAAGGTAGAAACAGACTGCATGAGAAGGAATATTGTATGTGTTCTTTTAAATCAATTAGGCATCAATTAGGATACCTTTCGTGACTGGACAGATTACTCTTTAACATTTGTTTAATGAAGCTTAGACTCTCAATTTAATCTCACTTACTTTAATGTGTTGTTTATACTGATTTTCTATAAGGCCTGAGAAGATTTGAAAGAATTGAAAAAGAAAACAGTAATTATTATTTCAATGATAATGTTACATGCCACCAAAGTGTTAAATTGACTTTTTAAAAAAATTTATTTATTTATTTGAGAGCGAGAGTGACACCAGGGGTAGGGGTGGGGGGCAAAAAAGGGGGGGGAGAAAATCTCAAGCAGACTCCCAGCTGAGTGTGGAGCTTGATGCAGGGCTCCATCTCTCTCTTGACCCTGAGATCATGATCTGAGCCAAAATCAAGGGTCAGATGCTTAACTGACTGAGCCACCCAGCCCCCCCAAATTCATACTTTTTTTGTTATTCTCTGATGTTTTTAAAAAGGCATAGCCTGCGACAAATTCCATGTGTTGATTATTTAAAAAAAATGGGCAATGATTTTATAAATCTATTTGAGCACTGAGAAGAATTCTAGTCACATTTGGATGAGTTATGGTTTCCCAGACCATGGCTCTCAGATGGCAACCAACTTTTCTAAGAGGTAAGAAGAATTAGTCATAATAGTTTAATGTGGAAAATAAGAAAACAATGCACAAGTGGGATGAAGAAATTTGATTTGTATCATTTCTATCTACAGCTATCCCATTGTGGCCATTGATCATTATCTAATTAGTAAAATTAATTAGCATAAAAAGATTTTACCTGAAACTTTTTTTTTCTTCTCCTGTGTGTCCCTGTCCCCTTCTCCTTTTATCTTAGTTCGTTGACTTCTGTGTTTGTTGAATAAGAAATAAAAATGCTCAAGCCTTCTATGCTTTGTGTTCACCTTTTTAAAAGGTCATATCAAACCCTTGACAAGAATAACAAGAATAACAAAAGTTAAAGTCTTTGCCTACACAGAAACTGAACTCTGAGTATTGTAGACTATAATGAAAAATATTTATTGACAAGGCCAGCTTGAGCATTTTAGTTAAAATTTATAGGTCATTGACTTCTTTATTATAGTCATCCCTGAGTAATATATTTTCTAATAAGAAAGCACCTACTAGCCAAGCTAACTATGTGAAAACTGCAGTTTACCTATGACCACAGGGTTTGAATACACATTTAATAAACATTTGCATTCCACTGTGATCTTTCTCAACAAAATTAGTTTCAACTGGGAAAGGAACAAGAAGAACAACTAAAGGAAAGGAAGAATTTAAATATCTTTTACCAAAATATCTTGCTGATATAAGCTGTTCAGGCATTTAAGACAGGTAGTAATTTTTTTAAACGTAGTAACCAAAATTGTTTGTGGCTGGTACCAAATCCTTCAAGAGGAATTACTAACCATAATGGCTCATGTGGTATAAAATAACAACTGAATGTGGGTGCCTGGGTGGCTCAGATGGTTAAGCGTCTGCCTTCGGCTCAGGTCATGATCCCAGGGTCCTGGGATCGAGTCCCGCATCGGGCTCTCTGCTCCTTGGGAGCCTGCTTCTCCCTCTGCCTCTCTCTCTCTCTGTCTCTCATGAATAAATAAATAAAAATCTTTAAAAAAAAAAAACAACAACTGAATGATTACGAGACTTCCATCTAATTTAGAAGTCACATAATGAAGGCAGATTTAGGTTGACAGCAAACTGCTGAAATTAATAAGCTTCTATTATTTTCTGTAAAAGAGTAACATATAAAAAATACATATAATACATATATGATATATATACATAAAAGGTATCATATACTATATTTATATGTTATATGTTATATGTTATCTATTTATATCTTACAGAATATATAATTGAACATATTACTTATTACATATTATTACACATATATATTTCAGTTATATATTAATTATATATATACCAGTATATTTATATACACTATATAATGTATATTTCAATGGGTTAGTAACTTAAAGATTGATAACTAGTTTGACTAATTTCCCAAAATTAATTAAGGATTTTGGTGCTTAGAAAATCATCATCAGTACCTTAACTAAAGGCAAAATTGTTATAAAACAACATATGTATAAAATACCACAAACTTTATAGATATTGGTTTATTTAAATTTTACACTCTTTTCTTTCAGGTAGTTCTATAACTCCAGTTTACCAATAAGAAAGCTAAGGCTTAATTTTTTTTATTTTTTTATTTTTACTGTTATCCAGCTTGTTAGAGATGGAACACAGAATTTTTACTGTTACAGAAAAATCTCTTATATATAGTTTATAAAAGTTATTTAAATGAATAAAATGTTCATAGTTCTTAAAAAAAACTTAGATTCAATCATTCAAATATTAATTTTCTTGTAATGGTTTCAGGCTTTTTGCTTCTCCCTGTTTGGCTTTCTCTTTCTTACCACTTGAGCATTTCAGAACTCATTAACCTCCTAGGGAGTCTTTGGGAGAAATAACTAACCAAATCAAAGAAAGCATCACTTTGCCACTTACTAGAAATCAAAGTGACAAAGAGGCTGATGAGTTCTTTGTGGATCCATCTATTGAAAAATTTCAGTATTTGATAAGTAATTTTAGGAGAGCCTTATAGCCATTATACACATAAAAGTAAACAGACCGTTAACCACATCAAACTCCCCTGAAACAAATAACAATTTCTATGAGGATTCATTTCTTAGGAAAAGTTCTCCATTCCCTTACCCCCACATACACTAATATTGTATTGCTATGTACAGTGATTTTATTATATGTCACATTTATTTTTCTTCCAAAGTGTAGTTTTTAGTTCAATTACTTCAACAAATATTTATTAAGCATTTTTTATTTATTGTATTTTTATGTGAGAGACCAAAATAAATAAAATATAAGTAAAAAGGAGAATTCAAATATAATAATATAGTACTTTTCATTAAAATGCCTTTAAATGAGGTGCTAAATATAAGAATATGGAAATTTCTGAAGAGATAACTCCATGGTAGGAAACAGGAAAGCTTCTTCACTTAAACCTGAAGAATAAATAAATGTTTGCATATATAAAAGGGATGAAAAGAGCAGGAGGAAGGAATGGGGGCATGTTTCAGGTTTGAGCTGATGAGTAGATGATCACACCATTAATTACCATGGACATTGAAGGAGAGAGAATGACTTCAAAGGTGACAAATATGATGAACTGAATATCAAAAAAAAAAAAAGAAATAGAAAGCTTACACAGCATTTACGATGTGTTGGGCACTATTTTAATCATTTGATACTAACCCATTTAATCCTAAAAATAATTTTATTTTTGTAAATACTATTGCTATTCTCATTTTATAGATGAGAAATTTGAAGCAGGGAATTTAAATAACTTCCCAATGATTACATGGTTAGTTAATGGCAAAACCAGGTTCAATTCTTGGCAGTTCACCTTGCGAAAATGAATTCATAGCCACTATCTCATATTGCCTTCAATATGTTGAGTTTGAGGTATTCACTTATGTCTTCACAAATTCAATACTTTTAAGTGCTTTCTGTGTGCCAGACATTGTTATAGGCCCTGTAGTGGAATAACTCAAACAAGAATTGCCCAAGATTATCTTTCTTATACTCAGCATCAGTCAATGAGATTGACTGTGTCATTGATTAGACACTGATCCTGTTGCAGACGGAATTGCCCCCCAAATTCATGTGCTGAAGCCCTAGCCCACAATGTGATGTTATTTGTAGATGGGATTTTGGGAGATAATTAGATTTAGATGAGGTCATGAGGGAGGCCTTCATGATGGGAATAGTGTCTTCATAAGAAGAGATACCAGACAGCTTGTTCTCTCTCTCCACTATGTGAGAGCACAGAAAGAAGTTCAATAAACTGGAAAGAGAGCTGTCAGTAATTGACCATGCTGTCACCTTGATATTGAACTTCTAAGCGCCAGCATTGTGAGAAATAAATTCCTGTTGTTTAGGCCATGCAATCTATGGTGTTTTCTTATGGTAGCCCAAGCTGACTAAGACAGTCCATTAATGGATCTAGCTATAGATACCATATCTTTGGAAAAAATCTACAGATTTCACTGTGTTTTTAGATAACATGTCTCTGGGAAAACCATACACACAGACACATATAATAAAAATTTCATTTAGTAACATCTTTATTATCTATCATGTATTTTAATATTTTTATGTCTCATTTTTAAAATATTAATAACATTTATTAAATTGTTTTTATGTCCCCTAATGGGTCACAGCCCTCAATTTAAAAAACAGAGCTCTAAAGTTCTATTGACTATTCAGTTCTTTGTGTTTATTGCCATAGCTCTTTCATAATCAAATGATCACTGTTTCTCAAAATCTGACAGTTTGTCATCTAGTTCCCCTAACAGCCTCATCTAGGTATTAAATTAAAAAAAATTGAACCAACAAAGTACCTAGCTTTTGAAAACAAACCACAGTTGCTGACTTCAGATTAGGTTATATTTATATCATTTTTGAAATGGGTGGAAGTTTTCTCATCATATTCGCAGCTCACTGTTTTGAATAATATATATATTGCTATCACCTTTGACTACAGAGCATAACTGGATGGAAAGAGAATATCACTGGTAAACATATTTCCACTATTGTTACAATTGTGGCATTTTCAGCATCTGATTTTTGTCATTATAATGAAATTCAATTGTAGCTGTGAAAAAATATTGAAGTCAAACATGCAGTATTTTGAATGGTCAGCTTGTTTAAATCTCAAGTCTCTTGTTGTAAATGGGATATTACTGATAAAGGATTGAAGGAATTAAATTGCAACTGTATCTAGCTGACAGGTTCATGAGGCTCTTCACCAGTTTCACTTTGGGATATGGCACCAGAGATGGCAGCAAGTGACACAAACATTCTGCCAGAGATTTCATCACACTAATAATGTCATCTTCAGTTTGTTCAGGTAGTCAGTAAAAAACAATGAATGGGATTTCTGGATTTATAAATACACAAAGATTTGTCAAGAGTTTATATAAATAATTGGTAGCAAAAATAAGAAAATGTAATGCTGCATGAACACTTATTGGTTTATCTTGAATTATGAGTCATATTGATACATTTGTCATTAATTTGATTCTAAACATATTTGGAAAAGGTACTGGCATTCATTTTTTACTCCTCTATAAGAGCAATTCTAGAAATACCATTTTATATTTCTTAAAATATTTGTGAATCTTACTGAAAAAGTTATGTTCTTGGATTAAGAAGAAAGGGATCTAGGGTCAAGTGATCTAATCTATTCATCAAGTTTGAACTTCTCAACCATTTCTCAAACCTGGGCTATTTGTTCCTCATTCTTCCTGTTTTACTCATTTTTCCTTCTTTTCATAGGGAAGTACCTTGATTTTGTTTTATAATTTCCTTTTTTGGGGCCCTTATCTCTGCCCCATTATACCATTGGAAGACCATTGAGATTCTAGTGAAAGACAGAAAAACAGCAGCTCCATTCTAGTGTGCCCATGATAAGCTGATTTATATCATAGTGTAATAAAAACCCAGCTACAGAATGGAGTGGATAAGAAGAGATGTGTACAGTTTGGCCAACCCAGTATGGATTTTTATACCCTTTTCTCTCATTTTATTTGCATGTCTGAGCATACATGGTCAAAAATATTGATAAAAAGTGATCATATATTGCCAGATTTGACATATAAAACACCCATAGAGAAATATTATAATAAAATTTTCAAACAGTGACAGGGAAATTGCTAAGCATTGAAGGATATATTGGTTGCTTTTGTAATGACTTAAATTTTGTAATAACTTAAATTTACCTAGTGGCAGAAAACAACGCAGATTTACTACTTTTTAGTTCTGGAGTTCAGAAGTCTGATATAAGTCTCATTGGACTAAAATCAAGGTGTTGGCAAGGCTGTGTTTCTTCCTGGAGGTTCTTAGGGATAATCCATTTCTTTGCCTTTCTAGAATCTGTCTGCATTCCTTGACTTGTGACCCCCTTCTTTCATCTTCATTGACAGCAATGACAAGTGGAGCCCTTCACACGTTTCATCACTCTGGCCTGTTCTTCTCTCTTTTCCATTTTTAAGGACTTTGAGATTATTTTAGGCATGATCATATATCCAGAATAATTCCCCAACTCAAAGTCAGCTGATTAACCACCTTGATTATATCTACAACTTTAATTGCCTTTGCCCATGTAACATAAATGTATAGGTTCTGGAAATTAGAGTGTGAACATTACCTGGGTGGAAGAGGAGGTTATTCTGCTTACTACAGAGAGAAAGAAACATAGATATAAGAAAAAACAAAATTTATATCATACTTCCCAGGAACAATATACAGACAGGAAGAATGTTGCATAATATTTCCGACATTTATAAGGGAAAGAAAATCAGGATTAGATTTATATCCAGTGAAAGTCAGTTAATGAGGAGGGTGGGAGGATGGGTTGGCCTGGTGATGGGTATTAAAAAGGGTAAGTTCTGCATGGAGCACTGGGTGTTATGCACAAACAACGAATCATGGAACACTACATCAAAAACTGATGATGTAATGTATGGTGATTAACATAACAATAAAAAAGTAAAAAAAAAAAAAGAGTTAAACCAGAAAAAAAAAAGTCAATGTGAAGGTACAACAAATATAATTTTAGGCATATAGGATTTTAGAATGTCTTCTCTAAAAATTATCTTAGAAGTACTTAAAGAATAAGAAAAAAATAATTGCGGGGCGCCTGGGTGGCTCAGTCAGTTAAGTGTCTGCCTTCGGCTCAGGTCATGATCCCAGGGTCCTGGGATTGAGCCCCGCATTGGGCTCCCTGCTCAGCAGGAGGCCTGCTTCTCCCTCTCCCACTCCCCTTGCTTGTGTTCCCTCTCTTGCTGTCTCTCTCTGTCAAATAAATAAATAAAATCTTAAAAAAAAAAAGAAAAAAATAATTGCAAAAAAAGCTCTTTAAACAAATAGAAAATAAGGGGCAACCTGGGTGGCACAGTTGGTTAAGCATCTAAATCTTGGTTTCAACTGGGGTCATGATATCGGAGTTGTGAGATGGAGCCCCATGTTGGGCTCTGTACTCAGCATGGAGTCTACTTGAGGTTCTCCCTCCCTCTCCCTCTGCCCTACCTGCTTGTTCTCTCTCTCTCTAAAATGGATAAATAAATCTTTTAAAAAACTAAGAAAAAATAGGAGATAATGGTGAGTAAATAAATTTGTAAAGGTATTATCCTACAGGGTAGCAAACAATTTAAAAAGCAATATATCTGAGGCACCTGGGTGGCTCAGTAGTTAAGCATCTGCCTTCGGCTCGGGTTATGATCCCAGGGTCCTGGGATCGAGCCCCGCATCGGGCTCCCTGCTCCACGGGAAGCCTGCTTCTCCCTCTCCCACTCCCCTTGCTTGTGTTCCCTCTCTCGCTGTCTCTCTCTCTGTCAAATAAATAAATAAAATCTTAAAAAAAAAAAAAAGCAATTTACCTCTACCTACCTTGGGGTGGTTATATTTAAGTTTTTATTTTAATTTGTTTAATTTAATTTTAAATTGAAATGCGGGCATTGGCAAACTATAGCCAATGGCCCACAGTGGGCCAAGTCTGGCCACACTCACTTCTTTATGAGTTATTTATGGTTGCTTTCATGCTATAATGGAAGAGTTGAGTAGTTGTGACAGAGACTATATAGCCCACAGAACTGAAAATATTTACTTATCTTGCCCTTTACAGAAAAAGTTTGCTGACTACTGATGTAAATTAAAAGGGAAATAGTCATCTACTTAAAATGGAGAAATAACAAAAATCAAAATTAGTGGAAAAAATTGGTGGGGCACATTAAAGCAAAACAAAGAAAAGTATGTAACTTAAATTCATTCACTTATTAGAAAACAGGTAAATTTAGAAAATTTAGTTCAGGATTCAACACAGAAAGAAGATAATGGTTAAATAAAATTTGCTGGATGCTTACCAAGGAATTCATAAGAAATGAAAGCATTGAACTAGATATGCATTCAGCAACCTAGTAGATTTTAAAAACATAGATTTTTTTAAAAATGCACTATGAAACCTTTATAATATAGCAAAATATAATTGATATAAGCTGAAACACAGATCCAAAACACCAGTGAGTATTTTAAGTGATTACACACATACACACACACACACACACACATACAAAATCAACCATAAAAAGTTTAATGCATGTTATTGGATGTATAATATTAGAGGAAAATTTAGGATTATTATTATCATTTTTTTTCATTTTGCCAGATTTTAAAATATCTATAATTATGAAAATTATGTGTATGTATCTTACAACCATAATTTATGATATATTTAGACAAAGTTGATTCTGCTCTAAGTCCAACATAGAAATGTTAGAAAAAATGTAACTTTAAAAAAAATGTTAATGCATAACGGACCTAGAAACAAAGTGAAAAGTCTTAGTTTCTGAAACAGAGAGTGTGAAATTTGATGACTGTTTCAAATGTGCAAAAGCTTTTTATCTTGATGAAGTCCCAATAGTTCATTTTTGCCTTTGTTTCCCTTGCCTTTGGCGATGTTTCTAGCAAGATGTTGCTGCGTCCGAGGTCACAAAGGTTGCTGCCTGTGTTGTCCTCTAGGATTTTGATGGATTCCTGTCTCACATTTAGGTTTTTCATCCATTTTGGGTCTATTTTTGTGTGTGGTGTAAGGAAATGGTCCAGTTTCATTCTTCTGCATGTGGCTGTCCAATTTTCCCAACACCATTTGTTGAAGAGACTGTCTTTTTCTATTGGATATTCTTCCCTGCTTTATCAAAGATTAGTTGACCATAGAGTTGAGGGTCCATTTCTGGGTTCTCTGTTCTGTTCCATTGATCTATGTGTCTGTTTTTGTGCCAGTACCATACTGTCTTGATGATGACAGCTTTGTAATAGAGTTTGAAGTCCAGAATTGTGATGCCACCAGTTTTCGTTTTCTTTTTCAACATTCCTTTAGCTCTTTGGGGTCTTTTCTGGTTCCATACAAATTTTAGGATTATTTGTTCCATTTCTATGAAAAAAGTTGATATTTTGATAGGGATTACATTAAATGTGTATATTGCTCTAGGTAGCATTGACATTTTCACAATATTTGTTCTTTCAATCCATAAGCATGGAATGGTTTTCCATTTTTTCTGTCTTCCTCAGTTTCTTTCATGAGTGTTCTATAGTTTTCTGAGTATAGATGCTTTGCCTCATTAGGTTTATTCCTAGGTATCTTATGGTTTTGGGTACAATTGTAAATGGGATCAACTCCTTAATTTCTTTCTTCTGTCTCATTGTTTGTGTATCTGTGCATTGATTTTATATCCTGCCACATTGCTGAATTCCTGTCTGAGTTCTAGCAATTTTGGGGTGAAGTCTTTTAAGTTTTCCTCATAGAGTATCGCATCATCTGCAGAGTGAGAGTTTGAGTTCTTTGCTGATTCAGATGCCTTTTATTTCTTTTTGTTGTCTGATTGCTGAGTCTAGGACTTCTAGTACTATGTTGAACAGCAGTGGTGATAGTGGACATCCCAGCCATGTTCCTGACTTTAGGGGAAATGCTTTTAGGTTTTCCCCATTGAGAATGATATTTGCTGTGGGCTTTTCATAGATGGCTTTAATGATACTGAGGTATGTACCCTCTATCCCTATACTCTGAAGAGTTTAATCAAGAAAGGATGCTGTATTTTGTCAACTGCTTTTTCTATATCTATTGCGAGGATCATATAGTTCTTGTCCTTTCTTTTATTTATGTAGTATATCACATTGATTGATTTGCAGGTGTTGAACCATCCTTGCAGCTCAGGAATAAATCCCTGTTGGTCCTGGTGAATAATCCTTTTAATGTACTATTGAATCCTGTTGAAAAGCTCCCATCTTTAATACCATATTGGAGGTTAGGGCTTCAGCGTATGATTTTTTTAAGATGTTATTTATTTATTTGTCAGAGAGAGAGAGAGCACAAGCAGGGGGAGTGGTAGGTAGAGGGAGAAGCAGGCTCCCTGTTGAGCAAGGAGCCAGACTGGGACTTGATCCTAGGACCCCAGGATCATGACCTGAGCCTAAGGCATGCGCTTAACCAACGGAGCCACCCAGGTACCCCTCAACATTTCTCTGTATAATGGTAGCTAAAGCAAAGAAAGAAAGCAAAGCTAAAAAGACTTGCAAAATGCATTAACAAGTTTAATAATCAGCGATTAGAATATGCACCTAAATAGACATATTTTTTACAATTACATATTTTTTTTCATGTACACATAGAATTTCTGTAAGTTTATCTTGTTCTTGGTAATAAACAAGAATCAAAATTTTTCAATGAGTAAGCAAAGATCAGAATGTTCATTTCAGAAAATAAAAAAGGGCTAATAAAAACACAAGGAGCTGATGAGTCTCACCAGGGTTCAAGCAAATGCACATCAACATTATAATAAAATATTTTTAACTATTGCTGTAAGTGAAAAGTCTGAAAACATGAAGTTTTTGAGAGCATGTAGATAGGATATTTTAGTTTTTGTACATTGCTCATGAAATTATAATTTGTACAGTTTAGATAGTAGTTTAGACAATAGTTTGATATAGCCTTTGTAGTCAAAAATTCATCTCCCTTATCATCCTACTCTTCTGTCCCTATGTATATACTCTAGTATTTATTTTGTAGATTACTTAAGATTTTCCAAATTTAAAAAAAAAAGCATATCTGCCAATGCAAATAATTTTACCTTTTACTTTCCAATTATTACATCTCTTATAGTCAATGTACTTTCAGTGTAATTATTTATGTGATTGGATTTGGGTCTGCCATTTTGCCATTTGTTTCCTGCTTGTGTCATCTGTTTCTTATTTCTCTTTTTCTCCATTTCTGCCTGTCCTGGAATTAGTTGACTTTGTTTTTATAATTCTGTTTAAATTTCTTTTGGCTTTTTGTTTGTTTTGCCATTTTAAGCCTATGCTTAACTAAATTCTTTATTTTAGAATGAACATTGATTCATATGCTGCTAAAGAAATAGTACAGAGGTACCTTACACACTTTATTCAGATTCCCAAAATGACTGCATCTTACAACCTATAGTATATCAAAATTAAGATACTGACATTGATACAGGCAAAGTAGAGAACAATTCCATTATCAAAGATTATTCTTGCTAGTTTTTAAAGCCACACGTTTTCCCTCTTTCCTCCCCTCCTGTGCAAAACTCCTCTCAATCAATGTCTGATTTGTTCTTTTCTTTTCCACTCCTATAAATTAATCATTTCAAGAATGTTATGTAAATGAATCTTAAATTATGTGATCTTTTGAGGACTGGATATTTTAATTTGACATAATTATCTAGAGATTCATCTCAATTTTTATGTTTTTTTTTCTTTTTTTTAGTGAGTAATATTCCATGGTATAAATACTATAGGTATTAAACTGTCAAAGGATATTTGGGTTGTTTCCAGTTTGAGGCTATCATAAATAAAGCTAATATGAACATTCATGTATAGGTCTTTGTGAGAACATAGTATTTTTATCTCTGTAAGATTGTTGGCTTTATAACTATGGTTTTTTGCATTATTTATAGAGATTTCTCAGATTATCTATCATTAAAATTTTTCACTCTACTTAGAATTTGTAATGTACTACATCACATAAAATGAAGAAAATTTGAAATCTTATAATTACATTTACACTATCCTGTATATATCATATCATCACATTATAAATCCCTCAATTCAATGCTATATTCTAATGTAATCTTATATATTTAAAATAAATTAGGAGAAAATATAGATTAATAATGCTATTCATCCATTCTTTACATTTGAATATCCAACTGATTTCATTTCTGTTCAGCCTTTAGCATTGCTTTGTGCAGGCCTTCTGGTAACACATTCTTTGTTTTCTTTTTCTGACTATGTCTTTATTATGCCATTCTTATTATAAGGCATTTACCTGGATATAGAATTCTGGGGTTGATCTTTTTCTTTAAACACTATAAAGAGGGACACCTGGGTGACTCAGCCGGTTAAGTGGCTGCCTTCGGCTCATGTCATGATCCTAAGGTCCTGGGATCAAGTCCCGCATCGAGCTCTTTGCTCAGCAGGGAGCCTGCTTCTCCCTCTGCCTGCTGCTCCCCCTGCCTGTGCTCACTCTCTCTCTGATTAGAAAAATGATAATAAATAAATAATAAACAAATAAATAAATAAATACTATAAAGATATTGCTTGAATGTCTTCTCACCTCTACATTTTTGGATAGTAAGTCAGCAATCTCTTAAGACATTGTTACTCTGTTTCTATATGTCCCTAACTCTTCCCACTTCCCTGGTTACTTTCAAGATTTTCTGCTTATTTTTACTTTTCAGCAGTTTGATAATGATGTGCTAGGCATGATATCTTTTGGTTTGATTCTGCTTAGGATGTGTTCAGCTTCTCACATCTGTAAATAAATTACTTTCAACAAACTTGGGAAGTTTTTTTTTTTTTTTTTCTTTTTCCTCTTCTGGAAATCTAAATACATACATGTTAGATTTTTTTAAATATGTATTTTTCCAGAGGTCCCTGAGACTCTGTTCATTTCTTTTTAATATATCTATTCGCTCTTCTTCTGATTGGAAATTTATATTGATTCATTTTTTAAAATTCTTCAACTCCTTCATTTTTTTTTCTTGAAAAAAAATGTATTTTGGATTGTATTTGGAGTGTATTATTGGATTGTATCATGAACATTATGGATGTTATGTTTGTTGTGAAGAATTAGGATTCTGCTATATTACACAAAAGAGGTTTATGTATGTCTGTTTCTTTTTTTAAAAAAAATTTGATCAGATTTAAAATACAAACTCCTTTTCTTGGGTAGCAGTTAAATTTCAACTTTATCTTAAACTTTCAAAGGAGTTTGTGATGCCCTTTACATGTAGAGATCACGAGTTTTGGCAAAATTTAAGTAAAGTGTATATTCATAATTTAAGGCTACTTATCTATGGCTCTCCCCTTTCTAGGGCTTCTCATTTTCCAAGTGCTATGGGCTCCCTGATTTTTTTCCTTTGATTCTTCAAGCCAGTAAAACTTTGAATTTCTTCCTGAATTCTTGCTAACACTTGAAACACTGACTAGGACTTGCCTCTAAAAATCTCACTCAGTACTGTTCTCTAACAAATGTTGATTCCCCCTCTAATTTCTGCCTGATTCAGGTAGCTCACTGAAGAATGATGAACTGAGAATCAACTTGCTGTTGTGCGCTTTATTTCTACTACTATTGAGTGAATTCCCAGTATGAAATTTTCAGATATTATATTTAGAATTTGTCATGCCATCAACAAACTAATAATCATTTTATCTTACCTGGAATATATGATTAGTTAAAATGTATCTAAAATATTTTATTTCATACTAAATTCTTTCACTGAGTAGTATCAGATAAAATTGTTTCAGTAAACATGAAGCTATGAAAATATTTCAATATGTATCTAAGAATATTCTCATTGTAGAAGAATGAGATTTGTTTTATAAGTATTATTCTATTTATCTTATTTATCATCAGTTTATACTAAAAGTTTATTAGACTGTTAGTGAAATATTATAGAAATAATTATGTTAATCCAATAAAAATGTATTCTACCTTAAATCTGTTCACTGTCAGTGAAAGTATGTCTTCATGTGGTCCTACAACCTAGTTTAGTTGTTATATAGATGAGAAATAATATAGTCAACTCATCATTTGACTTGAAGATTTTTTTCTTGTCCTGACTGCAAACTTTTGTCAAGCATATAGACATATTCTAATTCACATGCAGACAAAAGTTGAGTACATGATATATTTTGCAACATTCCCTGGCATTTCCTTTTTCTTTAAATATGTTTACTTCGAAAGTAAACAGACTATTAGGTATAGACAGACTCAAATAAATTCCATGGAAATGAGTAGAACTGATGTATGTTAGTGACTGAGCTAATAGATTCGTGATGCATCTTCTCCACAGCATTATAGTGACGAGATACTGCTTACTAGTACTAACACCCCAAATGAATATTTACTGCCACATTATGGCAGGTTATGGAACAGATTTTTAAAAAGTCAAATCATGGGGCGCCTGGGTGGCTCAGTCGTTAAGCGTCTGCCTTCGGCTCAGGTCGTGATCCCAGGGTCCTGGGATTGAGCTCCGCATCGGGTTCCCTGCACCGCAGGGAAGCCTGCTTCTCCCTCTCCCCCTCCCCCTGCTTGTGTTCCCTCTCTCGCTGTGTCTCTCTCTGTCAAATAAATAAATAAAATCTTAAAAAAAAAAAAATCATTTCTTTAGGTTATATAATTACCAAGAATTTTGAATATGGTCATTACGGTGATTATCATTTCAATGTATTGATTTTTAGCTTTTAGTTATTGATACCAGTTTTTTTCATATCTAATTATTAATTTATGTGTAAAATTGCTCTCTATTCTAATTTTGGATAAATGTGTTTACATTTCTGTTAGCTAAAGTTTAAACCCCTGATTATTGAAAATGCATGTCCAAAATTTTGAAAAAATATATAATTATTATTACAATTGTAATAGTAAACCAAGATTCATATTAGCAATTACACTATGTCCACAGGAGGAAATATGCCTTTTTACAGATAGATCTTTACGTTGACAAATTTGGTTTACTTTCCACTCACCCTAAAGCATCTCCTCTGCTTCTCTTGCTCATCTCTTTGTGATGTTCTCCACCTTTACATTACATCCCTTAATATACTAATCATAGTTATTATAAATCCTTGAAATTTTGCAAAATCTGTGCCATATATAAATCTTGCTATGATTCTTGCTTTGTCATTTGTACAGATTTTTTTTCTTGGCTTTTCTCATGCCTTGTAATTTTTTGTTGAAAGTCAAAATTATGTATCTAGTAATAGGAACTGAGGTAAATAGGCCTTTAATGTGAGATTTTATGTTCATCTATGTAAGAAGGAGTCTGATACAATATTTTGATGTTTGACATCTTTTGACACCTTGACTCGTAAAAGATGAGGTTTCTCTCTCTCTGTCTTTTCCCCTCTACCCTATATCTGAGCAAGCTGATAAGAAAGGCTGATTCACCCTCCTTTTACACTGGTAGAAGATTCAAACCAGTCGCACTCCTGAATGTGCCCAGGAAACCTCACTCTGACTGACCCCTCTAACCACAATAAAAACCCTCCAGAGCCAAGTCTCCTTTTCTCAAACTTCTAAATTTCAGGGTAGTGGTTTGCCTTTTGAACTCAATTTCTTAAGGCCAAGAAAAATCATTGACTTTCAGTTTCTTCAGGTTTTTTTTTTTTTTTTTGTCAGGATGGGAATAATTTCCAAAGTCTCTACATGACAGACTGAAAATGGAATTTCTCCCATATACATTTTATAAATTACTCTAAAATGTTAAAAAATTCTACTTCATTTATATTTATTTTATATTACCTAGTTCTCTGACTTCTACATATTGACACTTGATAAATATTTTTGAGTGACACAAAATACTATTCATACTAAAAATGGTAAGAAATGCCATATGTGAGGGGCACCTGGATGGTTCAGTCAGTTGAGTGTCCAACTCTTGATTTTGGCTCAGGTCATGATCTCAGGGTCCTGTGATTGAGCCCAGCATTGGGCTTGGTGCTCAGTGGGGAGTCTGCTTGAGGATTCTCTCTCTCTCTCACCCTCTGCCCCCCCACTCACACACTCTTTCTCTCCCAAATAAATAAGTCTTAAAAAATGAAGGAAGAAATGCCATATTGTTGGAGATTCATTTTCTCTAGATATTCTGAACTATCCAAAAGTCAATGTGTCCAAACCATAGCACCAGATAAAGTGCTTCACAATTTGTACTTTTATTTTTTTTTTAAAGATTTTATTTATTTATTTGACAGAGACACAGCGAGAGGGAACACAAGCAGGAGGAGTGGGAGAGGGAGAATCAGGCTTCCCGCCGAGCAGGGAGCCTGATGCGCAGGGCTCCATCCCAGGACTCCGGGATCATGACCTGAGCCGAAGACAGACGCTTAAAGACTGAGCCACCCAGGCACCTCACAATTTGTACTTTTAAAGACTTATATCATTTTCTGGCTGCATTTGCTTCACTCTCTTTAACTCTGAAGTTGTCCTCTTGCAGAACAATTCCTCTTTCCCTGAGTTTTCACAAAACCTCAAACATTTGAAATTTTGTTTACAGCTACTTCCTCTATCAGAAATTGTCTTTTTTCTATCTGACAAATTTTGTTCATTCTTCCAGATACAGATTAAATCTTAACCCTTCTGAAAAATATTTATCAGTTTATCTCAGCAATTGATTAATCTCTCTGAAGTTCCATTGAATGTTTATCATCCTTTTGTATGTTTTTTCCACATTTCACTTTAATAATTTACATAATTTACTCCCCTACTAGACGTGAGTGAGAAAACTGTCCATTTTTGTGTTATTAGAGCTTTGTTCACACTATAAATTCAGTAAGTGCTTGTTGAATGACTAATGTCTTGAATTTAAAGCAGACTCTTGCACTTCTTCTACTGAATCAAACCAAATAGATCTCTAAAAATCTTCTTTATACTTTTGCTTTACTCTTTCCTCATGTATTTTTCCCTATACTGCTAAAAGACTTTGAATAACTCAGGATATACAAGCTAGATCAAATATAAACAGTATTAAAATATAACAAGAATTTTTATTGTTTCCAGAAAGTCAGTCTAAACCCAGTTTGTCAGCAGTAAGTGTAAGCTGTTTATTTGCCCTACTGTGACCTCATATAAGGATGTGGCATGCAAAAGTATCCCATAAATTAATATTGGTTCACTGGGGCATTTCCTTTAGAATCCAAATGGTGTCAGTAATGTTGCTCTATTTTTGAGTCTTTTGTCCTTTATTATAATTATCAGCCACTTACAATTTAATTGCATTACATGAAATGTTAATAAGAAGTGATTCAGAAGAAACTGTGACCTTTGAAACCTTCTTCGCTGTTGAGAACATTCGCAGTGATTCTCAGAGCTAATGTGTACAAAGGATAATTCACTAGATATGATAGGCAAATGAAGGAAGTGATGAATTTTAAAGGATGTTCTAGGATTACAAAATGTATATTTACCAGAAGCAGAAAAATTCACTTCTTTAATTCTTCAATATTTAAATGTATATTTCCCATATTCTTTCATATTTTACTTATTTTGTTGACTGTCATTATATAAATGTTGACAATATTTACCTTTCCCTTCTTTTATTCATTCATTCATTTCCTTATTTGTTCATTATTTATTTACTTAGTGCATGAAGGTAGACACCAGAAACAGAACAGTTTAATGGATAAAACATACCCATTTTATAGAAAAAGGATGCCTGCAACTATTTGCAGTGCTCATCAACATTTTTAGCTCAGCTAAGCAGAGGGATGACTGCTCAAAAGTGGTCTTTTTTATTCTCCGTGAATACCTCCCTCCAGTCTGTCCATATCATATATTAACATGCCATTCTCAGAATGAGGCTGTGTCCCACCTCCCAGTCTTTTCCAGTTATACTACTAAGAAAATGTAGAAATAGAGTACGTTGCAACCACCTCTTTTTTTTTTTCCTTAAAGAACTATTATTTGCATCATGAGATTTCAGTGGGGAAAGGCACACAAGATAAGTCCTTAACACACACACACACACACACACACACTCTATGGGACTATTCTCTAAGCCCTAGAGAACATCAACTAAGTATTCTCCTTGCCTGACTTGGTTATTCTTTTAATAATCTTTTAATAACGTTGCTCTTTAAATGCTGCAGGGATCATTGTGGGGGTATGACCTTTAAGCAAAGATTTCAGTTTGTGTCCCTTTTTTGATCTGTAGTCACTCATGGTCATCCTGACATTTTCCCAAAGGCCAAGACTCTTATTTGCTGATTTTTATACCTGAGGACTATTTGTCTTCTCCTGTCATTTTCTAGCTACTGATGTCAATGTTAACATTGCTGCAAATAGACATTGCCTCAAGAAAGTGCACAAATCATTTCTGCTTAAAAGGAGACTAGGTCTTGCTAAAACTGCCTCTGCGCCACTTGTCTATGAGAATTGCTGACAAGATTGTTTCATTTGTACCCTTGAAAAAATAACTCTTCTACATCTTAAATGTCCTTTGAAGTCAGTAGTAAACATAGAGTGCCAAAAAGAAATTACATTCTAATCTTTTATAATGTACTTAATAGTATACTCTGATACAGCTCTAGTAAAAAGATCATATACAAGGTGAATGGTACAGAAATACATTCTGAAATGCTGAGTAAGAAATAGATTAAACATCGGTTTGGTTGTACTGTTAGTGTGTGTGTATTTGTACTATACATATATTTTTAAATTGTTAATTATGCTATAAAATGTTACTATATATACTTATATATATTTAAATTATAAAAGCTAGATTTTCTTTTGATTTATGTCTCAATAAATATGTTAGTCAGATGGCTTCTATTTAGTATATTAACAGATAGTATTTCCACCTCTGAATATGATTCTTGTCTCTTTTTTCTTTTAATAGGAATGCTTTGGAAGTTAAACTTCCTCCTATTTCTTTCTTTATTCCTATCTCAATATATTAAAAAATGAATTTATCACAGGGAAGGTATTTCTGGCACACTACTCCTAGGATTGATGAGTACATGTGTACACCCAGGAAAAGCAATCAATAGAGAAGGAGAAATTTAAAATGAAGTTAAAGAAGGACAATTTATAAAGAAAGACTTGTCAAGTTGGGAGAAGACTCAAGTGTGAACAGAGCTAGAAAGGTCAGTCTTATTAAGGCAGGACAATTGATACTGGCAGACAGACATGAAATAACAGGGCAAGGGAGAACAGAAATTTTGTCAAAGAAGAGAACATTGTCAAGGAAGTTAACACCATTTTTCTCTAATTACTCAATAAATTAGAAATGAATCTATTGCAGTTGAGGTAATCTATGGGGTTGAGGTTGTGGACTTGAGTTTATTGATTTTCATGAAACTGTGTAATAAGATTTATAAATGAGTTAAATGATAATGGTACAAGGGTGAACTTACAATTTACTAGAAAAATTGTGAAATTTCACTGGAGACAGACAACAGGAGTATTTACTTTATACCAAAGATGACTCAAGTCTGCCAGTAGAAATGACACAATGGTTATCCAGACTAAGGACTAATGAAGCAGGCAAGAGACCACAATGAGAAATTGAAGCAATTTTAGTAATTAGTATATTATAAATACCACTTTTTTACTGACTTAAATGACCAAGATATTTTCAAGAGAAGGTCTCATAAAGTTTTATTAAATTTATCTGCTTTATCCTTCCTCCAGAATCAAATTAAATTATGGAATATAAGCATGTTTATTGTATTCATTATCAAATAATTAAATAAATGATTCTCTTTAGTTATTTTTTAAAATTTTCATGTTCAGTCTTTTAAATACTGCTATCTTCAATATTCTATATATGCCAAAACTTACCACTTTATCCATTACCATTTTCTTCAAATTGCATATATTTTAATCATGAAAATATCTCTGAATTAAATATTCCATTCTTATATGATAGTGAGGCAGACTGTGTGTTCTAAATGGTCTTCTCATTTCACAATAACTAGATTCTGGGTAAAATCACTTTTTAATACATTGCTGGACTCAAAAAGAGTAAGAAAAAATTGTCCAAAACATACCCACAGAGGCAGTCCAAGATGGCAATGTAGGAAGATCCTGACCTCACCTCCTCCCATGGACATCCTGAATCTAAGTTACATTTGGAGCAACTCCCTTTGAAAAAGACCTTAAAACTAGCTGAGCAGATTCTCTATATCAGCAAAAGAGAAAAGGACCACATGGAGGAGGTTAGGAGAGGCTGAGAAGAAGTCTCTTGAAAAACCGCATGCCTGGCACAGCAACCTGCAAGCGGGAGGAATCCCACAAAGCTGTAACTTCTCTCTGTGTAACAAAGCATTCATACCCCATATCAACCATCCCAATTTGTAAGACTTGCACCAGGGAGAGGAGCCCCCAAAACATCTAACTCTGAAAAACATCAGGGCTCTTGTCCATAAGACCTAAAGGGCTGTAGCGAACTGAGAAACACCTCTGAAAAGGCTTGCTTACAAACTCACTCACCCCAGGGCCCAGCACAGAAGCAGCAGTTTGAAAAGTGCCCAGGCTATATATGAATGAGATTCATTAGCTAAAGACTGCTGGAGAGGCTGGGGTCTGTTGGGATTTTGTCTGGGGACAGAGGTACTGGTGGATACCAGCTTCACACTCTCCCTCTGCTTTGTTCCTCTTGCCAGTACCTCCAGAAAGGGGCTTATACCCTTAACTGGTGCCATGATTTTCACAGTTGCTGCCAGGGGACACCTCTACATCATTTCAGGGAAGGTAGCTAAAGGTTGTTTATTTATTTTCAGGCAAGAAAAGTCTGGTCTCTTTTAGAAGGGTAGGGGGCAATGTGTTGTTTTGTCTTCCAATATTTACCAAATTTCAAAGGAAATTGGGATGTCAAAGATTTCAACTTCATCTGAGTCTGTCCAAATGTCCCTATCCCAAGTCTCAAAGCTCCATTTCTATATAAACAGCCTACTTACCTTAGCATGTAAGATCGCACACTTGAATGATTTAGAAACACTTGAATGACTTAACATCTCTGCATTCTACCACCAGTCTCTGGCCTTGATGCACAGTCTCATGTGCCCTGCCACTTCCAGGTGGTTTTTGTTTTTTGTTTTGTTATTTTTTAAGGGTCCACAACTTTCTGATTCTTTACTTGAGTCTTGATTTGGAAATTCAAGGCTTTAAGTCCCCTCTCCCCTGCCCTCCTTAGATATGCTCTTAAGGGCAGTCAGACTCAAGCAGGAAATCAATCCCCAAAGTCTTTGTAGTTACCAATTGTTACCATTTAGTTGTCACCATAGTGACATCCTGCCATAACCATTTGATCTCTCAAAGCTTTTCTTTCTACCTGTATTGTGTCCCTACAATCCATAGTAATTTGGTGATTTTTAATTTCACTGTATACTATGGATCACTAGAAGAGTAACCAAGAGTTCATCAAATATCTGAACAATAAAATCTCAAAATCTCATATTCTACCTGGGACAATTTCCCTTCATTATTACACTGCATGACTATATCAGTGGTGGACTGTAGTGTGACCCTAGTTCACATGTATTGAGCCAAACCATTTGAACTCATTATTAATCTAGATGCTGTAAAATTACTCTATGAGACTAACCATCTGCTATATCTCAATAACCTATGTTGTTTTTATTCATTGATAATTACTCTAATTTGTGTAATCTTTCCAAAATATAGAAATTATCTACAATATAGAAAAAACTTTATCACAAAAATGTTAAATTAAGGATGATTTATAACAACATGAAATAGACAATAAAAGTGACATTTAAAAGCTGTGTAATAAATGGTCATTTTTAATCATATTGGATTTACTTTTAAAACCTGGATAAGAAACTTACCACATGATTACAGGTGAACCATGAGAATGAACAGATCATTTGCTTATAATAATATGCAGACAATATACATAAAATTGACTTTGTATGTGTTTTATTTCCTTTCCTATCGTTCACTACTAGTCTGAAGAGATGATAATTTACAAGTGGCTTTGAGCACTCTGGTTAAATTTAATTGGTTCTTCTTTGATTAACCTTGGTCTAAAAATGTTTCTTTTCTTAGACTTCTAAGGTTATAGAATTGCCTTTGAGTTTTTTCTAGATCTTGCAAAAGTGTTAAATCATGAAGTACTGTTTCCTAAGTCTGCACAAGTTCCAATTCATCTTAATAATCCATGAAGCTGCAAATGCAGCAGATAATTATGTTTCTCTCAAGATAACAAAGCCCATAGGTCATTCTGTTTAGGTGGGAATTGAAGCAACTGTACTACATTACTGGAAGCCAAAACAATTAGCGAAATAATTCTGCAGTGTCTGCATATTTCTTGTCCTCCAAGTCATGTTTGTCTTGTTTTCAGATAATTAATGTTAAAATAAATAGAGCTGAGCAGGACCTTTCTGACAAATGCAAGCATTGTTGTATTACTGTTACCTCTTTGGATGGAATCAAATAGTGGAAAGCTTTGTGAATAGTTAATACAATTATCTTGTCACTAAACCAAGTCCTCCAAATCACAATAGATGAAGTCATATGAGGTTGGACATATAATGTATCTGTCCAAGGCCAAATATCACTGCAGGCAATGAGGGCTAAAGGAACTTTTTTATTTGGTATAAACAAAAAATAATGAAGGCCGAGCCTGTCAAAAATGAGAAATTAGTGGAAAAATAACCACTTTTGTTGAGTGACAACTGATGTTTGCTACGCTTTATTATTAGCACCATATAGCTGAAATCAACAAAATTTTTAAACGTGTTATATTGTAACAACAACAACACAAAGATTTAGAGCAAAATACTGACTTCTGTATATTTCTTAGCATTTTACTAGAATAATTTTCCTTATGTCTGTATTAATATGGAAAACCTAAATTAATTGATGCAAGCATAAAAATTTAAGTCTTTCAATTCTCAATAAACTAGACCTTCAGGATTGCCTCACAGCAGATAATGTGGTTCAAACTCATGAAATTCGTCCCCCAGCTCCCTTAACACATACTAACATTCTTCAAAGGATAGCAACGTTAGCCTCTCAAGGAAAGAAAAGTTACCCCTCTTCTCTGTTTTTACTGGATTTCAGCCAGTAGTCATTCATATTTGACCATATCAGTAATAATAGCTTAAACTAATATGGTATTTTGAAAACTTCTCTACCAGTTTAAAATTAAATATTTCTTACCTGTGCTTTCACCAAGTCCAAAGTGCTCAGGTAGCAATCATAACTTGGAATTAAATGGAATCGTTGTCACTTACATTGTCAAGACTATTTCTTTTGGGGAATCCAGAACATTTGATACTGCAGGGCCTATAGTTGTAGGAATAGAAAGAAAAAAGTCCCTAAGTGGGTCCTTGGTGATGATTATCCATAGAGCCATTCCTTCTTTAAACTTGTAAATCTTAGATCCATATATTCCTTTCTTCTGGGGACACAGTATCATATGGATCTCTGATTTAGTTTGTATATTCAAATCTGGAGAATATCACCCCTTCTTTGCACAATATTGATTCAGTGGCTGATACTTCAGTTGTATCTAGAGAAGGCCATCCTAGTGCTCTATCAGAACAGCTATTTCTGTTTGGTGTAATACGTGATATGACTGATGAATCCTATGGTTATGGGCCTACTTTCTCGACCTCTTCAAAGTCAAGTGGATCCCTGTCTGGATACTATGTTGTGTGGGATTCCATGAGTGTGAATCAGGCACTTGGTAAACCCTGAGACAGTGTGGCTGGTTAAAGCTCTGTGGGCATTATTCCACACCTGGAATAAATGTTCACTCTTGAGAGAAAAAATAATTAGTCTTTCCAGGACATAACGATACTAATGTAGTCGGTCATCTTGCCACCAGGTACCCAATTACTTTCCACAAGTAACAATGTCCTACAGGTATCTCAGCATTGGTATCTGTTAAAGACATGTTGATAGTCAGGAGTAGGCACTATCTAGATCACTCTTGATGAATGTTCTTCCATGCTGTTGAGCCAAATCATAACCTTTATCTCTGCCACCATGGACATTTAATGTGTGTGTCTCTATTGTCATCATTGGATTGCCCACTGAACAATGTTGGTTGACATCAATTGTTAAGTTGTTTTCTTTTGTTTTTTGTTTTTGTTTTTGTTTTTTTGTTGTTGTTGTTGTTGTTTGTTTGTTATCTACTCATATTTAGTGGCTTTTTCATGGTGGAGTTTTTCCGGGGGATATTAACATATGATTCAAAGACCTTCACATTACTTTGTGCTCACCCCCATATATCCATCCTTATGGTTTCTACCCAAAACCAACTTATTTCTAGCCTTTTAAATGTCTGCCTTTCAGTTGTCCAGAACTGTTGCTACATAGTTCATGAATCTGTGAGTCCAAATATATTCTAAACCTGGACCACTTACCCTTCCAAAGTGAGTGAAAAGCACTTTCCACAGCTACACAATTGGGAAGATTTTTTTACTTCTTTCAAAGCCATCAATAAGTACTCTCCCATCCAGCCATCATCCATTTTTGACTTGCATATACATAATGAACCAACCTATCTGTAAGTCAAGCTTGGGTTGTGCCCTCCAATAGGTTTTATGAGATGTATCATATATCTGTAGGTATGAACTGAAGAAGGGACAACTGGACCAACTGTGGTGACTTCTAGAACATCTGAAATGCTTGCTAATGTAGTTTACTTGTGCCTCTGGTCTAGCTTGAACTCCATCCTAGATATGCCATTTCTAACTTACAGTGGAATGCTGCTAGGCCCAATAGAATTTATGCTTTAGTGTGTCCAGTAGGGTACCATTCATAATGGACAGTTCCAAACTCATCATCACTTGATACCTTATGGTCAAGTGTTTAATTTTAATAGGGCCCAGTAACACACCAAGTGCTTTTCTCAAAGAGTATGTAATCATCTGCTTAGATGATGAGGACTTGCTCTTGAACTCCAGGCCCCTATGTTGTGGTTGTCCTACTGGAGTTTGCTGTAAACTCCATGTGACACCAGTTTCCATCATTGACACTCTCATTACAATAGGCTTGCTAGTTCTTATGGCCAGAGTGGCAAGTTTTGGGTTATTAAGTCTGAAAAAGTGTTCTTTTCTTCCTCAACTCTACTCAGTACGGGAAGCCATTTCTGTTACCCATGTATGTACCAGAACAGTAATTCTAGTAGTGTTATATGTTGCCTCCAGAATCTGAAGAGACCCAAAGGCTGTTGTACTTCTTCATTTGCTGAAGAGGATGCAAGATGAAACCAGTTGTCTTTCATTTTGGAGCAGTTCTCCTGAGTTGCCCTTATGGGCCATTAAAACCTTTACTGAAGCAGATAATCCTTGAATTTTAGTATGGTTTATTTCTAACCATCCAGAATGTATGCAATATACCAAGTGTTTCAGCAGTAAGATACCTCCTGATTATCCTTCTTGTCATCATGGTTTCACTGATGTAATAAATCAATATACTATTCTTTTGGATATCAGATGGTCCAGATATCTTTGAACTATGTCAAGAAAGAATTTGGGAGCCTTAACATAGTCCTGAGGGAAAATTGAAAGTGTTTATTATTGTCTGTTTCATAAAAATTTAAACTGATTCTTTTTTTTTCATTGTGAAAGAAAAGTATACATTCATGAAAACAATGATTATATACCATGCTCTAGAAGCTCCATTAATCTCTCGCAACAATAGCGTATCTGGCATACAAGATGCTCTCATCACTATTTGTTGAAATTATTATAGTTTGCAACTATTCTTTGGTCTTAATCTGCTTACTGCAGGGATTATACTGGTAAATTAAACCAAAATATGATAGGGACCACTATTACTACATCCTTTAGATATTTAAAGTTGTCACTAATATCTCCCATTTTCCAAGATGCAATATTGATTCTCATTTATTATATTGTATCTCTTGGGGAGCAGAGATGTTTCACTAGGCCTTCTCTGCTATGATAGCTCTATTGCATGTTAACTGCTAAGTATCTCAGTCAAATTATACATTCATGAGTTGAGGAAATGACACCAGGTAGGTCTGTGGACCCAATGTAATACCTGTTATCTGGACTTTGCCAGAATTCTACTTTTTAACTGGCTTCCACCCTAAAAAGGAAGCCATAATGACAGTGTAGTTCTCCAGGTATCAATAACAACTCACACCCTATATCAAAAAATAATCCTTTTCACTAGTGTACAGTCAGCCATAGGGGGAAAAAAGGGGAATCAATGCTGTATATATCTGATGTGATATTGTGCAGTTCTTTGTCCTGGGGACTGTTATTTTCTTCAATCAATGGAACAGAACAGTGGTTCAGATCTGGGAAATGTCCAAGGAATTGTGACTTTTTATTGAGACAATGCTTTCAGCTTTATGCTTATTAATTTTGCTTTTTAAATCCTTGTTTCCTGCCCATTTATTTTGCCCCTAAGAATGTCAGGTTTTATTAATCATTTCCACAACTCTCTGTAGGTTCAACCTCCTTGTCTTGCACTCCCTTACTGGCCATTATGATCACTGTGATCCCTTAGCTATTGTAATTGAAGCACTGCCCCCCAATGCCAATTGGCTCAGAGCCTCCATCTCCATTGGCATCAACAAATGTAGCTCTACCTCATCCTCTTCTACCACCTGGTCCACCTGCTCTGTAGTAGAAGCCACTGCTGCACTTCTTCATGATACTGATGACCTTCTCATTAGCACATGTTTAACAGCTTGGCAACTGGTGAGTACTCTGGGCCTTTCTATGAAACAAATCTGTTTGGAAACTAGTCTGCATATAATATATCCACACCAACATCACTATTTCCCTATTATTTTAACTTCTACTCGCACCTGAAATTTCAGCCATTTCAGTTTTGCTCAATATGAGCCATTGCTTTCTCCAGACCTCTAGAAGCCAACGTAGCATTGAGTTTTCATTATTCCATAGAGTCTTTGCCAGGGTATGAAATTCTGTGCCCTGAGAGAGTATCCCAAATTAAAAAAAAAAATCCTTCTTCCTTAGTTTTGTGTTGGGACCCTCTTGATCAGGCATCTTCAAAATTCAATATCAAGGATGCTATTTTAGCTCCTGCTAAGTTAATGTACATGCTGGTTAATCTTTATAACTTCTTTTGTGTTCTAGTCCTTTTCTTCTTTTATAAGGCTTAATATGTGCCATGCTGGGTTTTGCTGTGATCAAACCTAGTTATTATCATGGAATTTAAGAGAAGAAATAGGACAGGTCCTAAGGAGAACCTCTCTTGCCTTGTCAGGAAAAGATATCTGTATTGTCTTTCTGCAAAGAGAGACTACACGTCCTATATAAATAAGGTATATATTTCAGCAAATGTTTTTTACTTCCTTCTGAGATAATTACCATATTAGTAGTAACAAAAATATCTCACTGTGCTTGAATTTAGATAAACTCTTATTTTACAAACTGCCAATAATTTTACAATAACTGTTCTTTTTTTGGTTGAAGCTAAATTACTGTACTTCCCCTCTTGTGTTATTTTTAATGAATCTATGAAATACTATTTTAATGAACTTACATAGGCAATATTTTTGTTTAGCTTGATCATTTTAACATTCAAATTAATGCCTAAACAGTTACCTAATAATCATAAATAAATTCCCGGTAGAATGAATACCAAATGCTAAAGAGTTCTGTTTAATAACAAAGATGTAATACTCTTGTGGGTGGCCTATAGTTAACAATCTTCTCTTGGTCTATGTACAATTAATTACTTCTAGTGGATAATCCTGTAATACAAATCAGTGAGCTAATACCTTTCCAAGTAAAAGTCATCAATAAAATATTGAGGCAAATGCATCTCGTTTTACATAGAGGCTAAATTTCTCTTTCAACTCCACTCACCACTATGCAATCCAAATAGTTCAAAAATTCCCTATAAATATCCACCTTAAAATGTTTGATTACGCTCATGGAAATTCAGACAGCAAAAGTATATGACTTAAAAAAATAGGTAGAAAGTTAAATATTATAGGGAATACTTTTTTTTTTCCTGCCATGATTTAGAGTTTTCAAATATTTATTCACTAGAGTAAGATTTGGGTGGTGGCTATTGCATATACATATTTGGTCCAAAGTTAGAATTCCAGGTAGAGACCATTTATGTCCATGTTTGGGATGCTGAATTATAGTCTTCGTGCTGGTTTCATTGCCTCAGAGAAAGCAAAGTGATTTAGCATAGTTCAATTTCAGCAAGTTGATAACTTTGCCCTTGCCTATCAGTTATCTTGAATCACAGCTGACTCTCTTAGATGTTATGCCATTCCACATTTCACTCTGTTTGTGCAAAACCCAGAGTTGACTTAATGCTTTCTGACCTTCTATTCAAGCTGGGTTGTTTGCACAATATTAGACAGAAATAATGAACAGGATCCAGGGGTAGTTTATTGTAAAGTGGTGGTGCCAGTGACCCCTGACCACTTCTCCTGAAGTTACTCTGGAAATCAAAATCAACCAAATAAGTTACGTATGCCGAAGGGAAATCAGAGAAACTTAAGTGATAACAATACTATAGTATTTCCTTTTATGGTATTTGTTTCTTATAGAACCAAATATATGATTTTCAGGATTAATCTGAACACAGAATATTGAAAATTTGCACCTAGGTTTTTGTGCTTAAAAAACCTAAATCTTGGCATGCCTGAGTGGTTCAGTTGATTAAGCGTCCAACTCTTGATCTCAACTCAGATCCTGATCTCAGGGTTTATGCCCCATGTTGGGCTCCACTCTGGGCATGGAGCCTACTTAAAAATAGTAATAATAAACAAAACAGAACAGAGAAATAAAAAAAATCCTAAATCTTGCATAATGTATGTAATTGTTAATCACTGTGTTATATATCTGAAACTAATATGTTGTGTCAACTATACTTCAAATAAAATTTTTTAAAAAAAACCACTAAATCTGTAGTTAGAATTTGATGTGTACATTCAAAATAGAAAAAGTAAAGTCTGAAATTTTGGACAGCCTCTTCTCTATTCAGAGATGTATTCCTATGAAATTTAGTTTACATTCCATGGAAAATATTTTATTTATTTACTTTTTCTATGCAAAAAGGTGTTTTTATTAAAACATGGAGACAGAACCTGTGGGCAGAAAGAGTTGTGTTGAGATTCTGAGGAGGGATTGGTTATACACTTTAAGTTGTGGTGTGGGGGTGGAGACAAAGGAAGTTTCCAAAAGGATTTTCACAGAAAACATTTTTAAACACATGCAATGAATAGTTTTGTTCAGAACTACATCTTAATGCATTATACTTTATGTTTACAAAAAAAAAAAAAAGGAAGAAATAAAACAGTGTTCTTACTGGTAAATGTTCTGGTGGCTGTCAAAAAATTCCAGTAGAAAAGTTAAGCATATGTGCTAAGAGAAAATATAAACAAATCCAAAATATCTGTATAAATTTTCATAATGTCATGAGTTAGTATTTCTCAGGTTTGCAGTATTCAACAATTTTTGCTTCTGAAAAGCAAGGGATATCTAGCCTTGGTCTCCTCATAATCAATTTTGCTTCACTGGTAGAGACTCATTTTCTCCCTAAACAAGTGATTTTCTATTGTACCAAACTTAATGAGGAAAAGCCAGATAATATATTATTCTTGCCAATTTTAGTAGTATTTTCAACTGTTTCCTAGCACAACAAGTTTTCTCCTTTTTTCCACGATGGCACATCACATATGGACTAGATAATGTATGCATAAAAATGTATTTCCTATACTTTGTTTTTAATATTTTTTAATTTTATGATTTCACATTTTGCTCTCTTCTTTTATTAAACATCTCTCATATCAGATTTAACAAGTGCATCTGCAAGCTAACATGATCTGTGTCATGCATAATTCTTAGCAGTTGACTAAACAGTACCATTTTCTCTCTTACTGATCCTGCATGTACCAATACCTTGAGATACTGTGGTTATGAAACACCGCCTTATAACTTTTCTTCTGTACATACATCTTGTCTATTAAAAAAAAAATACTGACTGCACCAAACAGATACAACAAATGGTGCCCACGACAGAGATAGCCTTGTCATTCTTCCTTTGCTAGACAAGAGTGATAGGTTACCTACTAAGTAGGGATAAAGAGTCTTGTTAGGCATGTACTTGCTCTGAGAGGAGGGAGAGAGAGAAATGCAGGGAAGAAAATATAAAGAGAAAAATAAAGAGAAATTGGAATAATTTTCAAAGAGGGACACCTGGGTGGCACAGTCAGTTAACCGTCTGCCTTCGGCTCAGGTCATGATCCCAGGGTCCTGGGATGGAGTCCTGCATTGGGCTCCTTGCTCAGCGGGGAGCCTGCTTCTCCCTCAGCCTCTGCCTGCCGCTCCCCCTTCTTGTGCTCTCTCTCTCTCATAATATAGTTCTGCGTGATCCATAAAAACAGATATCCTGGGCGCCTGGGTGGCTCAGTTGGTTAAGCGGCTGCCTTCGGCTCAGGTCATGATCCTGGAGTCCCGGGATCGAGTCCCGCATCAGGCTCCCTGCTCAGCGGGGAGTCTGCTTCTCCCTCTGACTCTCCTCCCTCTCATGCTCTCTGTCTCTCATTCTCTCTCTCGCAAATAAATAAAATCTTAAAAAAAAAATTAAAAAATAAAAACAGATATCCTGGCAATGGGAGAAAAAAAGGTGGAAATAGGTAGAACAATTCCCTGAGTACACACAAGCTGAAAATAGTTTGCTTTCTTACCAGAAGGAAGAGGTTTCACAATATATGCAACATTGGGTATAGCCCTGAGGAGAATCATGCCTTATATTTCTCATTAGAAACCATGCATGCCAGAAACAGTGAAAATATATTTTTTAGTGAAAATAGAATTTTTAAGTGTTAAAGAAACAAAAAGAACCCATAATTGTATACTTTGTGAAAATATCTTTCAAAAGTAACAAAAGACATTTTCATATGGTAAGAATTGAGATAATCTGTTGTTAGCAGAATTGCCTTTAAAAAATTTAAAGATGTTTTTTCAGACACAAAGAAAATTATACAGATAAATCGAATAGAATTGACATGATTGACTATAGTTCTTGTGAGGGCCAATATATTTCTGATTCACCCATATTACTGGAGTTTGCACCCAGCCCTATTTTCCACTTGGTAAAACCCTGGACTAAATGGCTATGGCTCAATGCTTTGGGTCTCTAAAAAGTGCTGTTCAGCTGTTCAGCCTCTTGGCTGCCTCTTCTGGAAAGGAATACATCTCTCACTTTCAATGATACTTGATGGCTTCATTTCTGAGGTTTATCAGTGTGTTGCCTATTTCAAGGACTTGCTTTTTCCTCTTGCAACCACTTAGTATTAAGATTTCTCAACTTTAGTTGCTTCTCTAGATATTTTCAATCTTCCAAAAGCTTGTTGATATCTTTAATAAATACTTTCCTCCTTTCACTTGTATTGAGTGTTGGATTAGTAGTAGTTTATTGCTCCAATCTAATTTACTGCTAATACAGGAGGGAAATAAAAATATATCTCTAATCCATTATATTTCACCAGAAGTCATACAAAATAAAATTTACTCTTCAGGCTCCTGGGTGGCTCAGTCGTTTAAGCATCTGCCTGCATCTCAGGTCGTGGTCGCCAGCTCCTGGGATCCAGCCCCACGTCAGGCTCCCTGCTCAGCAGGAAGTCTGTTTCTCCCTCTCCTTCTGCCCCTCTCCCCTGCTCATGCTCTCTCTCCCTTGCTCTCTCTCTCAAGTAAATAAATAAAATATTAAAAAAATAAAATAATAAAGTTTACTCTTTATCAAAGCCTAAGTCATTAAGAACTTTTTTTTTCTGTTATCCAGTGACCTCAACTTACTGTTTTGATACACATTAAATGATAATTATTTATAAACATATTGTCAAAATACCTTTAGCTGTTGTTCCATTCTTAATAAGAACATTACATTTTGAATAATTTATTACCAGACCAATTTAATTAGGAGAAACAAAAATAATTCAGCTGTTGAGGAGCCAAATTTAAATGGTTACTATATTCAATCCATGTTTACAAAGTAAGTTCTGATAAAAAAGATGTAGTACATACTCAATGGGACATTATTTAGCCACGAGAGAGAGGGAATACTGTCATTTGTGACAAAATGGTGGCATCTTGAGGGCATTATGCTAACTGAAATAAGTCAGACAGAGAAAGAAAAATAATACATGATACTACTTAATATGTGGAATTTAAAAAGCCAAACTCATAGAAATCAAAAGTAGAGTAGTGGTTACCAGGTGCTAGGGGTGGGGAGAATGGGGAGATGTTGATCAAAGGTTATAAACTCCTAGTTATAAGATGAATAAGTTCTGGGGATGTAATGAACAGCTTGGTGATTACAGTTAATAATACTGTATTATATACTTGAACACTGGTAAATTAGATTTTAAATGTTCTCACTACAAAAACGAAATGGTAGTTATGTGTCATGATGTGTTAGCTAATGCTATGGTGGTAATCATTTTGCAGTATATAAGTGTATCAAATTAACACATACACCTTAAACTTATATAAGCTTATATGTCAATTGTATCAATAAAGCTATGGGGAGAGTACAGTGGAATGTGATTATGTGAATATAAATATTAGCAGGAAGAAAATATACTTACATAATAATAAAATAAATTGTTTAAATAAAATGATGAAAAGAGATTACAAGAGAAGGATATTATATGGAATAAAAGAATTCCTCATCAGTGTTACCTATTAAACTGTGAAATAGATTTTCTCTGGAAATTATACTGTCCCAGTAGTTCCATATTTTTCATCATAGAGAAGGCCATGAGTTGGGCCAAGTATATTCTAAATCCATGATGATATCTACTTTAGAGTTTTGTTAGAACTTTATGTTATGCTTAAACTTTTATATTATGTGAAAGGACGTGGTTTGGTTTGATAAAAATATGAGCTGATAAAATTTGCAAAATGATGGATAGTTTCTTTTTTCCCAACCAGGAACTAGAGTTTTGTTTTGTGTTTTTTTTTTTCCATAATTAAACTTATAGTGAGTAAAAATTCAATTTCAATGATTTCAATATGTCATTCTTCCTAAAGCAAACTTCATTTATTATACATCAAAAACCACTATAAATGTGTGTATTAGGAGTGCAGCACCTTTGTGAATGATTCATTGTTTAGTATATGAACTTGTGAAAAGGAAAATTAGAGTCATAATTCTTCTATATCTAACTAGAAACTTTGTATAAGGAAAAGATAAATGATTCTTTTTTTATATTCCATATATTTTAAAGGAATGATTAACAGTCAAAATAAATCTTAAACCATAAAAAGTGCCTAAAATTAATATCTAATTTTCTTTGCCCCAAGGCATATTAAAGACTTCTTTCCACATCAAAGAAATGTCCTACAATTTTATAAGTCAATAGGAATTTTGTACAATTATTTGTTTACAAATTAATAACTTAAATGATTTAAGGTAATGGAGTTCAGGTGTCCTTGCATTAGGAAAGTTAAATCTAAACTGATTTTTATGCATTTATTAAAATCTAGTATTTTGATTTTGTATGAGTTATTTTAAAATGATACAAAATCTGTAATTTATAGAATGTTATGTGCTTCTTACTATTTTGTTTTCATTCTTTACATTTCAAATGATTTCTTCTGGGATTACTGTTCTGAAGTATTTCCCCATTTTACTAAAACAGAAGTCTGACGAATTCTCCAAATTCATAATCCTCTAAATTCATATTGGACCAATTCTTCACAGGGTCCTTCAATCCAGTTTTGGAACATCATCCCTTCTGTGAACAAAACATGAAATTTCTTACTTCTATATTGTCACAATGCTCAGGTGATGCACCCATTAAATATTTGATGAGTGAATTAAAGACTTGAGTGATATTTGGCTTCATTATCATCCCTTTTGTAAAATGTTTGCTGATCTAATACTTATTTTTCTAACTTGCTTCTGTTCCTGTGACACTTGGAGTTCACCCCAATGTGGTGCTTATACATATTCTTAAAGCTAATTGTGTATGAATTTATCATTAACCACCTCTAGACTGTATACTTATAATTAGATGTTATCTCTTGTCTTTGAATGGCTTACCTCACAGGTATTGTTAGTTTTGGTTATTTATTACTAAATAGCACATTACTCCAAAATTCAGTGACTTAATCCATTCCAAAACTTAGTGCCTTAAAACAACAGGCATTATATTTTCTTCTGCAATCAGAAATTCAGAAGGGCTTAATAAGGATGGATTTTCTTAGCTCCTCATTGAGGCTAAGGGATTATTATGGCTATGTATGTCTGACCCTATAGCAAGAATGGCTGGACTGCTGAATCCTTTCTGTACTTATGATCAATTATCCTTCAAAACTTCTCTCTCCTTGTTATTTTCCATCTCTCATTCTTCAGGACATTTATGTCCATCTAGCCTCCCCAGTTATGACAGTGTAAGTTTCTTTATGGGGTGGCTGAGGCTTCCTAAGAGAGTAAGAAAGGAAGTTGTAAGATTTCTTAAAAACTAGTCAACAAAGTCATTTCTGCCTTATTCTACTTGTAAAAGCAAATCACAGGGCCATCCCATATCCATTGTAGGAGAAATAAATTCCACTTGTTGATTGGAGAAGTGCCAAATTCCACTGCAAAAGGGAGAAATTGTTGCAACTATCTTTGTAAACAATCTTCCACAGGCACTTAATGCTTATTAATTTACTGCTTAGAGGATACTTCTCACCTGAAAAAGAGACATTTGGAATAGTTAATTTTTTAAGATACATTTCTGCTCTAAAATAAGAAATATGATTTTATGCATATCTTTTCTAGGACAGCTCTGGGCTGCTTTTCTGAGAAGGTTAATAAACAACTAAGACGGTGAAAAAGAGAACACCACTCTAAGTTTGAATAAAAATTAAAAGTAAATATTCTGAATTTGCAAAAATTCCTTTAAAATTATTCTTCTATCTCCATTATCATAACTCAGTAAAATTGGCCTCTCTACTGTGAAAGTTAACCAGTTTTGATATACTATATCCCTAAGAATTATGTTGTCAATCCAACTTACACTAAATAAATTAACAAGCAAGGTAAAGAAAGATAATTTATATATATATACATTTTTCAAAGTGTGCATATAGGTGTTTTATATAGATAATTATTTAATGCATAAGTTGTATATACCTACAGAATGACAACAAGGTGTGATGTCATCGTGATTTGTTTTTGTTAACTGTCTATAGCACACTTAAACAACATGTATGGTTTTACTGATTCTTTTTCAATTTTCCCTGTATTATGTTTTTTCTGGTTATATTTATTAGGAAACATTTTTAGGAAGACTACTAAATTTATTTATAAATTTGAACTTGTGTTTTGTATATCCTTTTAAATCCTATTCTTCTAAATTCATTTTTAGTGCATTAAGAAAATATTGATGTGTCACAATTATGTACATTATTTTACCATCGTTAATGTTAGGAGCTCTATGCTGGAATGCTTCAAGCTGGGCCTATGAGGATTAGACACAAATCCTACAATAGCTAAACTATTCTTGAGTGATTATTTCTTCCTCAGAATGCATTATTATTCATTTTATGAACAATGGTGTGTGAGAGGAGAAAAAAAAAGATGGACTTCTGGTCTCACCCGTCATAATAATGAATTGTATGGCTATTTTATTTATTCTGTTATTATTTTATTTATTCTGTTCAGAATTCTGCAATTCTGAACAGAAATATATACTATATATTTGTCAGAAGTTGGTAAGATAAATTTTTTCAAACAGGTGTCAATTTTAAATTAAAAATGGTATGAAAACATTTTTTCTATAATCAAGATACGGTGGACTACAAAGGACAAATCTTTTGAGAGTGTAGTTCCATGCTTAGAGTATAATTGCTATTGTTATACAGCTTGACTCAACATAAATATTCGTTTTTTAATAGACCCCATTTTTAGAGTAGTTTTAGATTCACAGCAATACTGAGCAGAAAATACAGAAATTTCTGCTATACTCCTTGGTCCCATGCATGCACAGCCTCCTCTACTATCAGCATCCTGCAGCACCATGATACATTTGTTACAATTGATGAACCTACACTGACTCATCATTATCGCCCAAAGTCCACAGTGTACATTAGGGTTCACGTTAATTTTGTACATTCTATGGCTTTGGACAAATGTATAATGACATGCATCCATTATTAAAGTATTATACAAAGTAGTTTCACTCCACTAAAAATCCTCTGTGCTCTGCCTATTCATTCCTGTTTCTTCCCAACCCCTGATCTTATTACTGTCATCATAGTTTTACTTTTTCCAGACATCATTTAGTTGGAATCATAAACTTTTCAGATTAGTTTCTTTCACTTAGTAATATGAATTTAAGTTTCCCCCATGTCTTTGCATGTCTTGATAGTTTGTTTCTTTTTGCCACTGCATAATATTCCATTGTCTAGATGTACCACAGTTTATTCACTCACTGAAAGGCATATTGGTTGCTTCCGAGTTTTAGAAATTATAAATAAAGCTGCTGTAAACACCTATATGCAAGCTTTTGAATGGACTTAAGTTTTCAACTCCTATAGGAAACTACCAGGAGCATGATTGCTAAATCATAAGGTAAGAGTATGTTTAGTGTTGTAAGAAACCACTAAACTTTCCCAAAATAGCCATACCATTTTGCACCAGCAATGAATAAGAGTTCCTGTTGTTCCACATCCTTGCCAAGATTTGGTGTTGTCAGTGTCCTGGATTTTGGCCACCATTCTAATAGATGGTATCTATTAGATACCATACTAAACAGCAGTATCTCACTGTTGTTTCAATTTGAATTTTCCCAATAACATATAAAGCGGAGAATCTTCTTGTATGCTAATTTGCCATCTGCATATCTTCTTTGATGAGGGATCTGTTAAGATCTATGATCCAAAATTTGAAAAAAAAAGGGGGGGGGCATTGTTTGTGTTCTTGTTGAATTTTAAGAATTTTTTGTGTATTTTAGAACACAGGCCTTTATCAGATATGTCATTTGCAAATATTTTCCCCCAGTCTATGGCTTCTCTTCTTCTTTCTCCTGCTATTGTTTTTTACAGAGCAGAAATTTATAATTTGTTTAAGTTTTTATTTAAATTCCACTTAGTTAACATACAGTGTAATATTAGTTTCAGGTGTACAATTCAGTGATTCAACACTTACATACAATACCTGGTGCTTATCACAAGTGCAGTCCTTGATCCCCATCACCTATTTCACCCATCCCCACCTCCCACCTCTGATAATCATCAGTTTGTTCTCTATAGTTAAGAGTCTGTTTCTTGGCTTGACTCTCTCTAACTTTTTTTCCCTATGCTTGTTTGTTTTGTTTCTGAAATTTTCAATTTTAATGCAGCCTAGCTTATCAATTGTTTTATGAATTGTGTTTTTGGTGTTGTATCTATTAAATCATCACCAAATACAAGGTTATTTAGGTATTTTCCTAAGTTATCATCTAAGAGTTTTATAGTTTTGCATTTTATATTTAGGTCTATGATGCATTTTGAGTTAATTTTTGTGAAGAGCTACATTGTCTAGATTTTTTTTTAACAAGAATGTCCAGATTTTCCAGCATCATTTGTTGAAAATCTATTTTTTCTCCATTGTATTGCTTTAGCTTTTTTATCAAATCAGTTGACTGTATTTATATGGGTCTGTTTCTGGGTTCTATGTTCTGTTCTGTCAATCTATTTGTGTCTTCTTTTACCAATATCACCTGTCTTAATGATTGAGGCTTTCTAGTAAATCTTGAAGTTAGGTATTGTTAGTCCTCCCACTTTGTTCTTTTCTTTTGATATTGTGTTGGCTACTCAGGATCTTTTGCCTATCCATATAAACATTGGAATATGTTTGTTTATACTCATAAATTAACTTGCTGATATTTTGGTTGGGATTTCATTGAATCTATAGATCAAGTTGGGAAAAACTAACATCTTGACAGTGTTGAGTCTTCTTACCCATGAATATGGAATATCTCTATTTAGTTCTTATTTCATCTGTTTCATCAAATTTTGTAGTAAAATTTCTTTAAAAAGACTTCCCTGTCCACTTAAGTATTTATGAAAAATGCCCCTTTATGAACAGACTGTAAGAAATAATTGTTATTTATAACGTGTTTTCCCAGTAAAGTTTGAAAGGAACTAACTGGGAAAACCAGAATGTATTGAGTCAAATAGTATTCTGAAGGGAGATAGTAAAAATTATTTTTTTACAATTATAAAATCTCTTAGAGACATCATCTAAAATTAGATAACTTAATCCTGACTCATATCTGCCAAATTCTCTTCTAATAGAACAATGAAAAGAGATTTGGCTAAATGGATAAATTTAATTGAAAGTTCAAACTTCACAAGTTTTTTCTACCAGCACCAATTTATTTATGAGACAATATTTGCCCGAGTTCATAGAATAATTCTCTAGAGAAATTTGTAAAGAAGTTTAATTTGGTATTTAAAATATTAAATGTGAATAAAATGCAGTTTTATCACTCATATTTTCAGCCAGAATAACATCTTGAGATAAATTTCATAACTATATGCTTTCATACTGTTTCATTAAGAATTTGATGACTTTTTGCAGTGAAAATATAATTATAATGACTTTAAAAGGAATTAGAAATATATATCAAATCAGTCCAAAATAACTGCTATATTTACTTTTCAAAAGAAAGTTTACATTGTTCACCACAAAAAGGTGAACTTATGTTCAAAATTAAACATTCATTTCTCACTATGTAATTTGTGAATATTTCATACAAGTCAATTTTTTAGAACTTTGTAACTTTCATCTCATGACTATATTTAAAACATTCTAGTTCCATAAATTGTACTACATACTATCTCTTTGTTGCTAACTCTATTGGATATTTCTCCAGTCCTTCTATTTTTGTTTTAATATTTGAATTATTGTCATAATTAACATTCTTAACCACTCCCTTTTTTCTTGAAATAATCCTCCTTTAGCTTTTTATCACCACATTATCCTAGTTTTTGTATTATTTCTCTGATAACTCCTCCTTCTTGGCAAACATTTCTACCTCTCATATTCTTTAAATGGTAGTAACATTGACATTCAGTTTTCATATGTGTTTTTGTTATATATGCACTCAAAACAATCAAAAGTTGTTCTTTATCAATCATATTTGACATCATCTCAAGGTTACATTTTCCACCAACATTTTTAACAATACCTTTATAGTTTAATTCACTATTCTATATCATATGCAGTGTGTTTTGCTTCAAGCTAGGAGGTAGAAATCTAACTTTATATTTCCTCCAAAAGCTAGGTAGTTAGTATAGTGGGATATTAAATCCAATTATATAGCAATATTTATCTTTGAACTCCTTGTTTTCTGTTTTTCTGGTTGTCCATTCCTTTCCATGATCCCTTTGGATTTGTATGTATGTATGTGGCATTTTTTTTCTTTCTGTTTCTTTTTGTCATAGTTATCTTTTTGGGTATTTTTTGTTGTTGATGATGTTCTGCTTCCTCTGCATCCTGCCAATTATTTTACAACCTTCTGATTATGGCTCCATTGTCACAAGGCTTGGGGTAGGACAAATTCCATTATGAAGTGCTCTCATTTGCCCTACAATTCTCCCTTACACTTACTACCATTGACATTTTACACAGTTATAGAACTCTTTGACTGACATCCATTTACCTCTTCTGACTAAGCTCTATTGAGGCCACAACCATACCTCTTTCTGTTTTTTTGTTTTTTGTTTTTGTTTTTGTTTTTTCATGAGTGTGTCCTCACTGTCTACTGTACTGCCTAGTTTGGGGTAGATGTTCAATAACTTTGTTGAATAAATGGTGTAGATTTGTAGTGCTTTCTTGACATGACATTCCAGAAGTACTATTGTAAAGTGATCAAAGGAAATGAGCTTCTTTTTAAAATTTTGTGTGTACAAATTAGTAACATTAGTAATTATGGCATGAACAAGATATGAATTACTATCTTATTGATCAGTGAGAAAACTAAGACTTTTCTAATGAAATACCACCCTTAAGTAAAAACTCTAGTACTTAAAACTGTTATTTAATGTAAAATAAAGCTTTTAAAAAAACTCCCTACTAGATTTCTGTATCCATAAAACATATTCCTTAAATTGTGGAAAACTAGTTTTTAGAAACTATCACAAATCTTTTATTAATATTGTTTTTTAATAAAGATTTTATTTATTTTTAGAGAGAGGGGGAGTGAGAGAGAGCACACGCCAGTGGGGGGGGCAGAGGGAGAGGAAGAGGAGCAGACTCCCTGCTGAGTGGGGAGTCCAATGCAACACTCAATCTCATAACCCTGAGATCATGACCTGAGCTGAAATCAAGAGTCAGATGCTTAACTGACTGAGCCCCCCAGATGCTCCTATTAATATTGGTTTAAAGTGGATTTTTTTTCCTAAAATTGTCTCTTTACCACACGATTAATATCGATCTTATTACTGGTTGTTTTTTAACCAAAATGTTATCTGGAAAACAAAAATAATTATTCAGGGAGGTTTAACTTAATAATTTTTCTTTCATAAAATGATCTCCCTATAATCTCCCCTCCCAAATATTCACATGTTATGTTCACTAAATGGGAGATATTTTTAAAATCTTATTAGCATACTGATATTGAAGTTGTTTCTTTTTTTTAATTTAAAGATTTCCTTATTTATTTGAGAGAGAGAGCCCAAGCAGGAGGGACAGGGAGAGGGAGAGAGAATCTCAGGCAGACTCCACACTGAACATGGAGCCCAATACGGGGCTGCTCTCACAACCCTGAGATCATGACCTGAGCTGAAACCAAGAGTCAGATGCTTAACCAATTGTGCCACCTAGACGCCCCTCATTTTTATTAATATAATTTATTTTTAGAAATGTTTTAGATTTATAGAAAAATTGAGTAAAAAGTACAGAGTTCCCATATCCCTCCATCTCTCTACTCAACACCCCCTACACATAGTTTTTCATATTTTTAACAACTTGCATTAGTGTGGTACATTTGAAGAATTGCAAAGAAAATTGAAGAATCAGTACTAATACTCTATTATTAATTAAAGTCCATAGTTTACATTAGGGCTCACTCTTTGTGTTGTATAGTTGTATGAATTGAAAAATAGATGATGTTATATATTTACCATTATAGCATCATATCTAAGAATCCCCTTTGCTTTATCTATTCATTCTTCCCTTCCTCCTCTCAAATTCCTGGGAACCACTGATCTTGTTATTGTCTCTAATTTTGTCTTTTCCAGATGTGATGTAATTGGAATCATACAGTCTTTTCAGACTGGCTTATTTCACTAAAAAATATGTATTTAAGAGTCCTTCATTTCTTTCCATTGCTTGTTAGCTGATCTTTATATCACTAAATAATATTCCATTGTATGGGTGTACCACAGTTTATTTACCCATTCACCTACTGAAGGGCATCTTGGTTGCTTCCAAATTTGGGGAATTGTGAATAAAGCTGCTGTAAACATCAGTGTGCATGTTTTTGTGTGGACATTAAATTTTCAGTTCATTTGGATAAATATGAAGGAGTTCATTATCTGGATCATAAGGTAAGCAATGTTTATGAAAGTGCCAGCTTGTTTTCCAAATAGCTATACCATTTTGCATTGCCACTGGCAGTGAATGAAAGTTTGTGTGCTCGAAATCCTCATCAGGATTTGATGTTGTTGTTGTTGTTTTTGACTTTTATTCTAGTAAGTGTGAAGTAGTATCTTGTTTTAATATGCTATTGCCTAATAACAGGATGCTAAGTTTTTGTGGATTTTTTTGTGTTTTTGTTTGTTTTTTAATGCTTATTTGCCACCTGTATATCTTGTTTGGTGAGGTGCTTGTTTAGAGCTTTGGTCCACTTATTATAATTGGATCAATTTTTTTCTTGAGTTTTAAGGGTTCTTTGTATATTTTGGATTAAAGTCCCTCATTAGATACATGTGTTACAGATATTTTATACTAGTCTGTGGCCCCACTTTTAATTCTCTTGACAATAACTTTCATAAAACAGTTTTTAATTTTAACGAAGTCCGATTTATCAACTTTTTCTTTCATAAAAGCTGTTTTATTTTTTAATATTTTTTATTATGTTCAATTAGCCAAAATAAATGCTGTTTTAGATGTTGTATCTAAAAAGTTATTTTCGGGGCACCTGGGTGGTTCAGTTGTTAAGCGTCTGCTTTCAGCTCAGGTCATGATCCCAGGGTCCTGGGATCCATCCCCGCATCGAGCTCCCTGCTCAGCGGGAAGCCTGCTTCTCCCTCTCCCATTCACCCTGCTTGTGTTCCCTCTCGCTGTGTCTCTGTCAAATAAATAAATAAATAATATTTTAAAATAAATAAATAAATAAATAAAAGGTTATTTTCAAGCCTAATGTCACCTAGATTTTCCTTAGTGTTAGTTCTTAAGAGTTTATAGTTTCATACTTGAAATTTAGGTGTCTGATCCATTTTAATTCTGAAAGATTAAAGGTTTATGTCTAGATTCGTTTGTTTTAACATGTGCACATCTGGTTGTGTCAGTGCCTTTTGTTGAAAAGACTATGCTTTCTCCATTTAATTGCCTGCTCTTTGATCAAAGTTCACTGGCTGTAATTGTGGGGGTCTATTTCTAGGTTCTCTATTCTGTTCCACTGATCTATTTTTCTTTTTTTTCCCCCATACTAAGCTGTCTTGATTACTGTAGCTTTATAGTAAGTCCTGAAATTAGGTAGTACCGGACCTTAAACTTTTTTCTTCCTTTTCAATATGGTATTGGCTATTCTGGGTCTTTTGCCTTTCCATATAAAATAGAGGTATGTTGGTCAGTGTCTACAAAATAACTGACTGGGATTTTGATTGGAATTGCATTGACTCTATAGATCAACTTGGGAAGAGCTAACGTGTTAATGATATTATTGTCCTATCCATGATCATGGGATATCTCTTCATTTATTTGTTGATTTCTTTAATTAGCTTTTTATTTTTTATTATTTTTTTTTAAAGATTTTATTTATTCATTTGAGACACAGAGATACAGAGAGAGAGAGAACATGAGCAGGGGGGAGACAGAGGGAGAGGGAGAAGCAGGCTCCCCACTGAGCAGAAAGCCCGATGCGGGGCTCGATCCCAGGACCCTGGAATCATGACCTGAGCCGAAGGCAGACGCTTAACCATCTGAGCCACCCAGGCGCCCTTTAATTAGCTTTTTATAAGTTCACTCAGATTGTTACCTAAATATTTATCCTTTGGATTTTAATGTAATAATGTTGTATATCTAATTGATAATTGATGATAGATAGGAAAGTATTTGAATTTTGCATACAAAATATATCCTGAAAGCTTTCTATAATCACGTACTGGTTGCAAGAATATATATATATATATGTATTATTCTTTTGGATTTTCTACAGGAACAATCATAACATCTACAAAAGAAAGACAGTTGTATTGCTTTCTTCTCAGTCTGTATTCCTTCTATATCATTTTTAAAAATCGTGTTAGCTAGGACTATCAGTACAGTGTTGAATAGGAGTGGTGAGAATAGACATCCTTGTCTTGTCCTTGGTCTTGCGAAAATGCATCTCTGCATCATTAAGTATCGTGACAACTGTAAGACCTTTTTTTTTTTGGTAGATGCTCTTTTTTAAGTTGATTTGGTCATGGTTTATAATTCTCTATAAATGTTTAGGTTTGATCTGCTAATATTTTGTTGAGGAATATTAGTTACGTCTATGTTCATGAGATGAATTAGTATGTAGTTTTCCTATTCTGTAATTGTTTTATCTGGTTTGCTTTTAGGGTAATAAGCCTAATAGAATGAGTTAATAAGGTTTTTTTTTTTTTCCTGCTTCTGTTTTCTAAAAGAAATTATGTATACTTAGTATTATTTCTTCCTTAAATGTTTCATAGACTTCACTGGTGAAACCGTTTAGGCCTGATGTTTTCTGCTTTGGAAAGCTATTAATTATTGAATCAATTTCTTAATAGATAAAGCTTTATTCAGGTTGTTTCTCCTTTTATGAGTTTCTGTGGCTTATATCTTTTAAGACATTGGTCTGTTTTACCAGATTTCCTATTTGTGGGCATAGAGTTTTTCATAATATTCCTTTATTATGTTTTTATTGTCCATGAGATCACTAGTTACAGGCTCATTTGTAATATTAGTAATGTATTTATTTGTTTTATTTTTTGATAGCCTGACTTGATTGATTTTCTATATTGATTTCATGTCTTCAATTTCAATGATACCTGACTTAGTTTTTATTATTTTTTCTGCTTGCTCTGGATGTAATTTTCTCTTACTTTTCTAATTTCCTATGGAGTAAGATTGAATTATCAGTCTTAGATTGCTCTTTTCTAAAGTTTTTTTTTCAATGTTATAATTTTTCCTCAAAGCATTACTTTTGGGGCGCCTGGGTTGGTTAAGCGACTGCCTTCGGCTCAGGTCATGATCCTGGAGTCCCTGGATCGAGTCCCGCATCGGGCTCCCTGCTCGGCAGGGAGTCTGCTTCTCCCTCTGACCCTCCCCCCTCTCATGTGCTCTCTCTCATTCTCTCTCTCTCAAATAAATAAATAAAATCTTTAAAAAAAAAGGCATTACTTTTGTCACATTCTTCACATTTTATGTTTTTTTTTCATTTAGTTTAAAATATTTTTTTTTCAAATTCTAATTTGACCATGTGTTATTAAGTCATTTAAAAAATCCCCTAGTATTTCTTTTTTTTAAATTTTATTTTACTTTATTTTATTATGTTATATTAATAACCATACATTACATCATTAGTTTTTGATGTAGTGTTCCATGATTCATTGTTTGCATATAACACCCAATGCTCCATTCAGCACGTGCCCTCTTTAATACCCATCACCAGGCTAACCCATCCCCCCACCTCCCCCCCAGAACCCTCAGTTTGTTTCTCAGAGTCCACAGTCTCTCATGATCCCCTAGTATTTCTAACAATTTTTCTGTTACTAATTTCTAGTTTAATTATCTTGTGGTCTAAGAGAGTATTTTGTATTTTGTTTTTCTTTCTAATATTGTTAAAATATGTTTTATGGCCCACAATGCAATCTATTTTGGTGATTTTTCTATGTGCTTGAAGAGAATGTATGTTCTGTGTTGGATGAAGTATTCTATAAATGTCAGTTAGATTCATATAATTGATGATGCTAGTCATTTCAACTATAAGCTTACTGATTTTATGCTTTTTAGATATGTCCATTACTAATAAAGGAATATTGAGATCTCCAGCTACAATAATGGTTTCATCTATTTTTTATTGTGGTTCTATCTGGATTTGCCTCACATTTTGACATTCTATTGTCAGGTACATACACAGTAAAGATTGTTTTTGTATATCTGGTGAAGTGACCTCTTTATTGTTATGTAATGCCCCTGTTGATCTCTGATAATTTTTCCTTAATCTAAAGCTGACTTAGTCTGAACTTAATACAGCTACTCTGGCTTCTTTTGATTAATGTTATTACGGTATATCTTTTTTCCTTCATTTTACTTTTAATCCATCTATGTCTTTAAAGTAGATTTCTTATAGTCAACATATAGTTAAGTATTTTGGTTTTATCCACTGATAGTTAATTTGCATTCACATTTGAAATGATTATTGATAAAGTGATTATTGATGTAAAAGTTGGTTTAATGTCTACCATATCTGTAACATTTTTTTATTCATCATCCTTGTTCTTTGTTTCCTTTTGTCTTCAATTCCTTCTGCCTTTAATTCAACATTTATATGATTCCATTTTCCTGTCCTTTCTGAGTATATCAGACGTACTTATTTTTTAGGGCATTTTTAGTGGTTGTTATAAAATTTACAGTACACATTTACAGCTAATCTAAGTGTACTTTCAAATAACACTATAATGCTTCATGGGTAGTGCAGGTACCTTAAAACAATATTCCTGGTTCTTCTCTCCTTTCTTCTATATCATTGCTTTCATTAATTTTACTTACTAGCTATACTCACCAGTTTGCTATTATAATTTAAACAAGTTATTGTGTGTTAAACCAATTAAGAATGTGAAAAAGAAAATATTTTATTTTCTCTTCAATGATTCCGTCTCTAACATACTTCATTTCTTTTTTTTTCTTTAATCTGTTTTTTTTTTTTATTATGTTGTTAATCACCATACATTACATCATTAGTTTTTGATGTAGTGTTCCATGATTCATTGTTTGCATATAACACCCAGTGCTCCATTCAGTACGTGCCCTCTTTAACACCCATCACTGGGCTAACCCATCCCCCACCCCCCTCCCCTCTAGAACCCTCAATTTGTTTCTCAGAGTCCATAGTCTCTCATGGTTCATCTCCCCCTCCAATTTCCCCCCCTTCATTTTTCCCTTCCTGCTATCTTCTTCTTCTTCTTCTTCTTCTTCTTTTTTTTTAGCATATAATGTATTACTTGTCTCAGAGGTACAGGTCTGTGATTCAACAGATTCCATTTCTAACATACTTCATTTCTTCTTATAAATCCAAGTGTATGACTTATTGTTTTTCTTTGAATAACTTAACATTTCTTTCTTGGTAGATCTATTAGTGACAAATTCTCTCAATTTTTGTTTGTCTGAGAAAGCATTTTTTTCTTCACTTTTGAAGGATAATTTCACTGAATACAGAATCCTGGTGTTTTCATTTGTTCATTTGTTTGTTTTTCTTTTCTGACACTTTTAATATTTTACTTCCCTCTTCTCCTGCTTGCATGGTTTTTGAAGAGAAGTTATATATAATTTTTATACTTATTTCTCTATCAGTATTCTTTCTTCCCCTTCCTAGACTTTTTATCTTTGTCTCTGATTTTTTGCCTTTTGAAAATGATATACCTAGGTGTAAATATTTTGGATTTTTCCTGTTTGGTGTTCTCGGAACTTTCTGGATCAGTGGTTTGGTGTCTGTCATTAATTTAGGAAAATGATGAGCCATTTTTATTTCAAATATTTGTTGTTCCTTTCTCTCTTTCTTCTCCTGTGTTATTATATTCTCATTACACACGTGAGACTTTTGTAATTGTCCCTCAGTTCCTGAATATTCTGTCTATTCATTTGTTTGTTTGTTTGTCTATCTCTTTGGTTTCAGTTTGGGAAGTTTATATTGACATATCTTCTAGGTTATTTATTCTTTCTTTGGTTGTATCCAGTCTACTAATGAGCCCTTCAAAGACACTATTCATTTCTGTTACAGTCTTTTTTATTTCTATGATATCCTGTTGATTCTTCCTCTGTGTTCATCTCCATGATTACATTACCCTTCTGATTTTCCATGTTATCCACTTTTGTTGTTGTTGTTATTGTTAGAGCCCTTACCATATTAATCATAGTTATTTTAATACCACAGTCTGATAATTTCAGAATCTCTTCCATATCAGAGTCTGGTTCTGATTCTCGCTTTGTTTCTTCAAACTTTGACGGTTTTCCCTTTTAGACTGCCCTGTGACTTTTTTTTTTTTTTTTTGAAAGCTTGACATGATTTCCTAGTAAAAGAAACTGGTAAACAGGCCTTTAGTGTGAGGTTTTATATTTATATGGCTAGAAGGTAGCTGTGTTCACTGTTTTTTTGTAAAGGTGGGTATCAGGCTAATTTCCTACTGGTGCCCTGTTTTATTCTCTCCTATTATCTTGAGTTTTTCTAGAGACTCTTGTTAAAATAGGGTCTGAGCTTTGCACTTCTTTTAGATGTAATCCACTGTTATATCAGAACCTGATGTTGTGCTAAAATGTGGGGAGGGGAAAATAATCTACAATCCTATGGCTTTATTTCAGTCTCTTAGTGAGCCTCTGCCCATAGGCTGTCACCTTCACAGTTGTTTCTCATCTCCCTTCCCAATTGTCCTCACCCCACCTTTGGTGTCAGGAAGGCTGGAGGGAGCTGGAGTTTGGTATTTCCTTTCTTCTAGGTTGGCTGGGGAATTTTTCTTAGATTTTTATCCTGGTTGGGCTCCTGAAAATAAAATTCATGGAAGTATCGGGCCCCCTAAGACTGGACATCCAGAGTTTTTTAACACTCAAGCTAGTCCACACTGAGTCTGCAGAAACTTGTCAGTTATAGTTAAAGTGTTCCTACTGGTACTGGCTCAAGTGGTGGGCTTTCACTTTTGGATTTTTGCTTCTGGTAAGCTAATTCTTGGTATCCTCCTTTCTCTCCAGTTTTCAGGAAGGTGGTTTGCCCTGTAACATGTCAATTCTCTGATGGGCCTAAGAAGAGTTGTTGATTTTCAGTTTGTTCAGCTTTTCTTTTTCCATTGTGTGAATAGGAGTGATACCTTCTAAGCTGTTTGTCTGAACTGGAAATTGGATCTTTTTTTTTAAAATAATCATTCTGTCACTTTCTGTTCTCTCTCTCTCTCTTTTTTTTTTTTTTGTTATCCTAGGCAATCCTGACTTATAAATATGCCACCAAAATAATTTACTGTTCAGAACTAGTCACTGTCTATATCCTTTGTATCTTACTGACTTTAAAATTTTTGAATGAAAGAAATCTTATCAGTCTTTGTCTAATTTGAAATTCTTAGCCTAAAATGTGTAATGTTTTCTTGATCTATTTTCTTACACAGCTAAATTTTACTTTACCAATGTGAAAATATATTAAAACCTTAAAAAATATAATGTAACTTTTCAAAATGTGTATTTTCCTTAATTTATCAAGGGAATTATATTTTGAAGAAAGAGCTTCTACACATTAAGAACGTGAATGTAGTTAGTCTTATATTTTGGTGGAAGTCGAATAATCAGTAAAAATGGCTAAGAAATAATTTGTCAGAAAGCACATAGTTTGAATAATTCATATTTTGGACAATCATAATGAAATACACAAAGAATAAATGTTTGTCTTAAACAGGACCAAAAATACATTATGGAAAAATACCTTAGGGTAAATTTTTAATGAAAACTAACAACTATATATTGGTGACCTCTAAATGAAATGGTCATACAGTTTATACTTTCATGAAATTAAGTGTGGCTCTAAATGATTCTGTTAACTACATCTTCCTGATTGCCACTGAAGTTTTCAAGGTTCTCTTCCTTACTGATTGTTCCAGGTCAGCTCTTATCTGAATAGTAGACTTTTCTTGATATGTGCTCTTTGCATTTTACTTTCTTTAGACTTAGGATGTCCAGTTTTTTCTAGTGCTTGAGAGTAACATTGATACATTGTGTCCTGGTAATAGATAAAAGCATTGGATATATCAAAATTGGCTTTAGTTAAACATGCTATAAAAATTGATAACAGATGATGTTTGTTTTCCTAATGGCTTTACTATCAAATCATATTTTCTTCAATTAGTCAATTAACATTGTAATAGGAATTTGAAATATTGATGGCCTTCTTAATCAAAGACAGTATTCAAAATGAAGCGTTTTTATTTATGTGTACATAGAATATGGATGATAGACTATAAGAACAAGGTTTCTTGTTTTGAATGAGAAAATATGTGATTCACAATTTCATCACCTGGAACACTTTTGTTTGCCCAGCTTTCTGAAATCTTTCTATGCTGATTTCAGTTACATAGGAACACAGCTGTTCAGCAACAGACAAAACCAAAAACAAACAAAAATTTGTCACTTTAATAGCTCTATTCTGTCACCAGTTCATCAGTGATTAATTTCAGCATGCATACTACTTTCTGGAGCTCAACAGAGGTATACTTGTAAGGTGTACTTGCCTGTAATTATATCATTTAGCTCTAAGTTATTACCCATAAGCTATAAAGCCCCCTTTGTTGTTATTGAAATATTTTTTGACAGTTTTATAAACTAAAAATATCACAAATAAGTAAAAATATATTTTCAACACAGACAGATTTTGGCTTTTTTGGCATTTGGGGTTGTAAAATTTCTTATTAATACTTTTTGTTATGGAAAGATCACCCATATTTTGGTGATTATCTTATGTTTTAAAAAAATTAAATATATTATTGGCCTTTACCCAGAAAAATATATTTATTTAATATAAATATTAAACATTAGGGAGCATAATTTATTGTGCCACTAGTTTTTCTGCTACATAGTAGTTAATCTCCTTGCATATGTCTTCCATGGAAAAACAGTCTTTTGATTTCAGTGTATTTTAGAAACTAAGGGTGAACAAGAGATTTAAGTGGGGAACAAATAATCTTAAACCATCAAAACACTGAATGGACACTGCTCCATATATAAAGGCAGTACTTTAAATGATATACTTTAGAATTTAAACATTTTTTAACAGAAAATATCTTAAAATCCCATTTGCCATATACAAGCATGGTATTCAGATAAAAAGGGTTAAGTAAGTGTCAGATTGCATTTGGTCATTTTGTTATAGAATATAATGATTATCTCCCCTTTGATCAATAACAACCACACTATGCTTATGATTAAATTTCAGTATGCATTGATATAACATGTCTCAAAAAGACAAAGGATTGTTTTGATTTATTGAGCTTCCTTCCCTAAGTAAGATAAAGGAATTGATTTAATATTTATTATTTCATTATTTCTTTCACTTCATCTCAGGAGGAAAGTGACCAGTTGGGGAAGAGTTCTTTCTCTTGATGCATTAGCAATGAGGAAGAAAGTGACTGTGAAGAATTGGAAGAGGGAGCAGTATCATAGCCATGTGTCTTTGCCACAGACCATGCTGCTGTACAAGGTGTGTTACATTTATCCTCTTTGAATGATACTGTGCAACTCCTATTGCTCTCTCTAGGGCAGGAATAAGCTAGCCTTATCCCATGCAGCTAAGCTCTGGTCCATCTGGAAACATTGCCTTTAAATCAGTTTTCAGCCATGTCCATCCAAGGGGAAGGATGTTTGGATATGAAAAGTGTGCTACCTTGGCATAGGATTGGGAGCCTGGGAGGGCCAGGGGCAGTTCTCACTGCAAAATGCCCAGACAAATTGGCCTCTTTTGGTTCATTTGATTGCCTATATAAAATATACTTAATAGAGTGAAAACATGTGAGGTGTAGGAAAAAATAAAATCAGCTATCTATAAATTACTTGACTCTGTTCAGAAGCTTTACCACAAGAATGATATTCTAATGGTTCCTCTGTGTTTATCATGGTGCTCCAACTTCATTTGTTTACTAAAGAGGCAGAATGATCTTCTTGATGTTCTTTATGAGCTCTGGGACTAAGTTACCTTTGTCCTCATCTCTCACTAGTCCCCTGGACTGTAACGAAAAGTAAATGGATTGGAACAGGTATAGAACCGGTACATAGTAAATATTCAAAATTCATAGTTGCTGTTATTCTCTTTTATTTATTTATTTTTAAAGATTTTATTTATTTGACAGAGAGAGACACAGTGAGAGAGGGAACACAGCAGGGGGAGTGAGAGAGGGAGAAGCAGGCTTCCCGCCGAGCAGGGAGCCAGATGCGGGGCTCAATCCTAGGACTCCAGGATCATGACCTGAGCCGAAGGCAGACGCTTAACAACTGAGCCACCCAGGCATCCCGCTATTATTCTCTTTTAATATAATGGGATTGGTTGGAAAAAACTTTGGGTTGAGAATTTCGGAATATGTGGTAAATACTATATGCAAAGCCTAATTTCAACAATAAGAAAAATAAATTTATAAAAGTGTAAATGTTTAAAGATTGGCATCAATTCTAAATGTGTGAGAAATAGGGGTGTGCTATATTTCTTCCCATCAATTGAATCATGCTAAGAATTTGATCAGGGTGTCTAAAACAGAGTGGTATTTTTTTGTTGAAACGGATTTTTAGTATTGCTTAAGTTAATGCATATTTGTGTTGTGGGCTATTTGTAATGGATCTCTCATTCCCACCCTGCTGCATTCTACATTGCTTCTCAAAAGAACAATTCTCGGGGTGCCTGAGTGGCTCAGTTGTTAAGCGTCTGCCTTTGGCTCAGGTCATGATCCCAGGGTCCCGGGATCGAGCCCCACATTGGGCTCCCTGCTCCTCAGGAAGCCTACTTCTCCCTCTCCCACTCCCCCTGCTTGTGTTCACAATTCTCATCTGCCTTGTGATTTTCCTACTCTCTTTGGCCATTTTTTTTGTTATCAGTTCTACATCATTCAAATTCAGAACCTGCCTATAACCTCATGTTCCTATTCCATTTTCTATTTTACCTGTCAGAATGTTAATATTATTTCTGATCTTTGCCTTTTCCACTCCGAGTTCCTGGACTTGACTAGATCCATGCCACCTGTCTGCTATTTCTTTATCTTAGTTTCCTAAAAACTAACTGAGGATAACACATGTTAATTGGAAAGGCTATTATTATTGTTGTGGTGGTGGCTGTTATTGTTGTGAATGGTATATGCCAGACACTGACATTGCATATGTATCTCATTTAATCCCCAAAATAATTTTAGGAAATAAGTATTACTTTTTTCTCAATATCACAGCGAAGAAGCTGAGCCACAGAAAGATTAAGGAATTTGGCCAGAGTGATTCAGCTTTACTATAGTAATTGGCAATGAATTTTGGTGGGGCTGTTTGGGGGGGGGGGGGGGGGGGGGGGGGATGCTCTCTTATCATTGCAGATGTGGAGAAGTTTATTCAACAAATGTTTATTAAGAGTTTCTGTCCCAATTGTTGTTAGATTTTAAGATTTCATAAAAACTAGTTGAATTAATTAAACTATATTCTAGTTCATTTTTGGCTAAGCTGCCAGAAATGAAATACTTTCTCAAATGGACTGGAATTAGCTAACAAGCCCTTGGCGGGATCTGAAAGGGAAGAATAACAATTGGATTCAAAGAAAAAAGAGTTACATATAGTTTACAGTAAAGAAAATAGGAATTTTTGCTCTTTGCTGACACACACAACCATGTGATGAAGAGAATGAAAGGAATGTCTGCCTATTTGAAATTTGGGCTTTGATACAGTCATCAATGAAAACATTCTGTAGAAGTAAGTTTTCTGAAAGTTCAACTCAGCCATCCAAATGAAATTAACTTGGAGTCAGAGAAAATGAAAATTGAAAAATGTCTCTATCTCCTGGATTTTCTTTTAAAGGAAGGAGATATCCCCCAATAATACAGTATTATGAATCACACACATAAAGATACTGTCGCTAGTAAATTAATTGTGCATAAAACTCCTGAAATCTTTCAGTGGAAGAAAAGATACATGCTGGGAGCATTAAGACTGACAATAATTTGCATAGCTTCTTGAGAAGAATTTAATTAGAATACAATTTTGCAGCTAAATGGGAAGCTGTTATGCCAAGAAATATTAATCAAAATGGTAGCAATCTATCTTCAGAGAGACTTTTTGAATTAACTACTAAATTGAAAGGGTTTGGAAAATATAACTATATGATACGTATAATCTTTTTGAGAATAACTCTTGTGATGTATCTAGAAAGCAAACAAATATTAATGAAACAGTACTGTTTTATGGTTCCGTCTGTTACAAAAGTGGAACAGAAATAGGCACAAATAAACTGCGATTAGTGAGACAAATCAATGTAAAGAGTGTTGTAGCTGAAATGTCAGATTATAGAGCTGTAGAAATCAGCATTCCTTCTAGCCATGTGGGGAAAAGTTAAAATTTGACAATGCACAAGTTTAGAGTAAGTCCTGAGGTGAGCTTTAACTTTACATTGAACTCTAGAAAGAGGTTCAAGTGTGTAATTATTAGATATTTAGAAGTGTCGCCAGTGGCTTTAAGGGCCAAACTATGCTGTTAGGTAGTTTCTTATCTGCTACTAAGTTATCGAAATGCTCTTATACATTAGCTCCAACATGTTTTTTTATCATTTTGCCCATTGTGATATTTGGGGAAAGAAAACAGAAAAGCACATGCGTGCATACCTGTGTGTGGCTGTGTGTGTGCATGTGTACACTTGTGAGTAAATTTTCCTAATTCTAGATCTTAGATTGATTTTGGCTCACCAAACTTACATTTGGAGTTGTCTTGGGTTCCAGTAATATAAAATGAATCCTTGAGATATCATTGCAAGTACGTTTTTCAGATTGCATATATTACTAATGTTTCATTTGGTTCTGAACTAGTCCGTAGTAAATGCATTTCCATGTTCTCTATACAGAGTGTAAAAGTAGAATGCCTAAAATAACACAAAAAATGACTCATTTGACTCTGTCTTTTACTTTTCCATAGACACAGTCTTATACATAGGCACAACTTATAATTAATTATGTGTTATAATTTATAGATACCCAAACATCTCAAAATCTCAAAATGAAATATACAGTATTGTGCACCCAAAGGATTTCTAAGGTGCCTGAAATTTCTGCATTTATTGTTATTTTCTAGGTTGTAAGGGGTATGATGTATCATTTGTACCTCTGTAGTTTAGTCCTGCAAAGCATAGAGTGTTGACTATCTTAAGCACACAGTATAAATGTATTGAATTAATGGAGTAATATATCATATTCTTTAAATCCAGCACTTTGTGTCATTATCATGAGTGATTGATAAACAAGTGGAAGTGTTAATCACCAAAGCAGCGAAATAGACTGCTTTGTCAACAGGAGATCAAGTTAGAAAGATGAAAGACAAGTGTTCTTACTTTGCATGAGGGAAGAGAAGAGGAAAAACTCAGAGCTGGATGTTATTGGGAGAACTGGACCAAGTACAGAGCCCTAAGCAGTCTAAAGTGGGAAATAGAAGAGGCCTTGAAAACACAGGTTTTTGTTTGTTTCTTTTGTTTTCTTTCTTCCTTTTTTTTTTTTTTTTTTAATTTTTAGTTATTGTCAGCTATGTGCCTCCGTCCCTCATACAAGTGTGAAAATAGATGCTTTAGGAGATGCCATGAGCCAGGTCTTTCCCTGTGAGGCAGTTAACATTACTTAGGAGACTGACCAGTATATGAATGAACCCACTTGACAAAATTCCAGCTACTTGTGACTACTGATTATTTTTGACTGCTAGGTTACTGTTTTCCTTAAAAGCTTGTAAAAATGAGTGGAAATTTTCCCTAAGAAGGAGTCTATTAAAAAAATAGTTATATTTCCATTTATCTCACTATTTGTTTTCTCCTTTAAATACATCACTGTAGATAATATCAATACCACTCCTTCCTGTAAACTGATACATTCATGCAGGCTTTTAAAATGTGCTGAATTTATACCTATTATTAGTGGAAGACAATGTGTAATCATCCAACTTCATTCCACAACACATTTTAAAAGCTTTTGGAATGATTGAAACATAATCAAATTAGAGATTGCATCAATACAAATCAGCTACCTACGCTTTCTCATTCCAGTTTAAAGCAAGCTGGCAGACCTAGCAGTAACCTTACTCCAGTTTACAATGAACTTCATTATACATGCTAAAGAAAATCTCTATACCAGTTGGGAACTCTGTTGTAATGATTTAGCATGCTTGACTAAACTCACAAGGGGGAAATATGTACAAAGGTTTAAAGATTAGATTCAAATGAATTATTTGTGTCGATCGGATTGAATCATCATACCAAAATTAAGACACAATGCAGTACTTCCATATTAAATTATCCATACCACCGACACAACATAAGGTATTATATTGTTATTACAGACCACTCGTCCTCCCAGTACTGGTTTAGGTTTAATTTCTCCTTTCTCCTAAGGGATATCAATGTTCTGCCTAACTTAATGGTTCCCCTTCTACTATCAATAACTTATTAGAGAATGTCACTAACAGTGATGTAGTTCTGAATTAAATTAAACTAAAATATAAATTATGTGACATAGAGAACAATATAATCAATATTTAGAAACAAAAAGAATACTTATAAGTCACTAATAGAATAACAATAACTATATAGTTTGGGTTCTGCCCATGATCAGTTTTAAGATCTCTGGGAATCAAGGGGTTCCCTGAGTTTATTTACTCATTTGGAAAATTAGGAGAAATGGACTTTTACCCAAAGTATCCTTAGAGTATCAATATTGGCATTATTTAGGAGGTTAATAGAAAGGTAGTCTTAGAGCCTTCTCTCCAGACCTACTGAATCAGATACACAATCCCCAATGAGCTGAATGCCCAATGATACAGACATTGAAAAACATTGGCTCAGAAGACTGCAATCCCTTTTATTTTTCTACCTCTTGCTTTAATCACAGGTTAGATATAAACAGCAAAAAGATTAGCAGAGCCAGGCTTACTTCACTTATAAACTGCTAAATATTAGGCCTACTCATTGACTGTTTATAAAGTTGTCCTTGGAAAACATTTAAAACAATAGCCCAAGAAATTTAATATATTTCTATAATAACATTAAAACAGCTTTACATTTTGGAAATTTGACTTGTATTCATAGGCAACTAGTTGTATTTTAGCATTCATTAAAGAAATATCTTTTAACTCTTTCTAGGAATAGAAGATTTTAGCTCATATTATCCTAATTTTGCTGCATAGAAAATGTGGCAAATGAAGGGTGGAATATACTTTTATTGATTATTCCATAATAATTAATTCTGCTCCAAATACATAGAAAACACATAACTATAAATGCTGCTTAAATATACAAATTTAAAAAATTAATACACAAATTTAAATGTCAAGGAAGACTTTAAGGGTAATTTTATCATAGTGACTCTTGTGTGTATGTGTGTATGTGTTTTTCTACAACCACCTTAATTGTAGATGAACATGAACTGGCACTCTTATTAATTCATTTATATACATATATTGATATATAATCACTTAATGTTTAATTTTAATTTTAATATTTCACCCATAATCTAAATTCCCATTCATTTATTTCTGTTCCCCAATCTTATAGATTTGAATTTACATAATTCAATCATCCAAATTATGCAAATTCCTAAATACATTTTAAAAACCTAATATTAATGCAAAGCTTTGTATTTAATTTTATATTTGACGTGCTGATGTTTTGTGTTGTTTTGTTTTGCTGTTTGAATCTGTATTCAGATATCAGGAAGAAAATTTCTCTTAGATAAGTTTCCAGGTTATTAGACATTTCTTAAAATAATTGTAAGAACGGAGTATTTTTTAAAAGATACTTAAACATTCTTAGAGGATTCAATGCTTTTTTTGAATATTTAATTTCCTATAAAATGATTAGTGTTGCTCATGTGCAGAATTGCCTAGGAGTAGATAACATGATGCATACTTAGTTTTAAATGGAAGTTGTTGACATTTGTAACAAAAAAATATCAAATGAAGTAAGTCTATCTTGAATTATTCTGAATTACCAATTACCCGTGCCAGTTAGGTAATGGCTTCCTATTAAGGTTAATGGAACTTGAATGTAAATCTCCATGAATAAAATTAAGGCTATACTGAAATCTCAATTACTCAGGGCATAAGGGTCTGTGATATTCACCCTTTAAAAAAGTAAAAGTGCTTACTAGAAGCCCTAGGCTAATAACAAAACCAATTTTGCAGTACTGCTTAATGGTATGATCAGGAAAAAAAAAGAAAAAGAAAAGAAAAAGGCCTGAATTCAGGAAAACATTTTAGTTGTTAGACTTTAAAGCTTCTGGAAGCAGTGTTGTATCCTGTAGTCCCTAAAAGCTTGCATTTTAACTAAGTGTGTAGGATGAAAACATCCCATAGGGCAAACAATTGGAAGTCTTTATTTCAGAAAAAAATTTCTTTGGTTAAAAATAATTTCTTGACAACAGGGAGGTATGAATTGTGATTTCCCGCTTCCCCTTTACTTACTTCTCTCTTCTGTTCTGATTTTCACCCCAACCTCTGGATTTTCTTGGATCCTCCATCCTGTGTATATAAGACCCCATCCTTCTCCTTCTTTTTCACCAACTCTCTTTTCTTCTCCTTTCCCTTTTCCCAATACCACATGAAGAATCCAACTATTTTATTGCAAAATATATATTACTACTGCCCTATATCAGTTTCAACTGTCTGTCATCCGGGTTTGTAGAACTAATCTTTTTGCTTTAGTTTTTACTCATTCTAAACCATGTTCCACATGCCAGCCAGACTTTTCTTTCTAAAGCTAATATTTGGTCATACCGCTCTCCTTAACAAACTTTTAGATCTTTTCTAATCCAAACTCCTTTACATTGCATTCAAGATCTTCCACTATCTGGCAACAAACTGCCCTTCCAGATTTCAGTTGCAATTTCTTCCTTATGTTCTTTTCTTTTTTTTTAAAAAAGATTTTATTTATTTATTCATGAGAGACAGAGAGAGAGAGAGGCAGAGGCAGAGGGAGAAGCAGGCTCCCCGCTGAGCAGGGAGCCCGATGCAGGACTTGATCCCAGGACCCCCGGATCATGACCTGAGCAGAAGGTAGATGCGTAACCGACTGAGCCACCCAGGCTCCCTCTTCCTTATTTCCATTTGCAGTAAAAGCTCATGGTTTTCTTGAGAAAGAATTGCATTTGGAAAAAAAAATGCATTTGTGCATCTCTATTCCTTGACTTGTTTCCTCTGCTTATGTTGTCACTTAACTTCGCTTCACAGCATTAATTGTGCTTATTGCAAGGTCTTTACATGTCTGTCTCTTCTGGTAGATGGTATATGAGCTTATTTATTTTTATTTGTTTGTTATGGACCTACCACAAAATAGGTCACTCAGATTGTGTGTTTTCAGTTAGTCAAGGAATGCTGATTAATTCTTTCTAGAGAATTTCTTAGTCTGGTTAGAAGATATACAACCTGGGTTGGAATGAGAAAAGTGTTTAACTATGTACTGACACATTTTTCTTTTTATAATATATAGTTGGTTTCTTTTTCTTATAAAACATAATTACTAGTGATGAATCAATTATCTGTACTCCTCTGTTCAACCCGGCTGAATACTCATACTTTTCTCTGTAAGTCAGATGAAGTAATTGAGTGTTAGTCATTAGATCTACCCTCTACAACACACCCACTAACACTCTGCTGGATCTTAGGGAAAAAAAGCAAACCTAAAGCATTTAATGCAGTATATTTGCAAAAGAGGTCTAAGAAAAGCTGCCTTTGCTGTCATGGTCAAGAGAGGAGGAGGAATGGCTGCTGCTAGTGCTGGGGTCCAAAGAGGGACACGCTGGAGCTGGGCCGCTGAGACTGAGTGAGGTACAGATGTGCCACCCGCAGATGCCGCAGCCTCTTGGGGCCCACATGGACCCTCTGCCTGAGTGTGTAATGAGGCAGGGAGACTCAAACCCAGCAGCTATGCCACATGCAGTGGAAGATATTCAAAGAGATGACAGGTGCATGTCTCAGCATAACAGATTTCTCCTGGACTATAAAGACAATGAACCTGATGTACTGTTTGTGGGGGACTCTGTGGTGCAGTTGATGGCACCAATATGAAATATGGCGAGAGCTTTTTTTCCCCACTTCATGCACGGAATTTTGGAATTGGAGGAGATGCAACAAGACTTGTTTTGTGCAGACTAAAAGGATGGAGAACTGGAGAATATTAAACCTAAGGTCATTGTTGTCTGGGAAGGAACAAACAAGCATGAAAACATGGCAGAAGAAGCAGCAGATGGAATTGAGGCCATCATACAACTTATCAACACAAGGTAGCAGCAGACCAAAGTCTTTGTACTGGGTTTGTTTCCTTGAGGTGAGAAGCCCCACCCTTTGAGGTGAAAGAATGCCAAGGTGAACCAACTCCTTACGGTTTCCCTGCTGAGCTTGCCTGTGTTCAGCACTGGATACAGATGAGGGCTTCGTGCATGCAGACAGCACCCTCTCCCGCCACCACATGTTTGATTTTCTGCATCTCACAGGGGGGTTTAGACAACGTTCTGCAAACCCCTGCATGAACTCATCATGCAATTGTTGGAGGAAACACCTGTGGTGAAACAAACCACCATTGCCTGACTGGCTCCCATCAGTGTTAAGAGCACCCAGGCTTCCTCAGATTGGTTATATGGCTGGTACTACAGAATCCTTCTCTTAAGGCACTTTGCATTGTATCGAATGTTCCTGGATGTTAATATCTAGTGTTTGAAGGGCAGGAGGGATTTAAGTTGGTCCTGTACATAGAAGGGTTGTTTGACATGAAAGAAAAATTAGTCAAGGAAGATTGTTCTTTAAATTCATTTGAAACCAGAAGGGGACTTTTTAGTCATACGTGTGACACATTCATTGAATTATAAGTTTTCCCTAGGACAACATCAAGTTTAAGTACTGAACAAAATGAAATTTTTTTTCTTGGCCTTTGTTTCTATGGTTTATGTCATATATAGCAATGATCAGGATCACAACTACTAGGCTTTAAAATGGATGGTTTTTCCAGTTATTAAAGTTCATAATTTAGCCTTTTGTTTTTATTTTGCTTTATTCATGCGTATTCACATTTCCTTAACATATAGCATCAGATTGAACAACTAGTCACTCAAATAAGGGGAATGTTATGGTTACAAATGAATTTGTTCCACTCTCTTAATCTTTCCCATGTTTAGCAGTAGAAGATAAGTTTTGCCCCATTTGGGGGACTCAATGGAACGTATTATATTTATGCTGCTGAATACCATGTCTATAATAAACCCATGCATACTGCTTTTCCTCCCTGTTTCCCCTCATCCCCCATCTCTGTTTGTTTGTTTGGGGGTCTTTGTTGATATTACAGGCTTTTAACACATTTTTTACTTAGGAGCTCTGTTGCTGGAAGTATAAGTCCCCAGCCAATTACTCTCATCATGATATTATTGATGTGTAATTCATTCCTGTGTGGTGTTCTGTGCATAGAGTCCATGTAGTGCTATCCATATTCAGAGTTCTGGTTTGTTTTGTTTTGTTTTTCCCTTAAAATGTGTTACAGTTTCCTTTTATGAAAAAAAAAAATCAGGATTCTATTTCCCATTCCATAAGCCCTGACATATTTCAAGTTCTATAGTATCTTAAGGTGTATGTTTTCTTCTTCACTGGCTTAATTTTTAAATTATAACAGTTCAGAAAAATTTGGCCGTTTTTCATGGGGAAACAAATGGAGCTGCTCTTCAGAATAGGCATTCTACCTTGATCCCACCATTTTAGTGAAAAAGAACCAGGCTTGTTTAACTTTCAGGGTTTTTCATTAATGTATTTTCATCTGAGAATTTCTTTCAAGAGAGCTCTTTGTAATCTTAATGGTTTGCTTGAACTACAAGAACTGCCATTTAAAAAATAATGGGACAATACATGGTTTATTGTTCAGTATACCTGTGGAAAATGTACAAACTGGATCTACCAACAAATATGTTAAACTGGACCAGGTGGGTATTGAAGTAACTTATTAAAATATGCTCTACACTAATTCTGCTTAATGTTCAAATTCAGTAACTAAGCATATGTTTTATGTTCTGCTTGCAAGGCAAATGGCAGTGCTTTTGTATGTTGGAGGGGAGTTGCTGATTTGTGCAAAAGCCACTTCTGTTTGAGGGGGATAGAACCTGGGCTGGTGTTTTCCTTGTGAAACGTCTTTCTAGGAATTTTTTTTTTTTGGCCTTATTTTTTTAATACATTTCTAAATGTATCATGTCTTCATTAACAACAAAAAGACTTGCCGTGTTTACTAAACCTGTTTACTACATTAAAATTTCCTTTCAAAAAGAAAAAGAGCAGGAGTGCTCTAAAGATACTGAGTTGTTTTCCAAGACACAGAGTTGCTAATGGAGGACATACCATGCCTTCTCAGTGTGCTTTGTGAATAAACTGAAAACCTTATGGCCCCCTTTATAACAAAAAACCTAAGCAATTGAAGGAGTAGTTTTAATAAAACCAAATCATATTCTAAACAGGTGCCAGTATTACTATGTCCGAGGCCAACCTCATATGTATTTTAAAAATAATTTCCAGAGATTCCATGCAAATGAGTCAGAGAAGTAAAAATAATCAAGAAATTTGTGTGATTTAACATTTTTTTTTCATTTGTTAAGTTTCTGGGGCTAATTTACTGAGAACAAATCAGAAATAGGAAATAAGGAAGGGGGTAGGGGAAGGGGGAGGGAGAAGAGAGGAAAAGGCATCATGGACCTTGCCCAAAGTCATTCTGAAACAATATTTATTAAATTGAATATACATGAACTTTTACTTTCTTCCTACAACTACTGTTCACATTATGTAGAATATAAACATTTTTACATTTATGAAAGTTTTTCTAATACATATATTATTCTAAATCACATAATTTGAAATATCTCAATGATAACCTATAGCTTTTAGAACTAGTGAATTAGAGATGCCTGGGTGGCTCAGTCAGTTAAGGGTCTGCCTTCAGCTCAGGTTATGATCCCAGGGTCCTGGGATTGAGCTCCACAGGCTCCCTGCTCAGCGGGAAGCCTGCTTCTCCCTCTCCCACTCCCCCTGCTGTGCTCTCTCTCTCTCCCACTCTTTGACAAACAAATAAAATCTTTTTTTTTAAAAAGCTAGTGAATTAAGTTAGATTATGTAACTAGTTCATCTAAAATAAATACATCTTTTTCTTTAAAGATTTTAAAAGAGAGAGAGAGAGAGCATGAGGTAAGGGGCAGAAAGAGAAGGAGAGGAAGAATCTCAAGCAGACTCTGTGCTAAGCTCAGAGCCCAGTGCAGTACTAGATCCCATGACCCTGAGATCATGATCTGAGCCAAAATCAAGAGTTGGATGCTTAACCAACTGAGCCACCCAGGCGCCCCATAAGTACATCTTTTATATGTAATCTTGGCAACTCAAAATGATGAAAGAAAACTAAATGCTATAAAATTTTGGATGTATTTCTTATGTCAATATATATTTTTTATTTGTATTTGTTTTGGTTGTAATGGAAAAAAAAAACTATATATCTTAAAAGAAAAAGTTGCAAGAAAATAATTTTCAGAACAGGAAAATGAAATTAGTATTCCAATTAGACATTTTCTTTTTTCTTTCTGTATATATTTTTCTCTTTGTTGTTTTGAACTCATGAGTAATGGAATTTAAAGGTTTCTGCCAAACATAAACTATCTTTTATTTTTATTTTTTTCTGAGCTAATATTTACCTTTATGAACTACTTATTAAAAATTCTGAGCTAATCCTTATCTTCCTAAAATGATACCATTTTGTCATGTTCAAGCAGATGAATGTAACTCACTTAGCTACTTTTTCTATAATTACCCTATAATGAAGCAACATACAATGTTAATAAAAATAGAAAAACTTGCAAAGTATCATTGGGAAAAGAAATGTCTGTCTCTGAGAGAGTGCCTGCACAGGTATGGAAGCATGAAAAATAGCTTAGTAATTGAATTATATTTCACTGATCCTAGCCACAAATACCCACTCTTCCACACACAAGTTTTTGAATATGGTGAAATCTATTATTAATTCCAAAGTGGCTATTTTTATAACCTTTATCAATGGTGAGGAATGGGTTATCATTTTCACACTTGCAGTTAAGGCTGCTTTGAAAAAAAATCTAATATCTATGCTAACCTAAGTAGAAGAGAAAACTGGAAGTGGGACTTTGATATTGATTAAACTTTTATTATTCAAGAGATAGTCCATATCCTACCTGAAAACTTTTCTTATCATTGCCTCTGAGAGAGGAGTTTTTTTGACACTTAATCATTAATATTACTTTAGGTTTCAGTAGTATAGGAGATGGGTTTTGTCCCCTTATCAGAAAATCTACGGCTCAGCAAATTTTGAGTGCAAGTAGACTATATAACTCAACAGTGCAGCCACTAACCATAGCTGATTTATACATGAGTAGCTACCTAACCTATGGTGGTTCAACCATATTTTCCTGGGCACTTAAAATGTAGACACTTAAAGAATGAATTATTTAGTTCTGGTGGGTCAAAAGCAAATACTATAAGCATATAATGAAAAGCCAGTTCACAGAAAAGTCAAGCACAGAAAGATAGATTTTCATAGGTTCTGTTTATTAGGTAAAGACCCTCCTGTATAATACTAGTTTTTTAATATTCTAGATTCTAATTATAAATGGGTGATGACTTTTGTTAATTTACTTTTGTTAGTTGTTTTTATTTCTCAATCTATTATGAAAAATCATGTGTTTTTTCTTCATTCTATTAATATACAGTATTACAGCGATCACTTTTCCAATATTAAGCCAGCCTTGCATTCCTGAGATAAATGCCACTTGTAAGGATGTTTTGTACTCTTTTTTTATCCTACTAGATTTATTTGCTAATATATGTTTTAAGGATTATTGATTATGAAGGGAAATTGGTTTGCTATGCCTTGGAATTTTTGTCAGGTTGTGCTATTAGGGTTGTTTTAGACACATAAACTGAGTTTAGAAGTATTACATTCTCCCCCACTTCTTTGAAAGAATTTATACACTGTAGATATCATTTTTTCTTTAAATTTTGACAGAATTTATTAGTAAAACCACTAAAATAGGTGTTTTGTAGTGTGAAATTACTGATGATTCAATTACTTTCAAAATTATAGGTCTATTTGGCGTCATATTTCAGATTATGTCAGTTTTATTAGTGCATTTCAAGGAATTTGTCTTTTATCTAAGTTTTCATATTAATTGGCATAAATTTTCTTATAATATTATTGAATTAGCCTTTTAATTTCTGTGATTTTTTTCTAATGAACCACCACTTTAATACCTAATATCAGTTATTTGTATCTCCCTTTATCTTGATCAGTATTGCTAGATGTTTATCACCTGAATTTATGTTTTCAAAGAAATGCTTTTACTGTATTAGTTTCTCTACCTTGTCTGGATTCTGTTGTTTTAAGTCTACAAATGTGTGTTACTTAATTACAATGGCAGCCCTAGGAAACTATGTAATCTCTTTTATGGCCTTAAGTTTTAGGACTGCCCTTATAAGCACCAATAGTTAAATTTTCTTTTCATCAAATTTGAAGCTCTGGGCCTTTTAAATTTACATATAACATTATTATTGATATATTTAGATTTATATCTACTATTCTGTCAAAAGTTTTCATTTAGGGCACCTGGGTGGCTCAGTTGGTTAAGCGACTGCCTTCAGCTCAGGTCATGATCCTGGAGTCCCTGGATCGAGTCCCGCATCGGGCTCCCTGCTCGGCAGGGAGCCTGCTTCTGCCTCTGACCCTCCCCCCTCTCATGTGCTCTCTCTTTCTCATTCTCTCTGTCTCAAATAAATAAATAAAATCTTTAAAAAAAAAAGTTTTCATTTATTCTGCCTATAGTGTGTTTCTTTTCTTCTTTTTTTGCATTTCATATTGTTTTAATATTTATTTATTTACTTATATTTTTTCTAGAGAGACAGGTGGGAAGGGGAAGGGGATAGGGAGAGAATCTTAAGCAGCCTCCACGCCGCCGAGCACGTGAGCCCAACGTGGAGCTCTATCTCACGACCTTGAGATCATGACCTGAGTCAGTCAAGTGACTGAGCCACCCAGGCGCCTCTGTTTTGATATTTTATTTCATTTTATATCTAAACTAAATTGGTGGTTATGAACTGCTTTACTATTTTTTAATGCTTATACTACAAATCATAGCACTCATTCAAAAATTATATATATATTTCATTATGAGTAATAAAATTTATTATCTTTACAACAATGCAAGGGTCTTTGAAAAAATTTATTATGTGTTCTTCTGTTTTTTTCATATATATCAGAATTATATATGTGTAATATATATGTAGTTCAAACTATTCAGAGAATTCTTTCAGTATTTTTTTAAATATTGAGAGAAAACAAATTTTAAAAGTACATGGGAAATCTCTCTACAAGTAGCAAAATGCTACATATTTTTAATGCCCTATTAAATTAGGTAAGTTGAAAGAGAGTAGAATTACCAAATTAGAATTTATAGTTTACAAATCTGTTGAAAGTAAATTTTATCAATGGACATGCACCTCTAGTTATAATGGTAAACATTAATAACTGCCTCTAATCTCCTTAATCATTATAGTAACCAAGAAAGATGGTACATATATATCAATATATATTATATCAATACTTTATTCATTGATTTAAAGTTACTGCATACTTATTTCATATTAGTAAATGTTAGGTTTTATAAATCTATCTACCTTATTACTAGAGCACCATAATAAAAGGGTGGAAAAATATATGTTTTTGGCATGGCCAATGGCTAGTTCCATAATAGGAAAATTGTGGAATAATTTATATGGAATATAAACGATTGATAAATATCATAAAATATAATTGCATAATGTCAATAACAGTATGAACCTCAAGGTTAATAATCATTTAAAATTGTTTTGAGCTTCCATTATATACTGGTCAGTGTTCAGCTGCTTCTGTCATCCTTATAATAATTCTGTGTTAGTTATTTTTTACCACTTAGAAAAAGACTGCATCTCAGAGAGAATAAACCACTTTCCCAAAGCAAACAAAATGAAAAATAATGACATTGGTGAAATTCTTGGTCATTATGGGGACATATAAAATATAAGAAAAAGGGCAAAAGATATGATTATAGTTGGGGGCAGCATAACCAGTGATGTATAAATGCCCTTTTTCCTCATTCCATATGCAATAAAATCTACCCTGCAGCAGTTGCAGCAAAGCAGAGGTTGGCAAACTAGGGCGTGAGAACCAAAGCCACTCTTTTTCCTATTTTTGTTAGTCCATGAGCTCTGAATGGTTTCCACATTTTTAAATGATTGAAAAAAATTAACAATATTTGGTGAGACATGGGAATTCTACAAAATGCACATTTTAGTTTCCATAAATAAAGTTTTACTGGAACAGAGCCATGCCCATTTGTTTATGTGTTTATGTGTTATTCATAGCCGATTTTGCAAAATAATGGCAGCATTGAATAGATACAACAGACTGTAGGGCTCACAAAGCATAAAATATTTAGTGTCTGGCCCTTAACAGAAAAAGTTTGTCAACTCCTTCTCTAGAATATTTATTATTCTGTGTGTATCTGTGTTTGTAAGAATGTGTATATGCATGCATACATTTAAAAAAATATATATGATAAGTATTTTTCCCTTGCTGTAATAACTGTTTATTTTATTTTCAAGTGGACATTGCCTCAATTGATATTCCCATTTTGTATTTGACGTATTGGAATCATTGGATTGGATACTTGTTCATTTGAAAAGGAGAATACATGAAGGCATTGGAATAAAGCTAGAGCCGTTCACCTGTCCAGATCTTTCTATCTTGATTCCAGATGCAATAAGAGGCAGCCTGACATTTAGAATTACACTGACACCTTTTATCTGAAAATAGCTTTATAACATATTCATTCGGAAGTTAACCCTAATACATGTATAATTATAATTTGGACCATTTTTTGCAGCTGTTTCAACCACTGTTTCCCTAATAGTAGGAAAAAAAAACCCTGAGTTTTTAAGTTGCTTAGTTGTCAAAGAGATTACAGCTGTAAAGTTGTTTTCCTATAACATTTGAAGAGGTGTTTACAAAATATTGAAACAACCCAGTGATTTGGTCATTGAGGCAAATATTAGTAAACTTAAGCATTTTCTTGAATTGCAAGCTGTTTGATTCAATTGCTAGTATCTTTATAACAGTACTAAAAAGACACATGACAATACAAAACACAAAAGCAATTAAAGATATATTTCAAAAATTGTCCAATTTAGCGATATTTGCAAATTTTTATTTTCTTAGTAGGCTAAAATGCATACTTAGTCAGAAAATAAGTACATAAAGAATCAAAATACAGGGTTAAACTTTATCTATTAGAAGTAGTAGTTGTCTTAAGTTTTCTTTCATTTAATTGTTGATAGTATTAAAAGTCTTTTTCTTTTTTTTTTTAAGATTTTATTTATTTATTTGACAGAGACAGAGACAGCAAGAACAGGAACACAAGCAGGGGGAGTGGGAGAGGGAGAAGCAGGCTTCTTGCTGAGCTGGGAGCCCGATGTGGGACTCGATCCCAGGACCCTGGGATCATGACCTGAGCCGAAGGCAGTCGCTTAACCAACTGAGCCACCCAGGCACCCAAAAGTCAGTCTTTTTCTTTTTGATATGCATTTTACATAAAGTAAGAGGAAATATGTATATATCTTTAAAAAGGGACTTACAAGAATATGCACACTCCAATTACTTATGAAGTGGATCAATACTTTAATGTGTGGTCAAATTATATTTAAGAAAGATAACAAATATATTTCTAGGGAAACAAGATAATGTACTAATTCCAGAAGGGACTTTTAAATAATATTTATCTCTATATAAGGTAACTTATCATATTATTAATTGAAAGGAATAGTAACAATATTTAAACAGCTATTTTGTTGGGACAACCTAAATGTTTAATAATTTGTTTTTATGTAATATATTTTTTTATTTTAAGATTGAGTATGTTTTTGAAATTTACAAGATGTAGATACAAGAACAAAAGATCAGAAAAGGAACAGCCACTTTCATATATCAGGTGATTTATAAAGTAATAAACATTTTTCTAAAATTTTTTTTCTGAATACAAATATGAATATAGCTATTGGCAGTATTACCAAATGATAATATTTGAATTCTGGCTTCAGAGTCCAAGTATAACCACTGTGTTATACTACCTTTCAAAAATTAATATATATCCATTTAATGCAATAGAAATAGAAAGCATGTGAAAAAATAAATGTAATTCTCATATTAATAATAGCATAAGATATTCATTTTCTTACACACAAGTCTAAATTCTGTGTTGTCAGTAATTCTTATTGAATTCAAATTCTTATTTGAATAAGGAAGGCTTGTGAGTTTTATGAACAAAAGTTATGGCAAACAAAAATGTATCCTGGGCCTAGAAACACACCCCAGTAGCAACAAGCATTCCTAGTGTCCAGATCTTGGTTTCTAATACTGTTTTCCAGTGAAAGGAACCTGAGCTCCTTGAAGAAGTGGCTGATTCCTTTACATACAGAAGGAGACAGAATGGAGTACCTTATAATGCCAGAAAGAAAAAAATACTATAAAACAAACAAAACAAAACCTCACAATGTGTGTGTGGGGGGGTGGTATCTGAAAGGAGCACAGTAGCCAACTAAATAGTTCCCAGTGGCCAAAGATGGAACAATTTGAGCAATAAAGTAGTAGTGGGTTATAACTCAGAGTATAAAATAAGTATCTCTGAGTCCATGCTGATATAAACAAATTATTGAATAAATAAATGGGAGAAGAGACAAATATCCCATACAGAATAATCCCAAATGATTGATGTAGATAGTCTGTCCCCAAAGAGACAGAATACAGCTCTACTTCTTAAGTGTGGGCTGTGGCACAGAGTGAACTCTTTCTAAACTGTACAGCATAGAAAAGGGGGGGAAATAGTAAGTTCAGTGTGGAGAAATCTGACAAATACTACCCAGACAGGTGATCAAGGTTAATGTCAACACTGATAAATCATCCTGAGAGTATGTATGTACCCTTGATACGATGTAATGAAAATAGCATTTTAACTCCATGGTCTTCCTCCTACCCGTATCTCCAGGCTAATCATGAGAAAAAAATACCAGACATTCCAAATTGAGGGCTATTCTAAAAAATACCTCACCAATATGTCTCAAAACTGTCAAAATGATGAAAAACAAAGGAAGTCTGAGAAACTGTCACAGTCAAGAGTAGCCCAAGGAGACCTGATGACTAAAAATAATGTTGTAACCTGAATGAGATCTTGGAAAAGAATGAGGACATTAAGTAAAACTAAGGAGTCTGAGGTTAAAAAAAAAAAAAAGAAAAGAAAAGAAAAGAAAAGAAAAAAATGTAACAATATTAATTCATTAGTTCATTCAGTTGTGACAAGTGTGCAATACTAGTGTAAGATGCTAATAGGGGAAACTAGATGAGTATGTGGGGATTCTTTGTACTATCATAATTATGCTAAAAATCTAAAACTATTCTAAAAGAAAAACATTTATTTTAAAAATCGCCAATTTCAGTAATGAAATTGCATACAAAATCCAATTTTAAAATTATATATATTCTTATTGTGGCTTTATGAGATAGCTACTATTGGTGTTTACATTTTACAGGTGAGGAACTGAGGCACAAACACGCTAAATAATCTGCTCAACCTCAAAAAACTAGTAAGGAAAAGAGGTAAGATTTGAACTCATGGAGTATAACTTGAGAGTTCATATTCTCAACTAGTATTTTATATTTGTTCTCATTTATTGCGCATTTATTTTTACCCCCAAACACATACAAGTTCAATGAGTTTTTAGTCATCAGAATCTAGCCAAGGTCAGACTGTTTCATCAGAATCAGGATTTAGACTAAGACTTAGATATATTAGCAATTGAGAAAATCACATTATTACAGTGGTAAAATGTTCTCAAGGATGATTTAACATATAAACTAAACCAATGTTATACAGCATGTTAACAGAATGAAGGATAAACTGTCATCATTTGACAAAATTCAACATTCTTTCATAAAAAAAATTCTCAACAAATTAGCAATAAAAGGAAACTACCTCAAAATAATAAAAGCAATATATGAAAAGCTCATAAGTCCTCACATCCAATGGTAAAAAACTGAAAGCTTTTCCTATAAGATCAGAAGCAGGAGTTTAATTAATAAACAAGGATCTCTACTCTCTCCACCTCTATTGAACACAGCACTACAAGAACCAGCCAGAGTAATTAGACAAAATAATAATAATAATAATAAGTCCAAATTGGAAAGGAAGAAGTAAACAATCATGAATAAGACAAGATTTTATATATAGAAACCCTTAAGATTCCACAACTGTTAAAACTAATGAGCAATTTCAGTTTAGTTGCAGGATGCAAAATCAACAAATAAAAATCAGTTCTCTTTCTACACACTAACAATGATCTGAAGAAGAAATTAAGAAAACAATTTTACAATATCACCAAAAAAATAAAATATTTAGAAATAAATTTAATCCAGGGTCACAAGGTGTATAACACTGAATACTGCAAATCATTGCTAAAAGAAATCAAAGGAGACACAAATAAATGTAAAGATCCTATGTTCATGGATTGGAACTCAATATTGTTTAATTATCCATACTACCCAGTGTGATCTACAAATTTAATACAATGTCTATCAAAATTTCAATGGTATTTTTTCAGAAATATAAAAATTCACCCTAGAATTCATACATACAGCTTAAATAATCCAGAAAAAACAAAGTTGGAGCCTCACAGTTTTTGATTTCAAACATACTACCAAACAACAGCAATCAAGATGGTGTGTTACTATCAGAAAGACAGACACATAAACCAATGGAACAGAGAGCCCAGAAATACACCCTTGCATATATGGTCAAATGATTTTTGGCAAGGGTGTCAAGACTACCTAATGGGGAAAGGGCAGTGTCTTCAACAAGTAGTGATGGGAAAACTATATACCTACAGGCAAAAGAATGAAATCTGACTCTTACCTTACATGATATATAAAAATTAACCCAAAACAGATTAAAGACAAACATAAGACCAAAAGTTATAAAATTCCTACAAGAAAACATAGGGAAAAAAACTTCAGGATATTGGATTTGGTCATGTTTTATTGGATATGACCCCAAAAGCTAAGGCCACAAAACAAAAATAGACAACTGGGAATAAATCAAACTTAAAAACTATTGTGTAACAAACAAACAAAAAATCAACAGCTTGAAAAGACAACCTACAATATAGGAAAAAATAATTTCAAATTATGTTAATCTCTAGAATATGTAATGTATTCATACAACTCAACAAAAATACAAATAACCCAATTGAAGAATGGGCAAGGACTAGAATAGACAGTTCTCAGAGCAATATACACAAGTAGCCAACAAGCATATAAAAAGATGTTCAACATCATTAGTTATAAGAGAAATGCAAATCAAAACCACAATGAGATAGGATGGCCACTATCAAAAGAAAAGAAAATAACAAGTGTTGGTGAGTTTGTGGAGAAATTGGAACATTTTTACACTATTGGTGGGAATGTAAAATGTTGCCACCATTATGAAACAGTGTGGAGATTCCTCCAAAAATAGAACGTAAAATAGAATAGTATGATTCAGCCATCCTATTTCTCGGTATATATTCAAACAATTGAAATCAAGATCTCAAGTGATAACTGTGCTTCCACAGTCATTGCAGCATTAATCAAAATGGTCAAGATGAGAAATTAACCTAAGAATCCACTGACAGATGAATGGATAAAGAAAATGTGACTTACACATATCATGGGATATTATGAAGCCTTATTAATAAGGAAATGCTGTCAAATGCTACAACATGAAAGAACTTGGAGGACATTATGCTGCATGAAATAAGCCAGTCACAAAAGAACAAATACTGTATGATTCCACTCATATGAATTATCCAAAGTAGTAAGAATCATTTAAACAGAAAGTTAAAAGGTGATTGCCAAGGGTTTGGGGGAAATTGTAAGGGAAATTAGTGTTTCATGGGTATAAAGTTGTCAGTTTTGCCAGATGAAAATCTCTAGAATCTGTTGCAAAGGAATGTGAATATATTCAATACTAATAAACTGTACACTTAAACATTGTTAGGATGGTAAATTTCATGTTATATGTTTTTTACTGTAATAATAATTGTAAATATTTAATGGAAACCTCTTTTTCTCCTTGTGATGTGACAACTTTTAGGATCTACTCCCTTAGTGACTTTTAAATATACCATAGAACAGTGTTAACTGTAGTCATCATGTTATACATTACATCCCCAGCATTTATTTATCTGATAACTAGAAGTTTGTAACTTTTAAGCCCCTACATCCAATTTCCTCAACCCTCTACCCCTTGCCTCTGGTAACCACAAATCTGATCTATTTTTCTAAGAGTTTGTTTAGATTCCACATGTAAGTGAGGTCGTACAATATTTGTCTGACTTATTTCACTTAACATAATTCCCTCAAGGTCTGTTCATGTTGTCATAAATGGCAGAATTTTCTTCTCTTTTTTCTTGGCTACATAGTATTCCATCGTACACCACATTTTCTTTATCCATTTATCTGTTGATGAACAATTAAGTTGTTTCCATGTATTGGCTATTGTAAATAATGCTGCAGTGAACATTGGGGTGCAGATATCTCTTTGAGATTCTCTTTTCCTTTGGTTATAAACCTAGAAGTGGGGTTGCTGGATCACATAGTGGTTTTATTTTTAATATTTTGAAGAACCTCGATACTGTTTTCCATTGTGACTTTACCAGTTTATAGTCCGACCAAGAGTTTCCTTTTCTCCACATCCTCAACAGCATTTGTTATCTCTTGTCTTTTGACAATAGCTCTTCAATGTGAGGTGGTATCTCATTGTGGTTTTGATTTTCTTTTCCCTAATAACTGGCAATATTGAACAATTTTTCATGTACCTGTTGTCCAAATGAATACTATCTTTGGAAAAATGTTTATTCAGGTCCTTTGCCCATTTTTAAATTGGATTATTTGGGGTTTTTGTTTTTTCTTCTTTTTTTTTGCTCTTCAGTTGTATGAGTTCCTTATATTTTTTGGATATTACCCTTATATCAGATATATGATTTGCAGATATTTCCTCCCATTCTGTATATTGCCTTTTCATTTTGTTGATTGTTTTGCTGTGCCGAAGATTTAGTTTGATGCTTGTTTATTTTTTTATTTACATGTGAATATCCAGTTTTTCCAGCACTATTTATTGAAGAGACTGTCTTTTGTCCATTGAATATTTGTAGCTCCTTTGTCTAATATTAGTTGACCAAACTTGTCTGTTTTAACTGGGCTGAATATAATAAATTACCCCTTTTTAAGATGGGAAAGCAGACACAGTGATGCTGAATACTTTAAATAATTTAAGTATCATTCATGGTACTTCTGATGAATTTAATTTGTAAGACAGCTAAAAATTGTATCTATATCTAGGGAGCTAGTACACAGTGTATAAGATAAATGACTCCATTAGCTTTTTATAAAGAATAATTTGGAGACATGTAATTACTGTCATTAACAAATTCCATTCTCAGCTCAAATGCCAACTCCTCAGAAAGATTGTCTATAACATCCATCATAAAGTAGCCCCTCCGACTACTCTCTCCCACCCTGTTTTATTTTCTTCCTGGTACTTAGAGTAGATTTATTTTGTCTATTTTATTTTTTATTTTATTTTTAGTTTATGTCTTTTCCTCAGAATATAAGTTCCTTATTAGTAGGGACCTTGTCTGTCTTCTTTATCTCTGCATTCTCAAAATGTAACTAGTGTTTATCATATGGTGGGTGTTCCATATATTTGTGGATTAAATTAATTTTGAGCAAGACAAAATAGATTTATCCTCTTCTACTTTTTTTCCCACATATTATTAAGGCTGTAGATGGGCCTAAATCATTCCTGAAAGAATGCTGTCAGTTTCAGTTTTTAATATTATTTGTCTAGAAAAATGTAATGTCTGTAGAAAGGGTCACTTAATGGGCTACTCCTAGAGAAACCCTTAGGTGTGATCTCTGTATTTAGGTGTATGCAGAGATTGCAAATTGCTAACCAACATTCATTCTCTTCTTCCCTTTTCACAAGAGATCTAAACTGTAGTTAGTGTAGACATGCTTTGGGCTAAAAGTATTATTCCCTAGCCTTCCTTGCAGCTAGGTGTGGCTATGTGACTTTTTAAATCCTGCTTTAATGAGCTACAGTGAAAGATGTATTTGGGCTTTCCTTCTTGGAAGGAAATTCCTAGTAGCTTCCTAAGGAATTCTTAGTAGTTTCTAAATGTTTAAGCTTAGAAAAATGATTTTAGGAACACCTGGGTGGCGCAGTTGGTTGAACCTCCAACTTGGTTTCAGCTCAGGTTGTGATCTCAGAGTCATGAGATGAAGCCCCAGGTTGGGCTCCACACTCAGCCTGGAGTTTGCTTGAGATTTTCTCTCCCTGTCCCTCTGCCCCTCCTGCTCATGCTCTCTCTCTCTCTCTCTCTCTCTCTCTCAAATAAATAAATAAATAAATATTTTTAAAAAAGAAAAATGATTCTATATTTATCTTCATTTCTAATATAAGCAGTCAAAGCTACAAATTTCCCTCTAAACATTAGTTTTGCAACAAATTTCCACAAATTTTTGTGTTTTCATATTTTATTATCCACCTGCATTTTCAGTGTTGTCTTTGAGTCATCATTTTTATTCAATTTAACTCACTTCCATCAATGTCAGTGCCTGCCCACAATGAAAGATATTGATATGTTCAATCAAATATTTAAATCATGCTTTAATGAAAAGCATCTTGACTTAAGTTATATTCAAATGGACTGGCATGAAACCTTCAAACATTTCTTCTTGTCAGGAGCATACTAAGTATGCTAAATGTATTTTTGTCAGTAATGAATTATGCAAAACTAAAACAAAATTTCTAAAATTTACAAAGATAAATTTAAATTGCGATTTAAGAACATACAAGAAAAAATTAAGGGAGTAGAAATCTCTCTTTGCCGGTCACAGTGACTGTGAGAAGATTGTAAATCTATGTATGAGTCAGTGCCCTGTCAGAGTTTTTGTCAGTAAAATCATTTTGCCTGAAGCTTTTCCCTTGCAAAAAGTTTTTAAAGGAATTTCATGTGTTCAGTTGCTTTAAAGAGGAATTCTGTAATTAAGCTAAATGATTGTAAAAAAAAAAACCCCAAAAAACAAAACTAGGTCTCAAAAGTCATTGAGAATCATATGAAATAGTTTTATTGCATTTTATGTTTAATATAATTTATACAAAATAAATACAACTTAAAAATACTTCCAAAATGGGTGGATAATCATGTTAAAATGTAATCTTATTTTAGAATACACATTTTTAATGAGATAGATACTTAAGATGCTTTTAATGGGAGTAAGTAAGACAGCAGGAATTTAAGATGGCTAAATCCCTATCTAATTAATAGAAAATAAATTGGTAAATTCTAAAATGGAGTTATCCAGTAATTATAGACTACATGCTATTTATTGCAGATATCAGAAGACATGTCTAAAAACAGTATCAGCAAGTGCCTCTATGGAACAGAAAAAGGGAGTAGGTCACGGGACCTTTTGAATTGTAATTTGTAAAATATATACTTTAAATGAATTTTTAAAATACAGGCATTTTTATTGGTAAAATAAAGAAAAGGATAATTTAAGAGGTTTAAATATTCATATTTTATCAACAGTAGGGCTTTATCAAAAAATTTTTAAATGCTTGTACAACTAACAATTTATCAGATTCAAAATAGCAATTACACATGACCAGTAATTATGTTTAATTGCCTTATACAATTGATTTAAATAAAATTATAAAGAAAAAAAAATCACATTTTGAAAGAGAAAGTATCAGAAAAGATGTATCTTTGGTGATATCCAATTTTTCCATACCATTTTTCGGACTATGTCAGACATATAAGCAATAGTAGAACTTGTTGAATTTTACAATATTATATATCACTAAAAGCATTCACCTTTCCCCCAAGATTCCTTGAGGAAGTGTGTCAATGGAAAGAGAATGCATCACCACAGAAGAGAGCCAGGACATTAGAGCAAAGAAAAAAAAAATCACATTTAACAAGAGCAAACTGTCAAACAATTTAATTTGGAAAAATCAAAATTAACGTTCAGAGATTAAAATAAAATGGCCCTCTCTCTTCATAAGGACATATATGCACAGACACACACACACACACATACACACACACTTTGTATCACCTCACATGGTGTAATTATAAACTAGTTTATACACATTGACCAGGTGATAAAAATTCAAAATTGTTTACATTTTGAAAATAATTTTTTAAGTTTCTAAGTTATGTTATAAAGATATACAAATTATGTAAATATATGTTAATATGAAGTCCTTTCATTTTTATTTGTAAAGCAAGGTATACACAGCTTTATTTGCTTATACTTCATGTGTCTAAATAAAGTTTTAGATTAATTAGTCTTTTAATATTTAAAATAACAGTTATTCATCAACTGATGAATGGATACAGAAGATGTGACATATATACAATGGAATATTACTCATCCATCAAAGAAAATGAAATCTTGCCATGTGCAATGATGTGGATGCAGCTAGTATATTATGCTAAGCAAAATAAGTCAGAGAAAGACAAATACCACATGATTTCATTCATATGTGGAATTTAAGGAACAAAAGTGAGCAAAGGGAAAAAAGAGAAAGAGAGATGCAAACCAGAAACACAGACTCTTAACTATAGAAAACAAATTTATAGTTACCAGAGGGGAGGTGGGTAGGAGGATGAGTTAAATAGGTGATGGAGAGTAAGGAGTGCCCTTGTGATGACCACCAGGTGTTGTATGCGAGTGTTGAATCACTCAATTGTATACTTGAAACTAATACACTGTATGTTAACTAACTGGAATTTAAATAAAAACTTAAAAAAAGAAAAAAATAAATAAAATAACAGTTATTCTTCATACCTGAATATAAAGAAATAGAAATATATTTTACAGTGTATATTCTAATTGTATAAACATATAGAGAGGGAAATATTAAAAGCCACCAAATGAAGTATACATTACATTTATTTAATATTTAAGTATCACATATTTTAACTAAGTTTGCAGTTTGAAAATTTCCATATGCTGAATTACTCAAATATGCATAGACATTGAAGTTCATTTTAACATAATAATACCAAAACTAATTAACATTTAGACTACTGTATCAAGTTTAAGATTTCTTGTTTTTTTTTCTTTCTGAAATATATCTTCTAAATACTAGTGTGTATACAAAATACTGTGCTCTAAAATTACTTGAAATAATAATTTTCAAATTGCTTATGTCACCAAACTGATAAAGAAATATGTTTGTTTTGGTTTGTTTTCAAATTTTAGCCATTGCTTTTTTATTTTATTTTACTTTTTGAATATATCTTTTCTAACTAGGTATTCAAATCTACATATAATGAGATACTTTTGGACAACTCTCTCTTTCATCTCTATCATATCTACCTGTTCTGTATCACCTGTTCTGAATCCCAGCCTTTTTGCCCCCACTCTCAGTATTCCTGCCACAGATGAAAGCAAACAAACATATATGCACTTATATATATGTGTATATAAATGTTCTACCTTTTGTTTAAAAAAGTAAAGGTATGTGCGATTAGTAGAATACTATGCATATCTTCTTTACCCTACTCTTTATTAATATAGAAGTAAATCCTGAAAATTATTTCATGACAGAATACAAAGAATTTTTCATTTTAAGGCATAATCCCATTCAGTAGGTGTACCAGTATAGCTATTCATTCAGGCCTCTATTAATTAATGTGGGTTGGTTTTAAGCTTGTGAAATTTCTGTAAATACTATAATGGTTAATCTTTGTCATAATTTTTTTTTTCAAATTTGCCAATGTATTTTATGACAGATTCTCAGTGGTGGGATTTTCAAAGGTCAAATACATCAATATACAATATTTCTAGATATTTTTAATTCCCTCATAGGCATTAATTTAGCATTCCCATCAACAGTATATCAGGGATTTTCATCTCTCATAACTTCCCAATTAGATGATGATGTTTTTGATGATTGATTTTATATAGCAACCTGACTGGTCATAAATTAACCAGATTAAACATTATTTCTGGGTGGTGTCTGTGAAGATGTTTCTGAATGAGACTAGCATTTGAATTGGTGGACTCAGTAAAGTGTCCTCCCCGATGTGGGTGGGTACCATTGAATCTTTTGAGGGCCTAAGTAGAACAAATGGCAAAAAAACGGAAGAATTTGGTCCTTTTTGCTTTCTGCCTGCCACCTTGAGTTGGGACCTCTCATTTTCTTGAGCTCTTGGAATTAAATTTAAACCATCAGCTCTTCTGGTTTTCAGGCCTTCTGACTTAGACCAAATTACACCACTGGCTTCCCTGGGTCTCTAGCTTACAGATGGCAGATTGTGGGATGACTTTTCAGTCTCCACAAGTGTGTGATCCAATCCCTCATAATAAAATCTCCATCTCAGCTGGAGAGTATCATGCTAAGTGAAATAAGTCAGTCAAAGAAAGACAACATATCATTTCACTCATATGTGGCATTTAAAAAACAAAACAAATGAACATGAAGGGGAAAAGAGAGAGAGAGATATAAACCAAGAAACGGATTCTTAATTATAGAGAACAAACTGATGATTACCAGAGGGGAGGGGGTTGGGTTAAATAGGTGAAGGGGTTTAAGGAGCGCACTTGTTGTGATGAGATTGGGTGATATATGGAAGTGCTGAATCACTAAATTGTACACCTGAAACAAAAACAAAAAAAACCTCTGTCGCCATCTCCATATCCATGTACATATACACATAAAATCTCCTACTGGTTCTGTTTCTCTAGAGATTTTTGACTAAAATATTATTGAACATTGGGATTTTTGCCACTGTGATAAGTGGGGATGTTAGTCCAGTATGATTGACTTTATATGTTTAAGAACGATTTTCATTGCCTCATGCATGAGTATGTTGTGTTCATCATATAATTTTGACCATTATTCTACCAGGTTATTTTTTTTATTTCTTCCCTAATTTTATGAAGTTCTTTACATGTTAAGTTTAGCTCTTAGTCTGTGATGCACAGCTTTTTAAATGGAGTCAGGTTTATCAATCCACTTTCCCCCTTTTAAAAATGTCTTCTAGACTTTGAGTCTAAAAGCTAAAGACATTTCCCCTTTATTTTTCAAGTTGCAAAGGAAATGATCTTCCCTCCTCTGTGTTTTCCCAAGTCATTCCATTCATACTTGAAACAGTGTAATTGGTAATGCATTGCCCTCTACTCTACTGTTTATTTTCCTGTCTCCTATGCAAAACTAACACCTGCTTAAAGACAAGAAATACATATGTGCAGCATTCTGCTTCAGCACAGTATCAGACTCGGAATATATAGTCACTTACTAGTAAAAGAAAATAGCTTAATGGACAATTGAATGAATAAAGTAATTCACTTAAGGTTTAGCTCAATAAAAATATTTTTTGGAAAAATCAATAAAAAAGAACAAGTCTGCATATCTAGAGCCTATTTTAATTTAAAAACCCTAAAATAAATTTAATCCAGCACATATATTTATATGTGCATGTTTTTTTTTGTTTCATCATAATTAGCTACCCCTTATAAAAAATAGCTATAATATTTGTTTGACCCTGGTGAATCAAATATTTCCAATCTCTATTCTAAATTGGAAAGCTGCTTAAAGTAGTTTCTTGGAAGACCCTTGGATGTGTAACATAGAGAAATTATGAAAAGCTGACAATTATGCACTCAGTTGGGGAAGGACAAGATGAAGAATCAAGGCAAACTATGTATGCTTCAAGATAAAAACATTTATCAGAAAAGAAGAGTGGCAAGGATTGGTTAATTTGAGAAACTAAGGAGCATGATTCTGAAAGTTCTTATGTAATGATGGGCAACTCTAAATGAAGAATGGAAAAAGGAGGAGAAAATCCAGGTAACTAGTGGTCATAAAAAGTTCCACCACAGTTATCCACATAGGAAAGGCAAAATACTAGTAGAGGGTCCTACAGTCAAGATGTCCCAAAGGTAATGCTTTTGAAGTCAGTCATAGAATTAGGATAGGATTTGCAGCACTGTTCTCTTGAGACTGAACTGTCAATCTTTCATTTTGTAATTAACAAAACAAAACAACAACTATACACATACATATATATATGTGCATGTGTTTCTCCAGCCCAAGATTGTCTAAAGTGAAACCAAAGATAAAAATGTGGTTTGGGGTTCTAGTGTAAGATTAGAAGTGTAGGTTTCAGGCCTAGTTGTCATTACAATCACCTGTGGTCCTTTTAAAATTACATAGATACATGGACCCTACCTCAATCCTTTTGAATCAGAATCTCTGGTCTAGATTGTAGACATTCTCACTTTTCAGAAACTCTGTGGGAAGTTGTCGTATGGAGCTAACATTGAAAATCTCCTGTTTAAAGAATAGAAGAAGTACACAAAAAATTATTGAAAGAGTCATTCATTTATCTTAGTTGAACTGGTTGAATTCAGTGTGAAGGTCAAGGCAGAATCCAGGTGATTTTGGAATATCTAATTGTTGGGTGTTGAGAAGCAAGAGCAGAGGTAGTCATTGCCATGCAGGGGAAATATGGGATAGCTTCTACCTATGAGATGAGAGTCTTTATTTTCCACTGATGGACAGAATTACACTAAGTTCTTTAGGACTGATTGAATCAAACCGGTGGTTAATGAATGAGCATGAAATTGAGTTGTGACTTACCGTTTGGTTCATAAGATTAGATATGAGTGCAAGTAAAGCAGAGAGACATTGAGTAAAGTTGCATTTAATAGAGAGATCCTGTGGACTGTTGTGTCCCCGCAAATTCATTTGTTGAAGCTCCAGTGTGTGGAGGTGGGATCTTTGGGAGGTAATTAGATTTAGATAAACTCATGAGGGTGAGGCCCTCCTGATGAAATTAGTGCCTTCAAAAGAAGAGACCAGAGTGCTTGTTTCTCTCTCTCTCCTTCCCCCCTTCCCTCTCCTTCTCTCTCCCTCTCTCCCTCTGACATGGGTGGAAAGCAGCCTTCTGCAAAGCCAGAAAGAAAGCTCTCACTAGAACTCAACCATGCTGGCACCCTGATCTCAGACTTCCATCTTCCAGAACTGTGAGAAATAGATTTCTGTTTAAGCCACCCCATCTTTCTTACGGCAACTTGAGCTAACTAGTATCTTTATACAGAAGTTAAAAAATAATTTATGCTTCGTCATAGAGCATGGGGAGACTTGGAAATACCAAACATCTCCCTTTCACATCATCACTATGAATAATCTTAAATAGATAAATAGGAGCTAGCATTGCTTTGTTTTTTTTTTTTAAGATTTTATTTATTTGAGAGAGAGAGAAAGCGAGCAAGAGAGAGCAAAAGCAGGGTGAAGGGCAGAGGGAGAAGCAGACTCCCTGCTGAGCAGAGAGCCCCATGTGGGACTCTATCCCGGAAGTCTGGGAACATGACCTGAGCCAAAGGCGGATGACCGACTGAGCCACCCAGGCACCCAAGGAGCTAGCACTTCTTGAGTAAACTGTCCTCCCTCTATCTCTCATAATGTTATGAAATTCTAGATTATGAGATAGGCACACAAGAGCACATGTACATATCCATGTATTCATACTTGTGAATTGACTAAACACTGACTAGAAGTTGCTTAGATTCTATCACTTACTTATTTGACATTGGGTAAATGCATATAAGTGATAGATCTCAAAGTGATTTATTTTCCTGATTCCTGTAAATCATTGAGAGTGAAAGTGAAGTTAATAGAATATAGGAACTATATGGAGGAGGACAACATAGCATAAGTTTGGGGATAACATAAATGGGTATTTACAAAATGGGAGCAAAGGGATAATTGAGTGCCCAGGGATTTTTTTTAAATATCCTTAAAATGGTATGCAATTGAATCAAATCAGTTGGATCTCACAATATGGAATATTTTTTAACAATTAGCCCTGGCTCCATAAGTTAAAAAAAAAAAAAATTACACATTTTCTTTTGGGGAGAAAGGATCTAATGAGAGTCCCTTTTAAAATACACAAAAGGAATTGGTAAAGCTATTTGACAAATTGCCTGAGATTTTCTTTAAACAATTACTGTAAATATGAAGTTAAAAATCCTGATCAGCAGGTAGAGGTTCTAAACAATAAGTTTTACTTATAGATACTTTTTTATTTGATTAATCATTTAAATTTTTGGCCAAGATACAAATTAGATGATTTAGTGATTCAAATTTAGGATTATATAATCAAAAGAAGTGAGCATATTTCTGAGTTTAAGGAAATGAAATATTTTGCTTTAATAGTATATTTCTGCTGATTCTGTTATTATTACAGTGGGAAATATACAAATCGTGCCTATAATTTTTTCTGAGATTCATTTTTCTTAAATATTCTTTAATATTCAAATTATAACTTTCAACAACATTTTGAAAAATTATGTAATGTTGATACATTAGACTTTGAAGTAAAAGAAATTTTGATTGGGGGAGTCTGAGTTGGTTAAGCCTCTGACTGTTGATTTAGGCTCCGGTCATGATCTCCAGGTCATGGGATCGAGCCCCATATCTGGCTCCATGCTCAGCATGGAGTCTGCTTGTTCCTCTCCCTCTGCTCCTGCCCCCACTTGCACTCTCTCTCTCTCTCTCTCAAATAAATAAATAAGATATTTTAAAAGGGGGGGCTTTTGATTGGAACTTGTGCTTTAAAAACATTTACTAGCAGTAAAATTAGCAAATTACTCTTCTTCTGTGTCAGTTTTGAGGATCGATTGTATTTTTCTTTGGCCTGCCTGTTTCCTGCCTGGCACAAAATAAATGCTCAGTGAAAGTTAGCAATTTTAATTAGACATGGCAGAATTTTTATAGCATACATTTGAATTTGTTCTATAAAACGTGTGCATTAATAAATGCACAATATTTTCAGTTTGATAAAAACAGATACAAGGATAGGAATTAAGCCTATTCTATCTTCTTAAATCTTTCATGTTATATCATTTTGAAATCTTCTTTAAAAAATACATTCAATTGAATATAAAGATAACTGTGCTCTTATAATCTTTATAATCCAATTGATTATATGTGTGGCACCACCCAAGTATGCATCAAATAGATTTATTATTGCAAAGGACTCCCTTGAGATCCTTGATAGAACTAGTTTATTTGAAATGGAAATTTCCATAAATATACAATTAAATAAAAAAGGAAACATGTAAATTAAATTGCATTGTGCCATATTCCTCTTAATGCCAATGACTCTACTCAAAGGAATAATTGGGATTATTGACCCTTTAGATGAGCAGGACTATATGTACCCACAAAGCCTAAAAGAGTGTATGTGTGTGTGTTTGCATTTGTACTGGGGAAAGGTCACATCAGCTGAAAAAGGACAGACACCACTTACACTTAGGACAATTCTTGCCACACTGACCATGGATCTCTGATACTTAGAGGATACATTTATACCACAACTGGAGAAAGAGTGACATAAATGAAGGGCCATTTGAAACCTTCAGGTAAAGCTTGTTTTGCTTCCCAATCCCAGTTATGTCCATGTAGATACTCAATTTCCTAGGTTCTCAAACTTCTCCAATCCTTAAGACAATGGCTAGAAAGGGATAAATATGTGTATTTAGTAATAACTCAGAGGTGGTTGTGGGTTTCTAAATCCAGGTGATTTAGAAGAGAATTTTGATTTAAAAAATAACTTTATTTTGCTAATCAAGTTATTTCCAAATAATTTTCCAATAATTTTTAAAGTGCTAAAATGTTAATGATTCTCTGGTTACCAGTAAGTTTCCAAAATCCACCTAAAGTACATAACTAAAGTGTTTAATAAAACGTCCCAGAACCTTGCAGTACTTAATGTATCCATGGTAATATTAACATTCACTGATCCCATTCAACAATTGGATCTCTTAGTTTTAAGTGAAATTTAATTCTTTTAGAGGTCTTGGGAGAAAATATTTTTTAAAGTCTTTAACAGTAAAAGTTTATCTAAAAACAGTATGAATTTATTCAGTTTTAGAGAATGAGATCTGCATGTAAAGTGACAGTAAGGGACAAACTGAATCTTAATTATCTTAATTTAAATGTATGAATCTTGAAAACAAATATCCATGTGCACACATACATGTTAAAAAATTCTAATAATGTAAATACAATGTACTTTACTGATTGTTAAATTATTAAAAATAATATTAAAAAATTCTAATAATGTATTAGATATTTAAAAATTCTAATAATGTAAATACAATGTACTTTACTGATTGTTTTGGTGGATGGGAAGGAGCATGGACTTTAGAGCCAAGCAGATAATTTGTTTTAATTCCAGTTCTTCATCTTACAAACCGTAAGAGGGTAAAATTGGATAATTAGATTACTATGGATAATAAAATGACATCAGATTTTGCTTCCTAATAACCTAAAAAGAAAAAAAGGATCCTGAGATAAATGTTTATTTCATAGGTATTTCTATTATCTATTCTTTCTATTTTTATATGGCATTACTGATTCACTTTTTTTAAAAAATTTATTTATTTGAGAGAGAGATAGTGACAGAGATAGTGACAGAGAGCATGAGTTGGGAGGAGAAGGAGAAGCAGACTCCCCGCTGAGCAGGGAGCCTGATGCAGGACTTGATTCCAGTCCATAGGATCATGACCTGTGTCAAAGGCAGATGCCTAACCAACTGAGTTACCCAGGCACCCCCTGATATATTTTTAAGAAAATAAGTATTTTATACACAGCCTGTGATGATACTTTCCCTTAAAGCTCTATGTAGAAATTTTTAAAAAGGTATCCATGAAGGAGTTCTGTGTGTGTGTACTTAAAAGTAATCATTATTAGTGATAGAATTACTACTGATTTATAAATCACTGAAGATGTTTGTATTGAAAGGGTTTATCTAGAGTTAAATAATGGTACTGTGAATGATAATTTTTCATGTTGTTTGTTTCACCATAACTACTCTATGATAATTCTTTCTCCAGATTTATACTCAAATATACTCAGTGCCATGAGATTCCAATTCATTTTCTTTAGACATGTTTGTTTCCAGGTAACAAATTTATGAGAAACTGAATTGTAAATGAATATGAGTATGCCAAAAGTGAGATAATTTAAATATTTTGCAACACTTAGTCATACAGATGGCAGGTTGTTGTTATTGTTGTTTTGGTGACAATAAAATGCAGGCTTCACTGACTCAAAGGTATTGCTTTGTTGCATGTTTGTGTATTCTGTCATCACAGAAGCAAGCATTTAAAATAGGTTTTGAGGTTTTTTAAAAAAATATTTGTTTTTCTGTCTTTAATAGTATGATCAAAACAATGGATTACTGAGGTTGGGATAGAAAGATAGAGCAACCAAATTTTATATTAGACACATGAAATATGGGTGAGTTTGAACTGTATACTTGAGATTCTTTTTTCCCATTTCAGCATCAAAATTTGGATGCAAAGGGATTGCTTGGAAGCTGTTGTTTTACTCAATTACTTGAATGATAAAAGTCCTAGTGAATTCATTTTCTAAGAAAGACATTTATGAATATATTTTATTTAGATATATTTCACTTTTTGCCATTCTTTCATCAGGCAGTTAAAGCATCTATATTATATACACAATACTGAGCTATATTTTTTTTGGAAGTACAACCAACAACAAAATAATCCTGGAATTCACTGCTCCTCCTAGGTTAGACTCCAGGCAGTGGAGAGACCTAAACTACTTATCTAGTCCTAGCAAATACCAGACACTTGAAACTGAAAGTAATACTCTCTTAAAGCATTAACTCTGGTAAGGAGAGAGAAAAATGGATGGTTCAAAGGATAATTTCCTTCAACTTCTGTTTCCAAAAAGTTATTTCCTGCATCATTTCAAGCTAAGTTGGTGAACTGAAGAGTATACAAAACAACATATTTTAAGATCTGTTTTGCCCAGTGGTTGTAACCAGCATGGTATGAGACTTTAAAAAGAAATTATAGATATTCAAAATCTATGGTCAGAGATTTTATGCACACTGTTTGTCTACTTGATTGCATAGAAGATATATGACTACTTACTTTATTAAAATTAGCCACTCGAAGTTCATTATCTGGCATTGTTTAACAATGAAATTTTAGGCGTCAGAAAAATGTTCATTGGTCAGTGAATGGAATGCCAGTTGTCAAGTTAGCCATGCAATGAAAACGTCTAGGAAGTTTGGCAGAGGGGATAGTTTAGGGCATAACTTTCCTAATGATCTCAGTAAACCCTCAGGTTTACGAGACCAGGACTTTGGGCACCTGAAACCCCAGGGCCAGTTACCTGTTGCCATCATCAGACTCAATCAAGGCTCCAATGGAGTACAGATACTGTAATTTTCTATAAGGGCTCTGATATGAAAAAGTTGGTGTGGTATACATAGTGCTGCTCATCAATATTTTCTGATTTTCCTTTTGGGTCTTTGGGTATAAGGTTGCAGATAAAATACAGAATACCCAATTAAATTCAAAATTCAGATTAACAATGAATAATATTTTAGCATAAGTATTTCCAAAATATTGCATGGGACACATACATTAATAATTATTCCTTTTTTTGAGTCTAAAATTCAAAATTAACTGAGAATCCTGTATTTTTCCAACTTTATTGAGATACAATTGACATATAGAATTATAAGATAAAGTGTATAATGTGATGATATATATATATATATATATATATATAAAAGATTCCCCCATCAAGTTAATTAACATATCCATCATTTCACACATTTACGTTTTTGCTTTGGTGAGAATCTCTTTATTTGAGAAACATGGCACCTATATTTGACAACAATTTCACTTCTATCTTCAGGTTAGATGTCATTATTTGACTCAGTTTGGTCATTCAAATGTATGTTCTTTGGGAGATCTAGCTCAAGCAAATCGTTTCTCAAGCAAACAATTGCTGAGATAGATGTCCTAGAGAACTCTTTCTCTACCCCTGCAACCATGCAATCCTAAGATGGTATGAAGGGTGAACACTAACCTGTCACTTAGACAACTGCCTAGGAAAGCTTCCCAGTTTTGCTGCATATTTTGAGTGAGAAGTAAGCCATTACTTGTTTGTATGCTTACACTGAAGTTTAGGAGGTTCTTATTAACAGAGTATAACCTAGGTTATGGTGGAATTCTAGGCCAATGTAGGTTTCCTATCATGACTAAAATTTCATTTGATATTAGTGATCCTGAATTTAAATGGATAGTTTTAATGGTATTGTGTGTGTGCACACATGTGTATATGTGTATGTGCATATACATGTACATATGTTTCAGCCATATTTATCCATAGTGAACTGAACTTGGGATGAGTTAGAATTTTTCCAATTGAGCATGATAGAAAGGTGGAAAGAGTTGGTGAGGATGATTGCAAAGGCATGATTGCAATGAAAGAATGCAGAGTCAAAGCTGGGTGCGGAGGGAAGTGTTATTAGGGAAAGTGAAATGGATGTAAAGATCAATGAACTGTCATCCTTGGTGAGGTAAAAAATGTAAAAGAAGTTTATGATATAATATTTAATCTACTGGAGCTTCTGATAAATTGTAGAAAATACGGGTCCTTAAAAATCCCTCACTTATAGAGTTATTTGAATTAATTGGTTAAAAACTGGAACTAGAGAAAGAGAAGAAATAAGACCTTATTACTTTAAGATGAAAGAGTGACTGAAAATAGGTCTCAAAAATGAAACTAAGATTTGGATAATTTTAGGGGAAAGTGAATGGCATTTCAAAGAGAATATTCTAATCCAGTCTCAGAGAAGCCACTACTATTTAGCAAACCTATTTTATTTCTCTATTTAAGCAGTAGCCATTTCAAAGCTTTGCTCCCTTCTACTCCCCCATCCTCTTCAGTCTCACAGATAATATGTCTTTGTAACTGGAGACCGTCAGGTAAGTACTCGCTTAACTATTCATGTCCTTTCCTAAATGCATCTTCATCAACACCATTTCTTCTTGTTAAACACTTATTTGAAGATATATTTGAAATTCTGGATAGTATAGATTTTCTAGAAAGATACAAATCTCAGAACTTATCCCAGTAGACAAAGTTTAAACAGATAAAGTTACCAAAAAACTACCTTTACAAAAACAAAAGAAAACAACAACAACAAAAACAAAACCACCAATACTAGCTGGTTTCACGGGCAAATCATATAAACTTGAAAAGATAACTACAACATTGTACTTTATGCTCCTTTTAAAAAATTTATTTATTTATTTTAAATTCAATTAGCCAACATATAGTACATCAGTAGTTTTTGATGTAGTATTCAGTGATTCATTAGTTGCATATAACACCCAGTGCTCATCACAACACGTGCCCTCCCTTATGCTCCTTACAGTGGTGGCAGTTTTTTTTTTCCTATATGCTACAAATATTTATTAATCTCTTCATTGTTTTCCTATTTTGTCATATTTGTGTCTGTACTATTTTATTCAATCACTTCATTGAAATAGTTAACTCTATCCATTAACACAGAGTACACAGAGATTATGTCATTCAAAATCAATAAATGTATGAACATTAGCACATATTATGTGTGTAACAAGATTGATTATACAAAAGCAATAGCTGCATATAATTAGTATTCAATATAGGCATATACAATTGTAGGTTTTACTCCAAAGTCATCAAACTTTGCTATTTTTAAGAGTGTACATATTTGTGAAATGAAATTTTATTAAGCATTCAAGTTCTTTTTTCATATATAAATGAGTTTAAATCATGAACAACAAAAGTTGTTACAAATCTTTAGTTGATTTGCATGAATAGATTAGAAAATAAAGTTTAAAAAGCTAATTCTTGACTAAATCAGACAATTAACATGAGCTAAAAACTGGTATAATTTCATTTAAAAAAGTTTTTTATTTCACTGTGTAGTTCATAAGAAGAATAATTGTCCTAACAGACTGTCATGTTCTTACAAAATGCATCTAAGCCATAAACCACAAGGCTTGAAAAGACTAATTGAAAGACTATCCTTGAAGAGAAGATATAATAAGGAATATCTTGGGGTGATTACGTGGCAGTGGTAGGGCTATTACTCAGCTTCCATAAAGTGCTTAGGATTCCAAATTTTATAAGTGGAGAGAAAATAATATCTAAGAAAAAAAGTAAAGAATTAGAAACAAAATGATAGAAAAATGTGGAGATAAGTAGAGAAACATAGCTTGGGAAGTTGAGAAATTAGAAACAGTTACAAGATAGGCATAATGGTAGAGTCTAGGTTCTACAGTTTTTGACACCTTCATTTGGTGTTTTAATTATCTCTTCTTCACCTTGTTGGGGAGGGAGGGATTCATTCCTACTCTAGGATTATGGGGGATGACCAAATACACAACACTTGATACTGGAGAGATGAGATTTATAGCAGTTTATTAGTTATGTGTACTCATAGCCCAGGGTAAAAGACGTACATGTCACTAAAATGGATGTTTCACTTGGGTGTTTCACTCAGATGCAAAGTGAAAAAGCAGGGGCTGTGGGAGAAGTCACAAGAGAGTGAGATGATCCCTGGGCTCCACAAGAGGATGTAATTGTCTTGCTTGAATAATTTGGCTACAGGGAATTGAAGCTCATTGCTCAAGAATAAAAGGCCCTGTGCCTCATCCCCATGATAAGGAGGTTGTTTGGTGAGGGAACCTTATTTGTGTGTTCACATCACATTTGGTATGTCAGTGTGTGTGCGTGTGTGTGTGTGTGTGTGTGTAGATAGATATAGATGTACTTTTTAAAATTTTAGAACCATGTTAAATTTGCAGAAAAATTGCAAAGACAGGATAGAGTGTTAGCATCATATCCCACACTTAGTTCCATTATTATTAACAGATTAGTATGGTACAGTTGTCACAATTAATAAACCAATATTGATACATTGTTATTGACTAGACTCCACACTAAATTCATATTTTTTTAAGTTTTTACCTAATCTCCTTTTTCTGGCATAGGACCTCATATAAAATATCACATTACATTTAACCGTCATGTTTTGTCAGTTTCATCTTGGCTGTGAAATATTCTCAGATTGTCCTTATCTTTGATAACCTTGATGGTTTGAAGAATATTGTGCAGGTACCTTGTAAAATGCCCCTCAAATGAAATTTATCAGATGTCTTTGTCATGACTGGACTGAAGTTATGGTTTTTTTGTGGAAAGACCACAGAGTAAAGTGCCATTTTCATTATGTCATGTAAAGGGTACACACTACCGACATGACCTCACTATTGATGTTGACCTTGATTACCTGACTGAGGTAGTGTTTGACAAGTTTCCTCACTGCAAAGTTATGCTCTTTCCCCCCTTCTCCACACTGTACTCTTTGGAAGGAAGTCACTATGTGCAGCCCATACCTAAGGTGTGGGGAGTTATGCTCTAGCTGCTTGATGGTGGAGTATCTACATAAATACTTAGAATTATCCTTCATATGAGAATAGTCTTTTCTCTATTTATTCAATAATTTATTTATATTAGTGTTGTCTCATTGATATTTTAAACTATGGGTTATAATACTACTTTATTTTATTGTTTGAATTATTCCAGCTCTGGCCACTGGGAGTTCTTTCTGTTGGTTCCTGTGTCCCTTGACATATTCCATCATTGTGTGTATGTGTGCTAAAGCACTTCTTTGCTTTCTGATGTAAGAATATGCTCCAAGATCATCTTGTATATTTCCTGCCCCAGTTTAAGAATTTCAGCCATTTCTCCAAGCAGCCTTGGCTCCTCTAATTGGAGAATTTTAGAAACTATATACACATATAAAATATTTCTACATGAAACCATCTGTATATAAATTAAGCTAAACATGAGTTCATACTGATGTTTCCAGCTAGAGTGATCCATGTGGTAATGGGTTGTAGTTGGATCATCAGTAAGAATTTATTCTCAGTTCTGCAATTATAAATGGTAATGATTTTTTTAGATAAGACAGCATATATAGGAAGAATTAACCTCTTTGTTTCTGTAACAAATTTTTATGTGAATACAAAATGTCTGTCTTCTTATAGTCTCCAAATTTCTTTTCATTACTTCTCATATACAACTTTGGCTTAAATGATATAATCAGAGATTCAAATCTGGTAGACTCTTAGAGATTATGTAATCCATTTATCCCACTTTACATGACAAAATTAAAATACAGAACATTTAAGACATTTTCACATTATTTGTATTTGAATAAGTTGGTGGCTAGATTCAATTGAAAGTTCCAGCCCACAACTTTCAGTATAAGCTTGCAAATTACAATGGACACTGGCAGATATTTATGAAACCCAAATAAAGAAAAAGGAGTTCAAATAAACTGTTTAATTGAACATCAATGTGACTAAATGATGATAACAAAATGAGAATAGAAAAACAGAGAAAAGTGAAATGAGAATTACATATTGCAAAAATTTTGCCAACAAGACTCTTTTTTTATCCTGAATATCTCTGATGTAAGCAGTAGTATTCTACATCCAGAGAACATTAGTTTGAGAATCAGAAAATCATGTTTTAGGTTTATGATTTATTCAACTGTAAAATGTGGCTATCCTCTCAATGGTAACTGAGTTTTAAAATTCTATGGACTCAATATTTACAAAATTATTTCTGATCAACTGAAAAATCTATTCTTTTGATACATTTTTTTAAAATTTGTCAAAATTCATAGATCATTCAAACACAAATCAAGAGAGAATGTGGTACCAAATATCAAATTTTCTGGTCTCCAATCAGACCTAGGGCTTACCTGAGAGAACTTTTAATTTATTATTATGTTGATGATAGTAAAGTTTTATATTCCTAATTGGTTTAGTGGTTTCCAAGCAAGAGACAACTTTGCAGTACTTTAACTGACCTTTTTGTTATGAATGCTATTGTCAGTATTTTATTCAGGTGTGTTTTATAATGAGAATCAGGTCACTAATAATTTGGACTCTTAGGCCAATGTGACAATGCTAGCAGCTCTATCAATCCAGACAGCTCGTTAATGGGTCCTCCTGTTTCCAAGCACATCTGTTGCTTTACCACATAAAAGAATATCTAGTTCATATGCATGCCTTTTAATCAGGTAAAATAGCATAAATTTCAAACTAAATACAATTAAACTACCAGGATTTTTCCCAGGTCAGCTATTTACATCAGTTCAAGAGCCTTCTATTCTCTAAATCATGTATTTATCAATGTAGAAAATAAAACTCCAATATCTAGTTTAGCAGAAATGAGACATCCAGAAAATTCTGTACTCATTATGTTATTTAAAACTCACCTGGGAAATTTATAAATTGCAATGAGATAGACTCATTCTTCACTGGTCAACCCATAAAGAAACAAATATAATGATTCTTGCTTAGAATGCCAACAATTTGGGTATCTGGTGAACATTTTTTTTCAGTGTTTTGACAAAATACTATAAAAATCCAGAGGATTTGGTAAAATTTTTTTCTATTTTCTGGTATCTTGTCATAGCACATTGTATCAGCTGAGGGAATATGTGAGACAATGCTCAACTTTTTTCAATATCTCTTCTATTCCCAAGAAGGAAACTTCTTTAATATGAAAGATACTTCAGTTAGAAACCTAATGGATTCATTTCACTTTGGAGATAATTTGATTTTTTGAACATGTTTTTAGTCATTGTAAAAAAGACTGTCCATTAAGATTGCAATCAAACTGTCAGACTGCATTCTAAAAAGACCTATCTTCAAGATCTCACTGGTGTTTTAGTAACAAAAACTTATTATGGTTTGAACTGATCTGCTTTACAGTAGATTTTATTTCATAGTTCCAATGACAGAAATTAAATGAAAATTTACGAGACTGACACAAAACTAAACTTTTGACTTTGGGTGGCAGTTGGAAATACCACCCATTTTGACAAAGTTTATTAAAATATTCCTAATTGAAATTAGATTGCAAAATCTAAGCTACTTAGACAATAACATGGTCAGTCCCCTTTAAAATCCATATATGTTCAGTGTTTTTCTTTAATAATATTAAGGATTGTAATTCCTTTATTTTCTGTGCTTCTGTATTGGTAATTTGAATAATATATTTGGGTTAATAAGGATTAAATATCTATCATTCTACCAGTACTGTACTATTGACATTTTTATCAGTATGTTCCTAGTTGCCACTGAAACATGGATGTTTATAAAACAAACAACCAAAAAATTGGATAGCATTTTTGTTGTGGTCAGTGTGGCCTATCTAAGGAAAACATATACAAGTGTACCAAGGGACTCCTTCTTCTCCCTCCCCATGACACAACACAGGTTTAATTTATCCTTAAGGTAGAGGAGACCATGATGGGAAACCAAGAGTCAGAGGCATACCTGACTGAGCCACATGGGGGCCCCTTTCGGTTCTTATTTAATAAATTCTTATTAATTCAACTGTGTTGATTCCATTTTTTTATATTCACTTCTTTGCCTAGAACTTGTTTAAAATAAGCAATGCCTTGGTAACTGCCTGAAAACACTAATCATTTTCGTTGGGTTTATTTTAGTAGACACACGGAAGTAGGCTACTTTAAAATATCTGTTCCACGGGAAAAACTAAATCAGAATCATATCTAAACAGTCTTGAAAATAGTAATTTTAGATTTTTTTAGAAATGAAAGATATAGAAAATATAGAGAAAGGATAAAAATTTTTTATTGTTTACACATTACTGTCTAGTATTTTATATGCATCTGGGAAATAAATATGATTCTTTACAAGTTAATGACTAAAGACATTTTTAAATCTTCATATTGATTGAACTTGCATAAATATTTAATGTTGTGGATGACATTTCTTTATTTGGCCTTAATGGGATCACATTTTCTTAGGTTTCCTCCAAATACTATAGACATTCCTATCTGTCTTCTATGAATGTCTTACCTTGTTTATAGGATGCTTTAAGGTCAGATATCTCAAGAGTTTATGTCTTGTCATGTTTTCCTTCAAAGATCTTGACCATTTTTATGGTTTTAGTCACAATCCATAATGTCCAAAACTCTCCATTGCCATGTCTAAACCAGTTTCATTTCCAATATGGTATCTTTCAAATGTCTTCTGGCCATGTCTACTAGAAATTATTTTGTTTCTGTTTTTTTGTTGTTGTGGTGGTGGTGGTTACCACTGTTTACTATCTCTCACTATTTCTTTTGACTCAACTATTCATTCTTTGCCTTCATTTAGCTAATTTCTGTCCCTACTTCAAGTGTGAGCATTGGAGTTACTTATTCAGAAAAGACTTACATCATCATCATCATCATTATTATTATTATTATTATTTATTTATTTTTATTTATGCCTGTACCATCCCCTCCTTTTTTCCCCATGCTCTAATCTAGATTAAGACTCTGTTATATAATGTTATAGCACCTGGTACATTTACATGTTTATATAAGACTATAAACTCAATGAAGGCTTGAGATCACATTCAATATATTAACCTTAAGGTCTATAGAACTTAGCATAGTGCATGACGTTTTCAATTCTCAGTGTTTTATAATTTTGAATTATTTTCAGGTAAATTTTCATAAGACAAACAAACAAACCATAATCTCCAAGAAAAGTAGGGCAGTTCTTGCCATTAATGGGTTTGGTTATAGAGTAGTAGGAATGGAATTGAATTTTCAAACATTCTAACCCTCAATTCAGTTTTTTTCTATCTATGATGAAATTTTATATTGATATTTAGAATATTAAAGATGTGTAACAAGAACAGTATATTTTATAATTAATATGACTGTGACCAAGTTACATATTTAGATACATATTCACCAGTATAATGCCTGAGATCTTTATGTAGGCCTCTGGGACTTACTCTCTTTTATGGCCCCAAATTTTACTGTCTTTTTAAAGGAAGTGGTATGGGATAATACAAGTACATTTTTATTGACTGATTAGTTTCTATCATTCTCTTCATATAACAGAGTTAAAAATATATAGTAATAAAGCCTATATTACTATATATATTTGGTCCACCAACATTTCTATTTAAACCTGCTGCTATAAATTTCTTTCCCTTATCACTGATAAGTACAATTAACAACTCTGAAAGTAGTTGTTAGACTAGGCAGTCTGTCCTATAGAGCTCTCAAATAGTCCAACCAACATTTAGTCTTTACATTAACTCCACAAAATACTAATAGGAATTATTTTTCTAAATAAAATACAGAAGTTATACCTCATCCTCAACTCTATCAAAAATCCAAAGAATATCTAATATCTTAGAAATCCATTTCTAACATAGTTTATAGTTGTCTTTGCATTAGATTCACATAGATTAAAATCTGTGAACAGAAAATAAAATCCTTCCAGATGCTTTTATCTGATAGGCCTCAATTGTGATGATAGTAAGCCTATAATTTAAGCTAATGTATAAACAGAAAAAGAAGGCACTTTTGGGGCACCTGGGTGGCTCAGTTGGTTAAGCGACTGCCTTCCGCTCAGGTCATGATCCTGGAGTCCCGGGATCGAGTCCCGCATCGGGCTCCCTGCTCGGCAGGGAGTCTGCTTCTCCCTCTGACCCTCCTCCCTCTCATGCTCTCTGTCTCTCATTCTCTCTCTCACAAATAAATAAAATCTTAAAAAAAAAAAAAGAAGGCACTTTTTAAATCCATCAGACACTTAGGAAAATTATTTTCTACCATGTGACATTTATGGTTATCTCTGCTTAAGGTGAAATTTCTCTGGAAATAAATAGACATTAAAACAAAAATAACCACCTATTTTTTTCCCTGTTCTATTTATTTGAAATCCTGCTGTTGTTATCAAATTCATTTATTTTCTTTGTCTTCCCCCTCCTGTGGAGACTTCTAAACTCTTGCATTGGCTATGTTGTTTTCGTGGGAGATACATGGAACCATTTAGAATGATTTATTTGTAAATGACTTGATGTAATTCCCTTACTTTATCATTTGTCATTGTGTTTATAGTTTAAATCACTGAACCACAGTTAAATAATTAAATTAAAATATGGAGAAATTTGTCACATCATTAAAAATAATGACAAAAATCAAGAAAGAAAATGAATTGTCATATGTTTTTGTTTTTTTTCCTCCATACAATGTATTAAACAAACCAATCACTCTTTGTAAATGGAAACTGGATTTTATGAAGCATAAAAACAAAGAATGAAAATTTACATTGATGGTGGAAGAAAATCAGGGAAGCTAAGTTATGCATAAATACATAAATATAATAAGAAATCATGGTTCTCATTACTGTGAAATATGTATATCTTCTTTTCCTATAAGTCTTCTTTCTAAAACCTTGATCATTTCCATTTTCTAAGTTATTTTTTAAAAACCGAAGTGTGATGTGGTCAAAACTGTCTCCTAAAGATATGTGAAACAATTTTACGGTTTCTTGATATTTTGCTCCTTATATTTGATGTAACTTGAAACCAAGAAACATATGTTATCCCATATTATCAAGTGTTACATAGTTGGGAATCAATTTTATATTTAATAATTTGGCTTTGGATAATATCAATTTTCTTAGCCCTGATTCACTTATGAACTCATTTTTATCCCTGCAACATAATGCCGCTTTGATCTATATTCCAAATTCTAACAAAGTAAAATAATGCAAATAGAACTTTGACAAAAATATAACAAATTATTCGTTTTGCTTTCTTTCTAAAATCTGAAGAAAAATAATTGTCCATTTCAACAAGAAAATAAAGAACACTGAACGCATAGTACATATGAACTCATTCGATGAAATACAATAGTAGTGCTGCAATAAGAATTTTATATGTCGTAGGACAGTATACGACTGTCACATTGGTACTAAACTGGTGTCATTGAGTGGAAAGAAGGAAGGATTTACTGCTATCTGAAATGGTCATTGCATGACTTATAGGGGAGGTCAAGAATTTCCAGGCAGAAAAACCAAGAAACCCCAGGAAGGGAGAAGGAGGTGGGCTAAGGCCCAATCATGAATATATGGCAAGGGAAAAGACCAGATTGACTGTTGTGAAACTGCCATCTAAGAAATAAACAGAAAGAAAGCCAACCACTTTTTGCTCAGCAGCCACTAAAACCTGTTGAGATTTTTGAAATACTTCACATCATTATGAAAGAATGATAGAGAATAGGTCTAAGAAATGTTAAGAAGATGAAGAGAGAAAAATTGTGTGGCTATTTCAGTCATCCTTTGTGCTTCCATGATGAGAGCCAAGATTGGCACAATGTCAACAGGAACAAGAACTAATTACTGGAAGATCTGTACCCACTAAAGCGTGGGCATGGCATCATGACAGATTTGTGCAAGACGGAGAGGAGGACCCAAACATGAATTTAGGTCCCATGTATGTCACTAGTAGAATTATGACTCAGTTAAATAAATGACACACACAAGAGAGAGGTTTTTAAGGCAGAAAATAAAAGTTGAGTTTGGTAATAGATGTGTTGAGTTTATGATAGTAACAGAATGCTCAAAGTTCTCAGACTTTCTGATACAGTACATTTGAATATAAACAATATAGCTATGTTTATGAGATAAAGTTAATAGTTCTAGTAAATGTAATAGAAAAATACATTACTATTTAAAAAGAGGTCGCTATACTTATGAAGTTTGAGCTGATGTGTGTTGGTAGGCAGAGTCTTTTGAATAGGAAAACATGTTGATTAACTTAATTATGCAAAATTTGATATATGATACCTTAAAAGGCATTTGTTGTTCAAGGGGCACCATTTTTGCAGAGAAAGGAAGAAACCATTAGAAAAGAGGAAGGTTTCAACAGCCAGTTAGCAAGAAAATTTTTTGCCACAGAGTGGCAAAATTATTTGTGTTAAATGTCTAATATTCAGTCTTAATTGGTTTTTTGTTTGTTTTTCCTAGAACTACTTATTTGCTTTATTATATTCTGTCATTTATTGAGCCTTTCCACACTAGATTATAATCCTTCCAGAGTTTGTCAGTAAGAGAAATAGGAAAAGACATTTTCAAAATTACTAATAAAGGTACACAGAGAAATATTCATAAGTACCAGAAAAGATGTTGTTTGTTTCTTTTTCCCTAAGTGTACTGCTGAATCAGAAACTAAATAGGGAATGTAGCCAGCCTTGGGATGAAGAGAGACTTTTGTGACCCCACATTTTATATTCATATATTCTCAATATCCTATTGTCTAATATAGTAATTTTCCATTTTATTTAAGCTATGTGACTACGTGACTTGGCATCATCCAAATGTCCCTATTCATGTATTTAATAAAGTCATATATAATGCTTACTCTGAGCCAGGCACTAGTTGAAGCACTTCACAAATAAATCATTTAAATCTCTTAGCAACATTATCAAATAGATATTACCATTATTGCCTCTTTCAGTTGAGGAAATTGAACAGACAGGTGATGTAATATTTCTGAGGCACATAAGCTGGTTAAAAGGAGAGACCTCTAGTTCTTGAGTCTCTTAACCACAATGCTGTGCTATCTCTATGCCTATAAGAATTAAAGTGTTCTCCTTATTTTAGAGACAACATCCTTAAAATTTCTCTGTCTGCCTTGCACAAGCACAAAGGAAATTTCACAGGAATTGGAATTGGGGTCCATTCTATTTAGAACTTACCTGCTTCTCATGCAGAGGTACAATCCATTTTTTTCTGAGAACTGATTTTGGATTTCTTTCCTTGAAATAAGGCTAAGCAGTTTCAGGTAATGAACTCATTAGTCCTTATTCATTGCTATGAAAGATTTTCCCTAAGAATCAGTTATATATAAGAACTTAGTGTGTGATGCTTTGATTTTAAAAGAAAAGTGGTATTTGTAGTCTAGAAAGTAAAGTGCTAGTGGGAAAAGAGGAGTCAAGTTAATAAAACAACATGAGCAAAACTTGGTAGAAGTTGGAATTTAAGTGAGAGATAAGAAACCCACTCATTCCAATAAATCTTAGGACTCTTCAATAAAATGAGAATGGTTTTAGATTCTGTGGGACTTGATTCTGGAAGAACAGAAAAGAGAAAAGCAAATATGTCAGGTGACGGAAAAGGATAGGGAAGGAGTTAACCATGCTCTAATCTCCTCCCTCCCTAAAGATTTCCCACAGATCAGGTCTGATCTCAAGAGCAAAAGACTTTTAATTGGATAATAAATCACTGTTTTAACATAGACAGGACTAAATTATTTTTTTGCTTGAAAATGAAGTTGTTCATTAAGAACTGAAAGTGACAAAAACTCAGGGTTATTCCTAGGATTTCAATCAAGGATAAGGAGCGGAAATCCAACAGAGATATCATGGTGGCAAAATAATAATAATTTGTGTCATTTTCTGTTACACATCTGGCTATATTCAATTCCTATGAAAAAAGGCCCTAGATAATGCCAAAGCAACTGCCAAAGGATCATACTAATTTTCTACCTTTTATGATACTTGATATGACCCCCTTAACACTATCTCTACCTTATAAATATTATTATCCCGTAAATGGGGACATCACATTTTTCTCTTTAAGATCCCAATGATATTTAAGTGCCTGTTGAAGTTTATCCCACAGGTAGTGATAGAACTGGTCTAAGTTCTACATATACTTTTTCACATGAGTAAAAATCCTCTACATTTTTCCTGATTGGTGTTAATTCCACACCAACACTTTTCCCCTAGTGCTTATTGTGCCTCAACAACTCAGAATTTGAATTACAGTATAAAAAACTGTAAAAGTTTTTGGAGTACCAATAGGTGATAGCATAAATCTATTGGCTGCCCTTTCCATTTAGAAGAACTGGTTACCTTTTAAAGAGCTAAAATATATTAATTTTTAAAAATTCGGTATTCTAAGGTTGTAATTAGATTTGTACTTACTCCAACCCCCACTTTCTGATAAGAAAAACAATAAATTGGGGCCCTGGGTGGTGCAGTTAAACCTCCAACTCTTGGTTTCAGCTCAGGTCGTGATCTCAGGGTCATGAGATCGAGCCCCACGACAGTCTCTGCTCAGCACAGTCTGTTTAAGATTCTCTCACCCTTTGCCCCTACCCCATCACTCTCTCTCTGTGTCTCTAAAAAATAAATAGATTTAAAAAAAACCCAATAAATTATGTACTTTATTGTTTAATTTAATATGAAATTAAAAGTATATATCCCTGGAGGAGTTAAGATGGCAGCATAGTAAGAGTACCCTAGGCTTAACTCTTCCCTCAAACACAGTTAGATAACTGTAAAATCATTCTGAATACCCAAGAAATCAACCTGAGAACTGACAAAACAAACTATACAACTAGAGAGAGAGAAGAGGCCACATCGAGGAGGATTGGAGGTGTAGAGACTTGGTTCGGGAGAGAAATGGAATATGGATGCCATGGAGGGGAGGGAGCCCTGGTTGCAGAGAAAAGCAAGAGAGAGAGAAGAGTGCACAGGGGATTGCACAAGGAAAACTCCTCATCAAAGCCATTGGCTGGGAAAATGGGAGGGTCTGATTTTCAAGAGTTTTTGGACCAGCAGGGCTCAAAGTCTGCAGGTTTAGAGGTTTGGAGTGTGTCTGGGATAGAGCCCTCAGGGCACTGCCCTACTCCTGGAGAGAAGACAGGCAGGTAACCTGGAGGCAAATGGAGCAACATGAGGATCTGTAAGTTGCACAGTGAGAGACTTCTCCCTCTTCTTGGAACACATCCATGAGAGCTGGCATTGCCTCTCTGGGACAAAAGAGCCAGGGGGTACCATTTCCCTCCCCCACCACTCAGCATAGGTGCAGAGACACCTGATGAGGACAGCTAACTTGGACACACTGGCTGTTTAGCTTGCTTTGCTCCAAATCCCACACCCCTATGGTCTGGTGCAACTGAACTGCCCTTCTCCATCAAACCTGCATCAGTCCCAGAACAATGAGACTCTTCCCAGAAGACCAGTGCAGGTACCCGCCACACCAGGTCCCTAAAGTTTGGAGTTGTAAAAGTCAGCAGGCTTGACTGGCATAGAGCCTCAAGTGCACTGCACTGCTCTAGGCAGGCAAGCAACCCAGAGACAGAGAGTGTGAAGACAGCAAGACTTAAAATGCCTAGGATGCAGGACAGGAAATTATTCACTTTTCTGAGAGGGCTTCCCTGAGAGCAGCAAGCACAGACTTCCCTCTTCAGGGACAAAAAAGCTGGGTGGCACGCTTTCCCTCCCCTGCTGCTCAGCATAAACCAACTTCAGTAAACAGCACAGTGCCAACACCAGCTCCCTAATCTGCTTACACCAAATCCCACCCCCCTGCTCTCGTCTGGTACTGCTTTTTTCAGGCAAGTGTGCCCAAGGACCAATGTAGTGGTTTTTTGCAGTACCCCAAAAGAACACCCCAAACCCTGCACGCACCATATCTGTTGACCATAGAGTTCTGCAAAGCTTCAGCTCTAGTGGAAATAGCATAAGGTCTCATTTAACAAGCAGACCAGAGCACATCTGGTTAAAACTCACCACACTCTTGCCTAATGCAGGCAAGGAGAACCTCTACAGACAACTGCCTGAGGAATAGAGCTGCCAAAACACAGAAGCAGAGTGCATACAGCACACACCAGAGATACTCACTCCCTGAAGTGCCAGGCCCCAGACACTCTATGACCTCTTCTTCATAAAGCCATTACAATCAGGAGCAGGAAACATAAGAGGATTTTCTAACACACACAAGAAGACAGAGACCTAGACAAGATGCCAAGATGGAGGAATTCATCCCAAAAGAAAGAACAAGAAAAGGCCACAGCCGGAGATATAATTGACACAGATAGAGGTTATATGCCTGATGCAGAATTTAAAGCAACAGTCACTTGAGAAATGCATGGAAGACATCAGGGAGACCCTTACCTCAGAGATAAAAGAGCTAGAAAAAATGATGCAGAATAGAAAAATACCATAACTGAGATTCAAAACTGAGTGGATGTAATGACCACAAGGGTAGAAGAAGTAGAGGAACAAAAAAGTGATATAGAAAACAGAATTTTGGAAAATAATGAAGTCAGCAAAAGAGGGAGAAAAGGATGATGGATCATGAGAGTAGACTTCATGAACTCAGTGACTCCACCAAACATAACATTCGTATCATAAGAGTCACAGAAGAAAAAGAGAAAGAAGGGTCCAGAAGCTTTATTTGAGGAGATGATAGCTGAAAACTTCCCTAATCTGGGGAAGAAAATAGAAATCCAGATAGAGGAGGCACAGAGAACTCCTATCAAAATCAATAAAAGCAGGCCAACACAAAGACATATTGTAATTAAATTTGCAAAATATAATGATAAAAATGTTAAAAGCACCAGGATCAAAGAAGACAGTTACTTACAAAGGAAAACCCATAAGGCTTGCAGATTTTTCAACAGAAACTTGGCAAGCCAGAAAGGAGGGGCGTGATATATTCAGAGTGCTGAATGGGAAAAATCTGCAGCCAAGAATACTCTATCCAGCAAGGCTATCATTCAGGATAGAAGGAGAGATAAAGAGTTTCCCAGATAAACAAAAACAAAAACTAAAGAGTTCCTGACCACTAAACCAGCCCTGCAAGAAATATTAGAGGGGACTCTTTGAATGGAAGGGAAAGATCAAAAGTGACAAAGACTAGAAAGGAACAACAACAAAAAAGACTAAAGAACAGAAAATCTCCAGAAACAATGACAAAACAAGTAATATAATGGCACTAAATATATATCTATTGATAATTACCCTGAATATAAATGGATCAAATGCTCCAATCAAAAGACACAGGGTGGCAGAATGGATAAAAACACAAGACCTAAAGAGACTCATTTTAGACTTAAAGGCACCTGAAGATTGAAAGTGAGGGGATGGAGAAACATTTATCATACAAACAGATGTCAAAAGAAAGCCAGAATAGCAATATTTCTATCAGACAAAGTAGATTTTAAACCAGACTCTAACAAGAGATTAAGAAGGGCACTATATCATAATAAAGGGGACTATCCAACAAGAAGATCTAACAATTGTAAATATTTATGACCCCAACTTGGGAACACCTAAATATATAAAACAATAACAAACATAAAGGAACTCACTAATAATAATACAAAAATAGTAGGGGATTTTAGCACCCCACTTATATCAATGATCATTGAAACAGAAAATCAACAAGGAAAAATGACTTTGAACAACATACTGGGCCAGATGGACTTAACAGGTATATTCATAACATTTCATCCTAAAGCAGCAAAATACACATTCTTTTCAAGTGTACATGGGACATTCTCAAGAATAGATCACATACTAATCACAAATCAGGCCTCAACATGTATAAAAAAATTATGATCATTCCATGCATCTTTTCTGACCACAGTGTTATGAAACTTGAAGTCAAGTACAGGAAGAGATATGGAGAGACCATAAATACACGGAGGTTAAAGAACATGCTCCTAAAGAATGAATGGGCCAACCAGGAAATTAAAGGAGAAAAAATACATGGAAACAACTGAAAATGAAAACACAATGGTCCAAAATCTTTGGGATGCAACAAAAGCGGTCCTAAGAGGGAAGTATATAGCAATATAGGCCTATCTCAGAAAACAAGAAAAATCTCAAATAAATGACCTAACCTTACACCTAAATGAGCTAGGGCAGGGGGGAAGTCTAAAGCCAGCAGAAAGTAGGGTAATAATAAAGATTAGAGCAGGGCACCTGGGTAACTCAGTTGGTTAAGCGTCCGACTCTTGATTTCAGCTCAGGTCATGATTTCAGTGCAGGGTCATGAGATCAAGCTCCCTTTCTGGCTCCATGCTTAGTGGGGAGTCTTCTTGAGATTCACTGTCTACCTCTCCCTTTTTCACTGCTCCTCACCCTGCTTAGGTGCTCTCTTTTCCTCTAAAATAAATAAATAAATCTTAAAATAAGGACACAAAGAAAAGTTAGAGCATAAATAAATGATATAGAAACAAACAAAAACAGTAGAATAGATCAATCAGGAGCTAGTTCTTGGAAAAAAATAATAAAATTGATAAACCCACACCCAGACTTGTCAAAAAGAAAAGAGAAAGGACCCAAATTAGTAAAGTCACAAATGAGAGAGGATACATAACAATCAACACCACAGAAATACAATTATGAGAAAATACTATGAAAAATTATATCCCAACAAATTGGACAATCTGAAAGAAATTATTTGTTTGTACCAAAACTGAAATAGGAAATAATAGAAAACTTAAACAGGCAGATAAACAGCAAAGAAACTGAATCAGTAATCAAAAATCTCCCAACAAACAAAAGTCCAAGGCCAGATGGCTTCACAGGTGAATTCTACCAAACATTTAAAGAAGAGTTAAACCTATTCTTCTAAAAACATTCCAAAAAATAGTAATGCAAGGAAAATTTCCAAACTCATTCAATTAGACCATCATTACCCTGATTCCAAAACCATACAAAGCTCCACTAAAAAAAGAGAACTACAGGTCAATATCCCTCATGAACATGGATGCAAAAATTCTCAGTAAAATACCAGCAAATTGAATCCAAGAGTACATTAAAAGAATCATTCACCACAGTCAAGTGGGATGTATTCCTGAGCTGCAGGGGTGATTCAGTATTTGCAAATCAATCAATGTGATACACCACGTTAATAAAATAATGGATAAGAATCATATTATTTTCTTAATAGATGCAGAAAAAGCAAAAATCCCTCAACTAAGTAGGGATAGCAGAAACATACCTCAACATTATAAAGGCCCTATACAAAAAACTCACAGCTAAAATCCTCCTCAAGGGGAAAAACCTGAGAGCTTTTCTTCTACAATCAGGAACGAGACAAGGATGTCCACTTTTACCACTGTTATTTAATATAGTACTGGAAATCCTAGTCACAGCAACACACAACAAAAAGAAATACAAGGCATCCAAATCAGCAAGGAAGAAGTAAAACTTTAGCTATTTGCAGATGACATGATACTCTATATAGAAAACCTGAAAGACTCCGAATTCAGTAAAGTTGCAGGATAAAAAATCAACATACAGAAATCTGTTGCATTTCTCTATACCAATAATGAGGCAGCAGAAAGAGAAATCACGGAATGACTCTCATTTAGAATTGTACAAAAACAAGAAGATGCCTAGGAATAACCTAACCAAAGAGGTAAAAAGATCTGTGTTCTGAAAACCATAAAACACTGATGAAAGAAATTGAAGGTGACACAAAGAAATGGAAAAATATTCCATGCTCATGGATTGGAAGAACAAATACTGTTAAAATGTCTATAGCACCCAAAGCCATCTACACAATTAATACAATCCCTATCAGAATACCAGCAGCACTTTCACAGAGCTAGATAAAACAATCTTAAAATTTGTATGCTCCCATGAAGACCCTGAGTAGCCAAAGCAATCTTAAAAAAGAAAAACAAATGTGGAGGCATCAAAATTCTGGACAACAGGTGTTGGTGAGGATGCGAAAAAAAGGGGAACCCTCTTGAACTGTTGGTAGGAATGCTACTGGTGCAGCCACTCTGGAAAACAGTATGGAGATTCTTCAAAACGTTAAAAATAGAACTACCCTACCATCCATGCAAAGGATACAAAAATACTGATTCAAAGGGATACATTCGTCCTGATGTTTATAGCAACATTATCAACAATAGCCAAATTATGGAAACTGTCCAAGTGTGCATCCACTGATGAATGGATAAAGAAGAGGTAGGGTGTGTGTGTGTGTGTGTGTGTGTGTGTGTGTGTAAAAATGGAATATTACTCAGCCATAAAAAAATGAAATCTTGCCATTTGCAATGATATTGATGGAGCTTGAGAGTATTATGCTAAGTGAAATAAGTCAGAGAAAGACAAATACATATGATTTCACTCATACGGAATTTAGGAAACAAAACATGATAATGGGGAGAAAAGAGAGAAGTAAAGCAGAAAACAGACTATAAAGAACAAACTGAGGGTTACCTGCAGAGGAGGTTGGTGGGTGGTGGGTTAAATAGGTGATGTATATTAGGGAGGGCACTTGTGATAAGCACTGGGTGTTAAATGTAAGTGATGAATCACTAAACTCTGCCCCCGAAACTGTTACACTATTCACTAATGAACTAGAATTTAAGTAAAACTTGATAGAAAATAAAATATACATATCACTTTTATGGTCAGTTTATTAGTTTACTCTGTCATATACTGACAGAGCAACTCCTATAATATCTATTAATTCAATCTACTAATATATCCAATTAATACTGAATTAAGACATATTCTTGAATTTTGAAAAAAGAAAAAAATTTCCTGAAAACCCTGAAATTAGAACTCAGACAATTAATTCAGGTAAATATTTTTGATGTGACATATGTGTAAATAATATAAAGAGCTCTCTGCCTCAAAAAGATTCTGAATATGATGGTTAATTATTAAATTAGAGGAAATCACTGCTCATAAAGGCAAATAATTGTCACAGTCTCACCAATTAAATATATTATATTATATATAATATATATATTATCTACAGGTTTCAATTCCCCTGTTTTTTAGCCAAATTTCCTTATTATATACCTTATGCTGGTGTCATGTATTATGTATAGTAATGATTTCTATCATTACTTTCACAGTATGACTACTTATATCTTTCCAAGCTAAATATTCAAAAAATAATGACCAATATTCTCCATTAAGACAAAATTAAATAGTATCTACGACCCAGCAATTGCACTACTGGGTATTTACCCCAAAGATAAAAGCAGAAAACAATTCTTAACCTAAATTTTTGTAATAGATGTTGACACTGAATGATGATACACATATCTAAACAAGAAGAAGTATATAATAGCCATTTTAGCAATAGGAAAAACTATTGAAGCTGCAGGTTGGTTTCATAGTGCATTTGGAAAAGTAAAGGAAACAATCTTCATTTTAATTGTTTGGCAATCTTATAAATTTCAGAACTTCATAAATGGTATTGTGTCATTTGAAAACATACTGGGTAAAGATGCTTAAACATCCATTTAGTATAGTAAAATTGATAATAGTAAATGCAAGTCTTAAATCATATTTTATTCAAATTTCTCAAACTTTTATACTTTAATTTGTAAGGGTTTTTTTGAGATATTGATGTAGGAGATTCTTTTAGCATGATTGTCACCGTCACAATCATCATTCATGTTGATATTCTCAGGGGTAGATGATATAACTCATCCAGTATTAAACAATGATTATAGAACAATTATGGTTGAAATTTAAGTTCCATAATATTTTCCTTCCGTTAAACATTTCAAATATTAAAAGCCAAATGATGTTTTAAGGTTCCTTTTCCTTATTTAAAGAAATTGGACTAGGTCTTTCCCCACCTCTTTCCCTAAGGAAATAGAGAAATAGAAAACTCCATCTTCAGTGAAAGTAGGAATATAGGGAACACCTGTAATTCCAACTTCAGTATATGGAGAATGCCTTCAAAGTGCACAGAAGAGTGGACTAGGACAAGAAAAGATGCTGAGAGAAGAGGCATGCCTCTCAGATCCTATGAATTTTGAAAATAATAAGTTTACAAAGGAGAAGTGGTAAAATCAAAGCTATTTACTTGAAACAGCAATGTTGGGTCTGCTGTGTTGCTACTACATAGCATGGGAAGGAAGGGCCAACAGGGAAATACGCAGGCCTGTTGTGTGTACAATAAAGATACTGTAAATGTACATATTTGGGAGGAAAACTGCAGCTTACTAATACCCTGCAGCTGCAATAATATGTCCCCACATGAGAAATATTGCATAAGTATGAGTTCATGTAAATATAAGTGACTCTATGGAGCACATATGCAAATACTTGTATACTGTATTGGTAAACTTTATAATGCATATAGAAATATAAATATAGTATAACCAACAAAATTGAGAGGGGTATGGATGACAAGAATGTGCAATAGTATCAGCTTACTGATTTCTTTATCATTTTTGGCGAAACTCCTAAGAGTCATGCCATAGTTACTGTTGATAAAGTTTTTAAAAAAAAAAAACTAAAATGAGTAAAATAAATCCTTAAACTTCTATATTTTAGAAGGAAAAATCACATATATCATAAATGTAATATTTAGTCAAGGTTCTTCAGAAAAACGGAACTAATAAGGCGTGTGTAAGCACACGCGTGTATGTGTTGTGTGTGGATGGATGGATGGATGGATGGATGGATGGATGGATGGATGGATAGATGGATAGTTTTATTTTAAGGAATTAGCTCACAGGATTCTAGAGTCTGGCAAGTCTGAAGTCTGCAAGGTAGGCTGGCAGGTAAAAGACTCACAGAAGGGCCAATGTTACAGTAACTCCAAAAGCCATATGCTGGCAGAAATCACCCTTGTTTGGGAGAAGTCAATCTTCTTCTACAAAGACCTTCAACTGATTGATGATGCCCATGTACATTATGGAGGGTTAATATGCTTTCTGTGAACTTACTGATTTAAATGTTAATCTCATCTAAAAATACCCATCTCATCTAAAACTACCTTCATATTTACAAGAATGTTTGACCAAATATCTGGGTACTGTGGCTTAGTCAAAGTGACATATAAAATTAATCAAGCCATGTCATGAAAACAAAATCCATCTAAAGAAAGAATGATCAAAAATATTAAAATATAAATTATAAAATGGGCACACTCACCTATTAAAAGAAAATGTTACTGATTCTTGACAAAAATTCCTATCATTTTTAACAGAAAAAAAAGAATGTCTAAAATAAATTATACTCAAAAGGAAAAGTATAGAGAAAACACACTATACATATACATGTAAACAGGAGGTTTATACAAATATAATGTGGAATGATTCAAAATCATTCCACAAATGTTGAGAACCTTAAAATTCGGACATAAATCCCAATATATGAAATAATAGGATCAATTTATATAATAAGGAAGTGGCCTAAAAATAATAATAATCAGTAAACCAATAGCAGTAGGTCATGTTAAATAATGTTTGAAATACATTTCAGATTGAGCAGATAAGAAAACCAAATATAGAGTACATCAAAATAAGAATATTGACAACTTAATTGATGTTAAATAACAGTCTAAAAAAGAAAAATAAATCTATGTAGTGCCTAAGTGTGTGTGTGTGTGTGTGTATATATATATATATATATATATATACACACATAGGTATATATGTATATATACACATATATATGTATATATTTGTAAGTGCACTTATAAAATGGGATCATATTATAGTTACCAAGTTAAACCTCAGTGGAATTGCTAAAAGGTAGAAATCATTATTCATATTAACTTCTGTATGAGTAATATAAACAATTCATCTTGTCCCTATTTTTATTTCAGAAACAAAAAATTGGGAGACAAAGTTTGAGGGAATACTTTCTTTTTTTTTCTTTTTTTTTTTTTTAAAGATTTTATTTATTTATTCATGAGAGAGAGAGAGAGGCAGAGGGAGAAGCAGGCTCCCAAGGAGCAGGGAGCCCGATGCGGGACTCGATCCCAGGACCCTGGGACCATGACCTGAGCCAAAGGCAGACGCTTAACCATCTGAGCCACCCAGGCGCCCGAGGGAATACGTTCTTAAGGAAAATTTTGTATAAAAAATAAAAATAGAAATGAGTCAAAATATTAATGAAAGTATAAATTTACCAGAAAAATGAGAATGTTTAAATAATTTTATTATGTGTTAAGATTTATTAAGTAACATAAAACTTAAAAAGGAAAGAATTGGATTGTAGATAAATTAGACTCTATCATTAAAAAACTGCTATGATCATAGTCATATTGGGAAACCATAGTTATAATATAATGAGTATTTTATTAACATATAAAAAGAATACTGTGAATAGTCAATCATGATAGAAAAAGAAAAAGGGACATGAAAAGGCAGTTCTCACAGGGAAGGGTAAGTTATCTTCTTAAAAGTATTCAAACATGTGTAAGCCCTCTCCTAGACAAATTAAAATATGTTGACCTCAAAACTTGATAAAGGCCAAAAGTTATATAATATGTAGTGTGGAGAGGAATGAGGAGAAACAGACACTCATGCACTTTTGGTTGTAAATTAGCATGATCACTTTAATAGTTATTCAACATTTCTTTAAATTGAAAGTACACCTAGTCTTTGACTTAGTAATCCATTGACAGGAAAGAATCCTAGTGATAAACTCTTGGATGAACACAGCAGTGTATATAAATGTTGACTGAAGGGAAGTTTATGATAATAAAATCCTAGAAACAAGCTAAGAAGGAACTGGATAAATAAAGTATGCCAAATCTCTGAAAAAGAATGGGGTAGATCGATGCATGCAGTGTCAGTTGCTAAAATGTAGATATAGAAAAGTATATAAGGGATCATAACATTTGTATAAAATACAGCTTAGATAAAGAAATAGATAAATTGATAGCTGATAGATGAAAGTGAAATAAACTCATACACAAGTATCACAGCTATCCCTCTGCACACCTATCCCTCTGCACACCTATCCCTCTGCATACCTATGTTACAGCATTTGAAATACATACATCTATATGTATATGCAAAATTAAAGTATATATTAAAAGACATTCAAAAGGCAAAGAATAGTTGCTAATTATGTCTGCCTCTGGGGAAAACTGAATATCTGGGGAGAAAAGAATTAACATTCTGTGTCAAAATATTTCTATTTTTACCACATACATGTACTACTTTAATAATTTTAAAACTTAAATATTAAGATATTTTGATTTTTTTTTATTTTGACTTTGGGATCTTACTCACTGGGCTGTAGGGGAAGTGTTGGGAGCTGCTGTTAACCTTAATGTTTCAGTTTCCTGATGTAGAATTGCCAAATAAAATACAGAAATATAGTATACCCAGTTAACATTCAATTTTAGATAGACTATGAATTAAGGATAAGGATGTGCCAGATATGCATAGGATATACCATTTGCTAAATATGGCAATCCTACCTTTAGTTTGGCATATAATGCAAGAGATATGATTGTGTAATTAGGGTGATAGTATAACTGATTGTACAAATCAGAACTCTTTTTGAGAGTAAAAGTGTTACCATCTATAATTTCATTATATAAACACACTTAAACCAGGACTATGTCTGGCAAACTGGATTATAAGGAAATCTTAAATATTATTTAACTCTTTACTGGGAGAGTTAGGAAGAATGGTTGAAAGAAGCTTGTTAAGGTGAAATATCAACCACTGACTATCATACTCTTGATCAAAGATACCATTGAACACTGCATCCACTGCTTCCTTTCACTAATTCTGGAAAGATCAGAGTTTACCTCTGCTTGATTCAGCTACTATTTGATAGTTGTGGAGAATGGCAAAAAAACAAAAAACAGACAAACAAAAAACCACAAGTGTATAATAGAAATTATGTGTGGACGTCAGTTTCTTAATATCAATCTCAAAAAAGGAAAATAGGAGATTAAGAAGGAAGCAAAGAAGAATAACCATTATCTCACTAATAGTTTTACTTTAAAGAAAAATATTGCTATTACCTAATCCAAGTACCTATTGCCCTACTGTGCTACATAAGGGAGCAGCTCCATAATTTATACTTACCATACCATAGGGTATACAGCTACATTTTAACATACCAGACCTAGGACTGTTAAACTATAAAAACAGTATTACAGATTGTAGTCCAAGATCATTTGAAGAGTATTTAAGAGAACACTTTCAAAAAGTAGTTTCCTGGAATGCAGTGACCTGTGAAGAAGTTTCTTCTTTTTAAACCTGTCTGCTTCAAAAGGTTTATTGATTATGAAGAGGAAAAAGTAACATTTTATGTTTATTGTATTTTATATTTTGGTAACTTAAAAAGTTTGTTTTTTTTTAAGTTTTTATCTAAATTCCAGTTAGTTAACATGCAGTGTAATATAAGTTTCAGGTGTACAATTTAGTGATTCAACACTTCCGTACAACACCTCGTGCTAATCACAAGTGCATGCCTTAATCCCCATCACCTCTTTTACCCATCTCCCCCACTCTCCTCCCCTCTGGGTAACCATCAATTTGTTCTGTATAGTTAAGAATCTGTTTCTTGGTTTGCCTCCCTCTCTTTTTTTCCCCTTTGCTCATTCCTTTCTTACGGGTCTAAAGCAAAAAGAAACACTATGCTCTCTATCATCTTTTTGTTCTGTGTATCACATAGATTAACAGGAAGGAATAGAAATTCAACTGTAGAAGTTAACAAGATAAACTGCATTAAGCTAGTATTTAAATGCTGCTTGTTTATAGGATATTTACTTTAATAAACCATTGAGCCTTATAAATGGCCATGAGATTATCTGTTAGAGTCCCAGTATAAGTGGGATACACATGCAAATTAGAATATTAACAGAATTATAAAGAACCTATGTAAAAATGGGTGGCAGGTTGTACCAAACCAAAAGAGATAGTACCAAGACCCAAGGATAGTCATTGAACCCTGAAGGAGAACTGTCTAAGTTCTGGGTTTCTTGCTTTTGTTTTTTCTGTGTAAGATGACTATAACCTTCAGGTGAGGGATGATGCCTAGCATCAAGGGGTTGAGGTGAGGTTGATACCTAGCAGAGGCAGTGGAATAAATATGCTGACCTCACTTTCTAATCTCCTGACAAGGCTCCCTGTTAGTCAAACTCAATGGGAATTCAGAGGACAAAGAATATAAATGTATTAAATGATATAAATCTGATCAGTCTTCTAGGCTGGGAAGATGGTGGAGAAGAACAGAGAGTAGCTGGAGGAGAAACAGAAGATATTTGATGTATTAACCCAACCAATAAATAAAAAGTACTTATTAGAGACAGGAAATTGTGTTAGGTACAGAGGAAAAATGAGCAGGACAGGGTTCAATCTTTCAAAAAAGAAAAGCTTATTACAGAGACTTTAAAATTGATTAAATATTGAGGAGAAATAGAAAGAACTAAACATATACATCATTTCCTCACACACACAAACAATACTTCTCTGTCTTTAGACATTCCATTATTTAAAAACTTTAGTTTGGAGATCATCAGGCTTCTGTTTTCTTATTTCTAGTATCTATCCATTAATTTTTAAATATCTATTATCATTTAATGATTCTGGCTTATTCCCGGATGGTATTGAGTTTCTCCCTAGTAACTACATTAGTATTTTAGCAACGGAGACATAAAGATTCCAAAATTTGTATAACCCTCAGTATTTTGGTAATAAACCATCCTCAGCCCATTTCAATTAATCTGCAATAGAAAGTCAAGGCCTTGGTAATTGTTTTAAACCTATTTCTATCTTTTCTTCATTTTTACAGTTTGAATGTAAATATCAATTTTATTTTTATTTTTTGGGGGGTAAAAATTTTTATTGTGTATAAGGACAAATCTACATAACCATATTTTTCTATTGTTAAGAACACTTAACATGAGATCTACAATTTTAATTTCTTAATCTTTAACCCCCATCTCTCCCTGTTTCTCCTCCAGATCCCCATCTCTCTCTCTTCAGAAATAAACTTGTTATTTATGGCTGATTGATTTTTAACAAGGATTTCAAGTCCATTAGTAGGAAAAGCTTAGTCTCTTCAACCAAGGAACAGATGGAGCTGGGAAAACTGGATTTTCACATACAAAAGAATGAAATTGGATCTCTCACCTCATACCATATTCAAAAATTAACTCAAAATGACCAGTAACCTAAATATAAGAGCTAAAATCATAAAACTTTTAGGAAAAAACATAAGGGTAAATATCACCTTGGATTGGGCATCAGATTTTTATTTATTTTTCAATATATATTTGAAGTATAGTTGACTCACAATGTTACATTAGTTTTAGGTGTGAAACATAGTGATTTGACAAGTATATATATTATGCTATGCTCACAAGTGTAGCTACCATCTGTTATCATATAATGCTATTACAATACCGTTGACCATATTTCCTAGGTGTCCCTTTCATTCTTGTGACCTATTCATTCCATAACTGGAAGCCTGTATCTCCTACCCCCCCTTCACCTGAATATGACACTAAAAACACTAGTGACAAAAGAAAAAAAAAGTTGATACATTAGACTTAACCTAAACAACAACAACAAACAGCAACAATAAACAAATAAATAAACAATAACAACGACAGCAACAATAAACAGCAACAGTAAACAAACAATAAACAGCAACAATAAACAATCCTAAAACCGCTTGTGGCAGTTAATTTCACATGTCAACCTGGCTATGGCACAGTAGATGAACATTGTTCAAACATTGTTTCTAAATGTTTCTTTGAAGGTATTTTTAGATGACATTAATATTTAAATCAGTAGGCTTTGAGTAGAGGAGATTACTAATCCCTCCATGATGTAGATGGGCCTCATCAAGTCATTTGAAGGCTTTTTGGAAAAAAAGACCAAACTCTCCAGAGGAAGAAAGAATTCTGCTAGCAGACTGCTTTTCGGCTGGAACTGCAACTCTTCTCTGAGTCTTCAGCTTTCCAGCCACCCTATAGATTTGGACTTATGAGCCTCCACAATTCCATGATCCAAATCTCTCTCTCTCTCTCTCCCTGTCTCTCGTATATATTTGTGTGTATATATGTATATATTTTTATATTAAACATTCAGCAAAGATATTCATTTTATACAGAGTACCCACTCTCACCCACCCACTGTACTCTCTATATATGTATATATAGATATAGATAACAGATATAGACATATATATATATATATAGAGAGAGAGAGATGATGGTTAAGGGATGAGATGATGGTTAAGATCTACAGATTCAAAACAATCCGTACCAAAATTACAACAATCATTTTTGCATAAGTTAATATAATATGTATATCCTATTGCTTCTGTTCTCTGAGAGATACTAATAGAGCATCAAAGACATCAAAAAAGTGAAAGAAACCCACAGATCAGGAGAAAGTACCTTTGCAAACCATATATCTGGTAAGGGTTTACTATCTAGAATCTGTAAAAGACCTACCAATCAACAACAAAAAGACATAGTTTATAAAATGAGAAAAAAAAATTGAATAGATTTCAATCCAAAGAAGACATACAGATGTCTAGTAAGCAAATGGAAGGATGTTCAATATCATTAGTCATTAAGGAATGCTAACCACAATTAGATACCACTTCATACCCACTAAAATGACAATGATTTTTTTAAAAAGAAAGAAAATAAGTATTGGAAAGGATGTAAAAAATTTGGAACCCTTGTAAATTGTTCATGAGAATATAAAATGGTGCAGCCACTGTGGAAAACAGTGGGCAGTTCCACTAAACATAGAATTACTATATAGCTCAACAGTTCCATTTCTAGGTCTGTATCCAAAATAATGGAAAACAGTGACTTAGATACTTGCATACCAATGTTTACTGCAGGATTATTCACAATAGCCATAAGATGTAAATAAGTCAAGTGTCCGTCACATTAAAAGGTAAACAGAAATTCATATAATGGACTATTATTCTGCCATAAAAAGAGATGAAATTCTGGGATGCCTGGGTGGCTCAGTCGGTTAAGCGTCTGCCTTCGGCTCAGGTCATGATCAGTGAGGAGCCTGCTTCTACTTCTGCCCGCTCCCCTGCTTGTGCTCTCTCTCTCTCTCTCACTCTCTGACAAATAAATAAATAAAATCTTAAAAAAAGAGAGATGAAGTTCTGCTACATGCTAAACATAAATGAACCTTGAAAATATGGTATGTGAAGTAAGCCAGACACTAAAGGACAAATACTATGTAATTCCATTTATGTGAATATCTAGACTATCTGGTAAATTGATTGACCCAGAAAGTAGATTAGAAGTTACCAGAGTCTGGTGGGGGGGGGGCGGAATGGGGAGTTATTGCTTAATGGTTACAGAGTTTATATTTGGGCTAATGAAAAAATTTTGGAAATAAGTAGTAATAATTGTACAATACTGTGAATGTAATTAATGCTACTGAATTGCACACTTAAAATTGGTTAAAATGGCAAATTTTATGTTTAATATATATACATTATAATATATAACATTATTTTATATATAGTATCTATATATTTTATGTTACATATGTAAATATATTTTTACTACAATAAAATGAAATAATGATTCTTACCTTGTGATGGAAGAGGGGTTCACAATTACAATAAATTGGTCCCTAAGCCTTATTAAGGATATGATAGTTGACAAAGACATCGGAATATTGGAGGTATTATCCATGTAGACAGTTATCTGGTAGAATAGTATCCCTAAAACTCTGTAGGCCCCTGGAAGCCCATATAGTTAAAGGAGAATGAGGGAAGAGAAGCAAAAATTGAGGTCAGAGAGTTAAGAAAGGCAGATAAAAATAGCAACCATGTAATAAGAGCATGCCATATAGAAAAATATGACATGATACAACTTTATTCAGTATGGCTCATGCAAAAGCAGAAAAGCTTGGATGTGCTAAATGGGAAGCAAAGCTAAATTTTTCGTCATAATCCATTAAAAACACAATGAACACACTGTGGCCATTTTCTTTGGAAAGAGTTCAAAATAACTGCAAAAACATTTCTATTTTTCACTCATTGCTATCACTTCTCATTTACTTCTCTGAGGAAATCAGTGGGACCAAATATTTAAAATATTTTTCTGAGGTGTTCAAAGTATTCTAAATGGATGTAGTAGCTTCCGTTGCCCTGAAGTTGCCTTATGGAGTCTATAGCACAGATATGGTCACAGAACCTCACACAAACAGTGCATGATAATGTACTTGCTTCCAGGGAATGTATAGATTTCCTGTTTACATAGTTTGATGTATGTCACTTCTTTAGGATCCTTTTACCCCACTTGGGAGTTAGGGTTAGAAGAAAATCCTCTCAAACATTGGGAGCACAGGCCATTAAACCATTGTGTGTGTGTGTGTGTGTTTTCTGAGATATTTCTCTTGTAAACAGTAGTGTTCTTTTTTTCCTGTAAACATTTGCTTAGCAGAAATGTTAAAGGTTTTCACGTAGCTTGGCTACCAGAATTTTCTTTATAAAGTCAGCTGTGTAAGAATGTTTCAGATTTGTCAGGTGTGCACATGTCAAGTGTGGACATGAAAAAAAAAAACTATTTTGTTTTTAGCATGCATTATAGCAGCAAAGAATTTTCTTTGCTGAGAAACAAAAGGGGAAAAAGTATCTAGACACTTCATATATTTCTGTAGAACAAGGAAATAATATTTGTAAAAACCCTATGACTCAGAGTAGCAGTCAAAGCAAGGCCACATTCTAGTCCACAATTCTAGGCTTAGTCTCTACAATTAAAAAAAAGAAAAAAGAAAAAGAAAGAAAGAAAAAAAGAAAGTAGTAGTAGTAAGAAAAAGCTTCCTTTGTGGTCCATTATTCACTGTTATTCAGTAATGTGAAAGTAAGTGGTCTTTTCTTTCAGTATACAGTTAGGCTGGCAAAACTTTTTAAACATATTTGTTAAGTATTTTATAGAGATCTAGTGATTCTAATTTCCTTATGATTTAAGTCTATAGGTGTTCAGTGGCCTTTGACTGTATCTTAGATCAGAGTAATTGAAGTTCAAACAAGTGTGGACACGAAAAAAAAAAAAAAAAAACACCTGTCATCCTCACTGAACCCTCAATTTTTTTCATTATTTTGAAATAGAGCAATAAATCCAAGAGTGACCTTAGGTAATATTTAGTACAACTCACTCACTTTACAAATGAAAAGCAGAGCCCCACAGAAATTAGGAAAAGGCTTGCAAGTAACCAATCTGGTTGTAGTTCATTTCAGTATTCTTCCCAATATACTGCATTCCGTCTGACCTGGTTTTTAGTCACTCCACTTGTAAGGACAAATACAAATTAAAAATGAGAGCCTTAATTCTCTCTGTTGAAAATAAAGGAAGAGATTTCCCTCTGCTCCTTTTTCACTCAGCATTTATTTTAGAGCTATTGTAGATACTTTTTACTCTTGAAATGTACATAAATACTTCTGAAGACTAAATTGGCATTTTGTCAGCTTTATGACCTTGGAATGTCTTTCTTGAGATCCTGGGAGCTCTCTCTGTGAAATGCAAACATTAAGGAAGATAGCACCCCTATCTTCCCATTTCTAAAATAGGAGCGTAAGAACCTGACTTTGGTGGACAGCACTTTGCTCCAAGTTGCAAAACTACTTCCTATAATTAAAGGTATGAGATGTTTGTTTCCACTGAATAAAGCCAATTAGCTAACATAACACAATTACCAAGTAAGATTAGGGTATAACACATGGGACAAATGGTGTTGTCAAGTTTTCTTACTTGAGAACTAGTTGTTCATCTCAAAAACATGTATGTCACAGAATATAGCTGCTTGGCTATATAAAACAGTGAGATTTCTGTCTTTACAATCTCTTAGCAGATTCCTTAGCAGATGAGCATCATGTTCTGGTTTACTGCTTGTTTAATAATAGAGGTGTTTTCTTTCTCTACTACCTTTGTGGGAGGTTAGATTTTAAACTATATTTTCCCATTACATAGAATTGGTCTTCCTTTCTCCCTCATTCCTTCTTCCCTTTACTGCTTACCTTTAATCCTTCAAAAAATTGAGTGTATGTGTAAGAAACTGCACAAAAGATAATCAACATTTCTTTAAAATTTAATTCAATTTAGGAAACTTTTACATTGCAGTATTGCGAAATAACTATGATAGGCACTTATTTGCACAAGGATCAGTAAAATAGGCCTTTGTCCTCAAGAAACAGACAAAAGAGAATTAACAGATGTAATTATAATGTGATAGGGTTAATGGAATGATAGCAATGGACATGAAGTCCTCTATAGTGTAGTGGGTAAGGGCAGAAATCCTGGCCCCTGGCTCTCTGAATTCAACCCTGTTTTACCACTTATAAGGCTAATGACTTTTGCCAAAGTTCTCTGTGCCTCAGTTCTTTATTGCTGAAATAATATTACCCACCTTGTAGGACTTTTATGAAGAATAAATGACTGTATGTACATCAAGCCTTTAGAGAGTGCTTGGCATGACTTAAGCATTTTACAAGCCTAAAACATTTGTAGGGATTTGAAGGAAGAACAATAACCCACTTGGACAGTGGTTTCCATGAGTTCTGAAGATAGACAAAGCCGATGCATGAAACAGTACTAGGAATGTGGAGCATTTGCAGCTTAGGGTTTTGGGAAGTTAAATTGCAAAGCATAGTGTGGGGTGATCATGAGGACTATCTTTGCCATGTTCAAGAGGTAGGTCCTCAGTAAGGAATTTAGGAAGATATATAATGACCAGATTTGCAGTTATAGCATGATACCAACTTATTAGAAGATAAATTTTGAGTCATTGGAAATAGAAGGAGAAATAAGCATGATGTGGGATACAACAATTTGATTGCCAGATGACCTTATACTCTGAAACTCCAAAATATATTTTTAAATTCTACTAATGCATAGTGCAGCTTATAAGTCTGTTTCTGAGAGCTGAGTGGGCAGGATATCTAATTTCCCTTGTTTAAAGCTCCTGTATCTTGGCATTAAGAAAACAATGTTTTTCCTGTTTTACCTATTTAATTTTTATGTGATACTGGAGCCCGTTAATATTAAAGTTAATCATCAAATAGATGTGTTGAGTTTTTCTTATCTCTTAAAACAAGAAACTGTGTAAGGAAATAGAACCTCAGTATCTCACTTCCATTTTAATATATGCTTTTTGAAATGGAAAGTGTCCTGATTACTAACATCTTGCATTAGTGTCCATTGTAGCCTCAATGAGAAAAAATTGTATGCATACATTTAAGTATGGCTATTATTATTAGTGAACATCTGCTTGATCAAATTTCTCTCTAAGTGGTAAGATAATGGACTGATTTAGGAGAACATAAAGAACACGAAGAGGGACTTGCACAAAAGTCTGATTATTAGGCCTATGTATGCAATTTACACTGCCATACTGACATGGTTTATACTTGGTTTTGGATTTCATAGCAAAGTGACCTCTTGTCTTTAGCCAGGTCATAAGAAAGATGAGTTCTAGTTCTGTCATTTGCCACTTTATGTAGTCTTCACTTTTGTATCCAGTCAGCCTCTTCACATGCACATGTACAACTAGTTGATAATAATCACTCACCTGCTGAAACATTAGTCGCCATATGTTTCCAAGAATTTTTAGCATGCATATACATCACCTCAGTCAAATGAGGACATTTTCTGTGCTCATCTTGCAGATACTATTTAATGCTTGTAAAATATTTGGGGACAGCCTCCATTCCCAGCCTCTGTATCAGTCACATCCCATGTGTATTTTGCCTACATATTTTGACACAGGGGAGTTTTAAATATGGCATACACACATAATATACAGACAAAATGCTACTCATAGATAACCAAGAAACAGGGCATAGCAGATACACACATTCAAATACTATGTCTGTTCCCTATTGCACTTAGAGCACTTCAACTTCTAACTACTATTTTATATATTTCAAATAATTTTAGGCTGGAAAAATGAACTCTAATATAGTTTAAATCATATTTGTATAAAAAATGGTAATGATTTTCCCCGTTTTACAATGAATTGTTTTAAATTATGTAAATCTACATGCTGTAATCTTTGCATCTTGTCATTTTTTTGACCAATTCATATCTTTACCTTGATTCTTTTTTCCTTAAAGGGAAAGCAAACAAATGTACATGATAAAAATATTAATCAGTAAGGAGTGTAATAAAATATAATAACTTACAGGACCAGAAACAGTGAGATATGGAGAGGAAAGGAAAATGAACATGGAAAGAGAACATTAGAACCAAAGAATATTGTACAAATACTGAGATATCAGTGAAGCAGGTAGGTTTATTTACAAATGCCTCTTTTTATCTGTAAAAAAAGAAGTGAGAAAAACATATTGAAAATAATGTAAACTATATTCTAAAATACAGATGTGAGGCTATGACAACTTCAGAAAAATAAACAGTTCCTCTGGTAGCCAAAGTTAGTTTCACTTTTTACTGCCTTGCTTTTCAAATTTTATACTAAAGAGTTGGGATAATTATTACATAAGCAAAAATAATCTCAAACTGGTTGAAGAAATCTAGAAAAAATTAAACTTTATTGTATCTAAGGTAGTGTTATGTTTTGATGTTTTTAATTTTAGAATTTCATATTTTGGAATCATTTTCCAATTTTTTAGGCTTACCACCGTAAGTAATATATATTTATCCATGTTAAAACCCATTTTCTCTGCTCAACCAACTCTTAAAAAATGAACATTTAATATATTTTTATGACTCCTACTAAGTATATGTCATAAAAGGATTAATTTGCAAATTTCTTTACTGTGAACAATAATGAATTATTCATTAGTATGTGGTAAGCTAATAACAAAAGTACTACTTTAGATCAATTTGTATAAAACTGAATTACTGATACATTTTCTAAACCTACTTTTTTCACAATCTTTCCCATCTTTGATAGTGACAATCACATTTTTTTTAGTTGCATAGACCAGAAATCTTGGTATCTTTCTTAATGTTTTTGTATTTGTCTCACCCCCCAAATCTAATCCACAAACCTTGACACCTTTACCTTTCAGTAAAGGTACTCTAGTCCAAGCCACCATCATCTTTTATGTTACTGCAACAGCATCCCATGAAGGAAAGAATTCAGTAAATATTTACTGAATTAATTAATAAATTAATGAATATGAACATTATTCGTCTAAAACCCTCCTGGCCAACTAGCAGTCTTCAGTATAAAAATGCCCTAGCCTTATTTATGCTAAATATTGAAATATCATGTGTTTACTTATGTATAAGTCATCTCCAGCACAGTAAAAAAACACCATTACTCCAGATAGCAGCTACTCTGATTCATTAGTGCTGCTGAAGATAATGCTGTATTGCTCTGTCACAGTTGAGGGTAGTTAAAGCTGACAGCAAATTAAATAACTACTTATCACCAGTTGAATTCAAGCTGCAGGATAATTAAAAGCCTGCAAATTTAGTTTTAGTCAAACATGAGTAAGGAAGCAAGAAAAAGAAACTGCAAGAGATATTCTAATTTTTCCTGGACTTCTTGAGGAGCATGCATACACCATTTGCAAGAGTATGTTTTCCTTAGTGCAAACAAGGTATGGTATCCACTGCATTTATGTAATCTGTTAATTATTTTTTAGAAATAAGAAAAAATTTACCCTAAATTGTGTTAAAACTTACTGCTTTCTTTATTTGGAATTGTTTGTGGGGAATTTGCATTAAATAATTTGCTTCACTGAATAATCATTGATTATCAGATTAAAATATAGTTACAGAAATATGATTTTAATATTCAGACAAATTAAAAGTGAATTTAATTTTGTTGACAACTTTATCAAAGTGGAACTTAAAAAATGAAGTTTGAATTTGGTGGGTCAGTGTGCAATATCCAATCTTGCTAATATTTTGTAATCAAATCAAAATTCAAAGTCAAGGGAAAAAAGAAAATCAAAGAATGTGAAAGTAAACAGGAGTATTCAGGGGTATTGTGAAATCTGGGCTTCTTATTTTCAAGACCCAGAAAGGTTAGTTGTTTAAATAATACCATGTTTTGATGCCACTCCGCTTCAACTTTACCCCAGGGGGATGGATACTATGATGTGATACCCAGATCTCCTTTAATGAATGAGGGAATCACTTCCCTAGCAACTGGGAGTACTATCAGAAGAATGCTCTTAGCACCCTGCCCTCTTTGGAGATTACTTTGGCTAAAAAAGTAGGTCTTGCCCAAGGTAATGCCTCCTTCCGTGGGCAGCCTGCATCAAAAAGTTGGTCAGTGTGGAGGTTAGAAAGCCAGACCCCCTTACCCCAATGTGAAACAACTCAGAAGCACATTCCAGCTCCAGAATTCTTCATCAGATGAGTGAAAGCCTTCTTTGGGCCTGTATTGCAATTCAACTTCTCTTTGACCAATCCTCTTTATTCTTCCCTTCTCTTCCCCAAAAGCTGATCCCCAAAGCACTTCCAAATAATTTCCTTTAAAAAAAACTGAAAACAAATAATTTCCTTTATCAGTGTCTATTTCCATTGGATTCCAAAATGTAATAGCCTGGAGTTCCTAATATGGGGCTCTACTCACAGTAGTCTCTTTTTGGTGGAGATTGAATTAGAGCTGTAAATCCAAAAGAAACTGAGTAATGTGGGCATCCAGGTGATGAGTGAAGACTACATAAATGTAGTAGGCTATAATTAACCTCAAAACATTCAAGGCTATATTAGGTGACTGGCAAACAATAATTGCTCAATAAGTAAAGATGAATCACTAAGCGCAGAAAGGCTTTGGTCTATCATTGATTCTTTGACAGTTGTGGTGGTCTCATGATCACTCTCCCTTGAACCCACTGCTACCTATTTTATAGCTTATAAATGATACATCTACAGGGTCATGAAGGTGATAGTTTCCTGATATCTAGCCTTCTAAAATCCTAAATTCCATGTCAGGGAGACATCTTTTTCACATTTTATGTGCTGTCACCACTGAAGCTTCATTAGGTTATTGGCAGAAGTCAAACTGCAAGTCAGTTGACACATCAAGCTTTGTTGTCACCTAAATAAAGGAGTGCCTCTCCTTTCAAAGCTTTGTATATGATGGGTTGAATAATAAAATACATGCCAATTTAGATATTTTTTGGTCATTATATACTATTTCAAACACAAATACTAAATATACAATTAACATAATCAGTCAGAGGTCCATAAAAACTTGTTGTTAAAACAAAGACATCACACAGCTGATAATTCTAGGGCTGTTCATACTGGGAATCCCTCATATTTAATAAAAAATTGCCTGTGGGGTGTATTAGTTTTCTACTGCTTCTGTAGCTAATAACCACAATCATAATGGCTGAAAACAACACAAGTTTATTATCTTATATTTCTGTAGGTCACAAGTCCGGTATAGGTCTTACTGGGCTGAGTAAAGTATCAGCTAGGCTTCATTTCTTTCTGGATACTTTAGGTGAGAATTTCAGCTTCTAGAGAGTGCCTATATTCTTTGGTTCATGGCCTCCTTCCTGAGTTTTCAAAGTCAGCAACAGTAGTTGGAGTCGTTTTTATATCTCATCTCTCTGGCCTTTGCTTTTGGCTCCCTCTTGTATTTTTAAAAGACACTGGTATGAGAGACTATGGACTCTGAGAAACAAACTGAGGGTTCTAGAGGGGAGGAGGGTGGGGGGATGGGTTAGCCCGGTGATGGGTATTAAAGAGGGCATGTATTGCATGGTGCACTGGGTGTTATACACAAACAATGAATCACAAAACACTATGTCAAAAAAAAAAAAAAAAAAAACCTTAATAAAAAAATAAATAAATAAAATAAAAGACACTTGTAATCAGGTCCAACTGGATGATCCAGGATAATCTCTCCATCTTAAATGCTGATAATTAGCAGCTTTAATAGCACCTGCAACCTTAATGCCCTCTTGCCATGTTATGGTAACAAATTCAAAGGTTCCAAGGATTAGGACATCTTTAGAGAGCCATTATTCTCCCCATATTGAGCTACTGTAAGATTGGCTACTGGAAAATCTGACCTAATCCAGTTTGACATTTATTATGAATATCTACTCAGCTGAACTTCTCTTTGTACCTTGGGTCTGTCTTGCTCCTGTGGGCCCTGGACCCACCTCACTTCCTTTCTATATGTCATCCTCAGTCTTTCTAAAAACATAGGTGCTATTCACACCTGCCCAGATTCCGTTTATTTTCTTATACTGGCTCCTTCCTGTTCAACCCAAAATGGTAGTGAACTTAAAATACCTATAATATCAACCAATTAATGTTTGACTTGAAAACCTGAACTAAAAGCACAGTTTCTGAAATATTTTTCTCCTTCCCCTTGTATTCCCTGTATCCCAAAGGCATTTATTTACTCTTTCTTTTTCCTGCCTTTACCCTGCTCTTTTATTTTATTTTATTTTATTTTATTTTAAGATTTTATTTATTTATTTGACAGAGAGAGACACAGCGAGAGAGGGAACACAAGCAGGGGGAGTGGGAGAGGGAGAAGCAGGCTTCCCGCTGAGCATACCCTGCTCTATTTTAAAATGAACTTAATTATAATTTTATGTTTTTATTCCCACATAAGGAAAATCAATTGGCTGAAGTTGTTTGTGTTGTTGTTTTTGTTTTATTCCTTTCTTTAGTATCCTATACATAGTAGATATTCAATAATTATTTCTTAAATGGGATTACCATTAAATGTTACAAGTCATTTTGAATCTAGTACTTTTACTTCAGGTAAGTGCTGACTGAATTCTGAGCCACAGTCCTACCTGTGAAAGTGTACCTGTCAGCACAATGTATATCTTAAAAATTGCAGGCTGCACTTATACAACCTTAATTGTTGAGCCTGTTGTCCTCCATGACCTATTCAAAGCTTTGAAAGTTAACAGTGGAACTTGACTCCTATAGATGATCAATGGTTTGATTGCTCAGAGTGTTTCACATTCTTCTTACTTTCCCTTGGCTGATATTTATAGATGTTTCTCTTATCCATTTCCTCTTCAGCATAAAAAACTCACTCAATAGGGGTGCCGGGGTGGCTCAGTCAGTTAAGCATCTGCCTTTGGCTCAGGTCATGACCCCAGGGTCCTGAGATCGAGTCCCACATCGGGCTCCCTGCTCAGTGGGGAGCCTGCTTCTCCCTCTGCCTGCCGCTCACCCTGCTTGTGTTCTGTCTCTCTCTCTGACAAATAAATAAATAAAATCTTTAAAAAACAACAACAAAAAGAAAAACCCACTCAATACATTTCCGTATATTATGTGCAAGCTCAAAGAAACAATAGTGAAGAGGTGTCAGTACACCACTGTTAAAAAGAAATACACATGCCAGAAGAAAATGCACAAGAGGCTTGTAATTGCCCTGTCAATATAATAAGGCCTAATGTTATTAAGTTCATAGAACAACTGAAGCATTTAAAATTAAACAAAGGCTTTTTTAGGATGTACTTTCAAGCTGAAATGATAAACAGGACATTTGTTTTCTGAAAAAGAAAAGGTACTTTAGTGATCAGGATACTGAAATAGAGATGCAATATATCTTTTTGACGTTAACAAAAAAAATCTCATTTCTATGTTTTGTGTAAGAGCATAATTAAATCTGGGGCACCTGGGTGGCTCAGTTGGTTGAGCATCCAACTCTTGATTTTGGCTCAGGTCATGATTTCTGCATTGTGAGATGGAGCCCCACATCAGGCTCCCTGTTCAAGAGGCAGGAGGGAGTCTGCTTGAGATTCTCTCCCTCTCCCTCTACCCCTCCCCCCTTTGCCCATCCTCACCCCCTCCTCTCTCTCTCTCTCAAATAAATAAATAAATATATATTTTTTAAAAAAGCATAATTAAATCTTTATTGAAAGCTATCTCTAATATATTGTAGATTTATATTAAGGGCTATATTTTTCCAGAAATAATATTCTATGATAGGGAAATGGTGAGAGATAATTATATAATACAAGTAATTGCTTAACACAGAGCAGAATTTGTTATTTCTTTTTTTTTTTTTAAGATTTTATTTATTTGACAGAGAGAGGCACAGCGAGAGAGGGAACACAAACAGGGGGAGTGGGAGAGAGAAGCAGGCTCCCCACTGAGCAGGGAGCCCGATGCGGGGCTCAATCCCAGGACCCTGGGATCATGACCTGAGCTGAAGGCAGACGCTTAACGACTGAGCCACCCAGGTGCCCCCCAAATTTGTTATTTCTTAATTCCTAATCTTTATCTATTTCTATGGCCTTAGTACAGTGACTAAATTTTACATATCAGGCAATCTTCTCTAATAATGCCCTAGAGGTTTCTGTTAAGAGACAGTTGTTTTAAGAAAGGAAAATTAATGATATACAATTTAACCATTAATGTTTTATCTCAATTTAGACTAATTTCTACCTTTAGCATAAAGTCCTTTGAATTCAAGTAACAAGGACCTGATCTGAAGGTACAGTGAGCCTTCAAGCATGGAATATACATTGGATACTATGAAAGCAGGGGATGAAATAGTTAGTATGCACTGGAGGAAACAAAGGGCAATGGGAAGGTATTCACATAAATTACGTTTAGCACACCCAAACCATTTAAACGAACAAGTAAATTATGGTGTGCTGGCCATATATAGAAGGCTTCAAGACAAATCACCTCTGTTCCTCAAGCCATATCTTATCCAATCAAACTGTCTGTCTGAGGCCTCCATTAGAGACAGGTTCTGAAGCCCTCGCTGTCATTTCAACAAAAATGGGCCTGTATGACAATGCCAGACTCTAAAGAGCACCCTGCCGCATGACACAATGCTAAATTTCCTTCAAAAGCCTGGTATACTATGATGGCAGCAATCTAAGTCAGAAAAACTGTGATAATACGTTTGGTTAAAACTTGAGAATTATAGGATTAAGGAACAATAAGGAACAAAAATAGTGCTGACAGAGAACTTTGTTAAATAATTATAAAAAAATATTTAAGAGGACAAAAGTCTCATTGTGGAAAGAACAACATAAAATGTGTAACCCGTAGCACTCTTTAGTGCATTCAAAACTAACAAAATTAGTGAAAAATAGAAATGAAGCTGTAAGGGGGCACCTGGGTGGCTCAGTAGTTAAGCGTCTGCCTTCGGCTCAGGTCATGGTCCTAGGGTCCTGGAATCGAGCCCCGCGTTGGGCTCCCTGCTCCACGGGGAGCCTGCTTCTCCCTCTCCCACTCCCCCTGCTTGTGTTCCTTCTCTCGCTGTGTCTCTCTCTGTCAAATAAATAAAATCTTTAAAGAAAAGAAATGAACCTGTAAGTCTTCAGGAAATCATTCCCCCCTTCCAACAAGAAAATAAATTAGACCAACATAAAGGGAAAAGTGTTCATAAATATACTTTTGAAAAGTAGCTTCATATCCCCTCAAAATATGTACTATAAAGCTGACTTTCTAAAGTTTTTCTATTTCTGATCCATTCTGCAGTTCAAGCTTCAGCAACATGGGATTGCCGTTAGTTCCAGCTATTAAAATAAAGAAGAGCAATAAAATGCCATCTTCATTAATCAGATCTCAACCTCTGATTAGAAAATAGCAGTTATCAGAAGCCAATCATCAGTTTAATAGTTTGAGAATTTTATTTTAATATCTAGCACCAGAGAATTATTGAAAGCAAATTTGTTGGAGGCAAATATGTTAATTAATATAAAGTGCCCATAGTCACTAATTTTTGTATAGAAGATCAGAGTCCATATTCAAATCAAAGCCAAGTTCAAGATGGCACTCTGCAGCTATGAGCACTGAGAGGTAATGTGAAATGGATTTATGATATGCACAGACAAATACATTCTGACACATCTTATCTGTGGCTTTTTTTATATGCATTAAAAAATTCATTTAAACAATCAAATTGGGCAACAGATGATAATCCCTGAGGACTCATAGCTGCTCTAAGATATTTACCCTGGGTTTGAACAAAGCCCTATCAAAAGATTCTCAGAGGGGTAGAGTATGTTGTTCTCATTGTTCTCATTCCTAATTCTCAGGGAAGTGAGGCTCAATTTTGATTTTTTCATTACACACCTTTAATGATTTCATTTCCTAAAACTGAGATTATTCTTTTTTTTTTTTTTTTTTTTAGATTTTATTTATTTATTTGACAGAGAGAGATACAGCGAGAGAGGGAACACAAGCGGGGGGAGAGGGAGAGGGAGAAGCAGGCCTCCCGCCGAGCAGGGAGCCCGATGCGGGGCTGGATCCCAGGACCCTGGGATCATGACCTGAGGCGAAGGCAGACGCTTAACGACTGAGCCACCCAGGCGCCCCAAAACTGAGATTATTCTTATAACATCACGCAGACTTTCAAGACTCAGTGAGGGAAAATGGCATTTTAAAATGTCTTATTTATCATCATTATAGCTAAAGAAAAGGGGGATTCAGGGCAAATCCATTTTTTTTTTTTTTAAAGAAAAAAAAAAAGCAAATAACCATGTATATAGGATAGTAGTGGCTGAAAACACAGACCTGGAGCTTCAGAGTTGTAGTTCAAAATTCGATTCTGTTTGCATATCCTTGATCAGCTTACTGAACACCCTTAACATCTTAATTTCCTGATCTCTGAATTGGAAATTATAATAATACCTGACTCAATTCTGGCAGGAATCAATTACCCTTTTGAGAGTTGAGCGATTTATTCCTAATATATTCCGTTCCTTATGATCAGTCATACCATATATAGACTTGTTCATTAAAATTATTGCTTCCAAGAAATGTGACTATGGCCTTAAAGTCAGTTCATTTAACATCACTAAGGATCATTATCTCCCTTACATACATTCCTTCTCTGTCTTTATAATCCTCAACTTGAATACATGTGATTACTGAATAACTGGATATTGAGGTCAAGTTTGGTTATACTCATCAATGATTAGTGGTTCAAATGGCAAGCTTTTAATCATGTCTATTACATACCATCCTAACCTTCATGAAAAATTAAACAAAAAAGGTTAATTGCCTTTATCCTAGAAACATAGAGCTGTGTGTCATTGGGCAAGTTACTTCATCTTTTTTTAAGCCTCAGATGTGAAAATAGTTTTCATTTCCTAGGATTCTTGTGAGAACTAAATGAGGTAATCCATGTAAGGTCTGCGTTATGGAAAAAAAATAGTTCTTACTCTCATCTCTCAATCATATTCCATTGTTTAAAATTGATTTCCATAGGTCTGAAATAAAATACCAGCATTCTAGATATTGTGAAGTTAATATTAGTTAAGGCTTGAGAAACAAATATCCACTCACACATATACAAAAGTCCTATAGAATATGCCCTGCACATCTTTACAAATAAATGTAGATAAGGAAATGAGGGGAAAAAATTATCAGGGAAAACTCTAGTATTAGTGATTTATCACTGTAATTGAATGTAGAATTCTGGAGAAAGTTATGTTATTGAAAAAATATGTGAAACTCTCCTTATATCTACACATTGAAACATGAAAATAATTTCCAAATGAGTTAATTTTCAAAGAAAATTAAAACAACATACTTAAATGATCCTATTGCCATGTTATTTTGTTCTTTTTTTTAATTAACAACTTTTAAGATTAATTACAAATTTCCAAAGTCATGGACTGAATTAATACATGGTTTAAGAAACTATTTGAAATAAAATTAAGCATTTCATATCATTGTACATACTTAACTACAAATTGACAATGAATATAAAATAAGCACTATTTTCTTAATGAAAGTTCACACCAAAAACTTTTAGGCCAACTTGAAAATTTTAAGTTTTGGATATACGGATAAAGTACTATAGTCATATATTAATAATCACATATAATAAAAATAATATATAAATTTAAACATATCTTTCTCCATCAGGTTTTTTTTTTTCATGAAACAGTTTCATTCAATCCCTTCAGTGGAGCCTTGACATCATTCTCTTTGTCAGATTTGAACTCTTTCAGTAATTTAGCATAGTTTTCCAGAGAATGTCACATTAATTTATAAGTTGAAGTATAACATATTTTGAATCATGCATGACACTGTCACTAAAAATTGTTTCATACTAGTAGCTTAAATAGTTCTTCCCACAAATTTAAAACATTTGTTTTTGTACTGATTTTTTGTTTGTTGTTTTGTTTACAGTGTAGTTTGTATGCTCTTCATCAGCCATGTCAACTATTTAACCAAATTGATTTTAGACTAATTTTTAAAGACCTATTTACAAAGGCAGCCAATATTTCACCCAAAGAAAAACTAGTAATTAATAAACTGACCAAATTTTAATAAACCAATGATTAATAAATTTATTTATTTGGCATTTTTTAAAAGACACTACCAAGTGAACTCTGTAAGCACTCAAAAGTCCCCCAAGGGGAGATCAGGACATCAAGTGTATTTTTCCCAAAGATTAAACTGATTTTGTTTGTTTGTTTTTTTCAAAATACTTTCTAATTGAGACTTCCACTTCCAGGAAGATAGAACAGATGTATCTTTCCCTATTCTTTTCCTAAGTACAATTAAAAACTCTGGACCTTCAATTTTTTTTTTTTTAATGTAAATAACAACAACAAAACATAAGACTCTGAAAGGCAGAAAGAGAAAGATGAATTGGCTAGAAAACTTGGGACCCAAGGAACAACATAGTGTGAGTTTTCTGGGTTGTGGGTGTTTTTTGTCGTTTTCTGTTTTGTTTTGGTTTGTTTTTTCTGCTTTGTATATCCCAGACTAGTTGCTGTAGAAGTGAGTAATATGGAAATGCCAATAGGTACACAAAAAATGCCCAACAAAAGCCATCTCTCTGTATCCAAGGAACCAGGAACAGAACATTGTAACAAGACAGAAAAGTCTGGATAATAGATAATAATCACTGTGGCAGCAAAAGACACAGACAAAATATGCCCCCTGCTAGCTTACACCAAGGCTGAGTGGGAAGCCCAGACTTTCACCCTCATCAGAATGTAGTGAAGTGCTTCAACATCCAAATTGGATGATGTCAGAAAACGTGGAAAAGGGAGCCAGGACTTTTGTCCTTGCCAGGTATTAATGATGCCTCACTCCTCTCAGTAGACACCACACGAAGAGCCTGAACTTACACTGGCCCCTGGAAGAAAAGAGGTATCTTGTACATCCCTCTGGGAAGGCATCAAAGGAGGCCTGGTCTAGAGTTGGACTTTCACCATCCTCCCAGCAGTATTGAGGCCTCACCACCATGGTTTCAGTAGAAATCACATGGGAAACAATAACAAGGCCCTTCAACCCTGCCGGCCACGGTGGTATCAGCAAGACCACAGTGATGAGCTGGAATGCCCACTCCTGCTCAGAAGTAATAAGGAGATCCCTCCTTCAGATAACCGTGGAGACCAAGTGGGAACCTAAACTTCTATGACACCTAGCAATAAGGTGGTGATCCCTCCTTTCCCCTAGTGGATATGATGCTATTTCAGTATCTCTCTCTTTTTTTTAAATTTAATTAACCATTTGGATACAGTGTGACAATATATCCCAGTTCTATCAGGACTCTCCTGGATTACAATGCCTGTTGTCCTGAATAATTATATAATTAATGAATCATGCTTAACACTTTCAAAAGTTTTTTTGGCTGGGTGACATAACTTACAATTACTACTTTGCCTCTATCAAAATAGCCATGACTTTCCTTAGGTGAGAAAAACAGTTTCAAGATCTAGCCATTTTACAACTCATAAAATTGAAATTTATTGCTTGTTTGGTCTTGTCTGGCTGAGACAAGCTATACAGAACTGTGTACCCAGCAGCAGTGCCTTACTGGTGCCCCAGACTTCCCTAGTTGTAGCACTGAGTGCAACCTTCTTTACAACTTCAATATAGATTTCTATAGTATATTCGCTTTATGCCTGCAATATTATCTCAAGGGAAACATCAGTTAGCAAAATGAAATTATCAAATATTTGTCCTGTAACCATCACTTTTGCATGGCAAATTGGGTCTAGGCCTTGTGTTCAACTTAACTCTAATATTGCAATTGAATTTGCCATGTCTTTTGATTTTTAACTAAAATTATTTTCCTCACCCAGATAGCTTCATTTTTTTTTTGTCATTTAAAGAACGTTTTAAACTTTACTCCAAAAATCAATCAGTAACATATTTTTATTGAGAAGTGACTATATCCGATGTCAAAGCTGAGGCAGATCAAGTGATTTCAATGAGAAAGTGTAGTTCCAACAACACATGGTTCGTATCTTGTATTTCATTATCAGTATTAATCTATGGCGTATAGCAAAGTTCTTAGAATAAACTATATGTTGCTACAAAAAATGATTCTGGTTTCCATAAATAATTTGTAGGTTACTGTATAGTATCAGGCTTTAAGGTTAAAAAAACTCACTCTGATCACCTTACTTTAGGGAGGTGCTGAAGCTGTTAATGTTCAATTCTAATTTCCTAAAGAAAACTTGGAATGTCTGTAAGATAACACTATAAGAAATCTAATAAGCAAGAGTTTGGTCATAGGGAACTAACTGGGGATTAATCTAAATAATCAAAGCTCAAAGATTTCAAAATCCAAACGGTGGTTTCACCAAAACCTAAGACCATGTAGAAGACTCCTTACATATGAGGTTAGGGGAAAGACTGAGAATCTGGGGGAAAAGGACACTGGCAGAATCAATGTGTGGTCAAGTCTCTTAAAACAATATGGCATGGCATCAAAGAGTGGGACAGTTTGGTTAGCTGATTGAGAACATAATAAGAACTGATCTTGATAATAAGATTAAAAACCCATTGTCAGCAGTAAAATCATCTTCACATATGTAACCCTAACTCTTGATAAGAAGATAGAAGCCTAGTTGTCAGCAATAAACCTTCCTAAAGTATGGTTTTCATCAAACAAATGTCTCTTTTAAAGTCATACATACACAAACAAATAAACTTTAAAGGCCTTTTAGTTCCAAATTCACTAACATAAAATCACATTGCTTAGCAGACAAAATGTATTCACTGTCTTCATTTTGCCCTGATCTTTTTGTTTAATCAGGAGAATCTTCATCTTGTCCCACAAACCACCACCTTCAATAATTATGACATCTACTACCTAGCATGCTTTTTTTCCACCTATCAGCCACCATTCAAAAATTACCTGTCCAGTTTCTTTCCGTGAGTACTCTTCTTCCATGATTTTTTTAAATGTTGTAATCTATATTGATTCCAATCTTAAATTCCTATGACACATATATTGTATATCACAATATTATGTTTTTTAACTTAGATTTTTTTTGATGTCTTGCTTTTTAGTTTTTCTACCCCCAATGAAGGTATAAGTTTCCAACAACACATGGTTCGTATCTTGTATTTCATTATCAGTATTAAACTATAGCGTATAGCAAAGTTCTTAGAATAAACTATATGTTGCTACAAAAAATAATTTTGGTTTCCATAAATAATTTGTAGGTTACTGTATAGGCTTTAAAGTTAAAACTCACTCTGATTACCTTTACTGGCTCTGAAAAGCTCTGCTTTTAGGACCAGAAGTGGTGTTATTGACTCATGATGTTTTTATCTTTTTCTCATGGTTCAAAAAGTATTTTTATCAAGATATATATATATATAATTTAGCCATGGGAAAGAAGGAAATCCTACCATTTGTGACAACATGGATAGAATTTGTGGACATTATGTTAAGTGAAATAAGTCAGATAGAGAAAGACACATATTATAAGATATCACTTATATGTAGACTCTAAAAAAGCCAAACTCAAAGAAACAGAGACTAAAACTGGGTTACCAGGGACTGGACCTTGAGGGAAATGGAGGTGTTAGTCAAAAGATACAAACTTCCAGTTTTATGTTGAATAGATTCAGGAGATCTAATGTACAGTATGGTGATTATAGTTAATAATACTTGTATACTTGAAAGTTGCTGAGAAAATATTTTATATGTTCTCATCACAAAAAAAGAAATGGTAATTATGTGACAAGATGGAGGTGTTAGCTAAAGCTATGGTGGTGATCATTTCACAATATATGCATATCAAATCAACAGTGGTACACTTTAATTTTATTTATTTATTTATTTGGAAGAGAGAGAAAGAGAGGGAGGGGCAGTGTGGAAGGAAGAGAGACAAGCAGACTCTGTGCTGAGTGCGGAGCCTGACGCAGGGCTGATCTCATGACCCTGAGATCATGACCTGAGCAGAAACCAAGAAGTGGAGGCTTAACCAGCTGCGCCACCCAGGTGCCCCAACAGCGGTACACTTTAAACTTAGAAAATGTTGGGGTGCCTGGGTGGCTCAGTCGTTAAGCGTCTGCCTTCGGCTCAGGTCATGATCCCAGGGTCATGGGATCGAGCCCCACATCGGGCTCCCTGCTCAGCGGGAAGCCTGCTTCTCCCTCTCCCACTCCTCCTGCTTGTGTTTCCTCTCTCGCTGTCTCTCTATGTCAGATAAATAAATAAAATCTTTAAAAAAAATGTTATATGTCAATTATATCTCAATAAAACTGGGGGAAACCATAATTCTTAGATAGATGATTATTTTATACAATGGTCCTGAAGAGCCAAATAATATATTTTATCAATTTTGCAGTTCAAATGTTTTCACATTTTATTATATCAGAAATTTAAAAATTTGGATGTGTCCTATACTTATAGCCTGTTTTGGTTTAACCAATGGTATTTGTCCCCTCCATTTGTAATGGTACATACAAAAATGGTATGAATCACAGCCAGTGGATTGGATAAAAATCTTAGATTGGATAAAAATCCATTACCAGAATAAGGAAGAAATACCATTAATATATTGAACACATAGGCTTCCTTTAATAAATATTTCATAAGGAATCATTGGATGTATTTTGGCAAAAGGAGGAATAGTTATTAGTACTAATGACCTAGAAATGTTTTTGGTATTAGCTGTTGATAAAAATTAAAAGGAAAAGTAAAACAAAATACTTTTTCTAAAGATCAGTAAATCAAGAAAATAAAATGTAATACAGTACCAGAAAAGCTTAGGGATACTTCTACATGAGATGTGTTATATAGAATAGATGAAACCATCACCTTCATTACCTCTTCCATGAATATACAGATGATATGAAGTTCCAGAACCATTAATCTGTCACCTCTAATGGGCAGTAAATCCCAGTTTGGTGAACAAACACCTATGTTACAATCTTCAGAAATTAATACACCATGGACTGTTTATCCTGTGAATGATATGTCATAAGTGGAAAAAGCTTTTGACATATTTTTCATTTACAGAGACTGTTCTCTTAAAATTTCTCTCATGAATCAGAATTGTAGCCCGTTTAGCCCAGAAGCTTCAAGTTAGTGGCAGTACATCATATCCTCCTTTGTCATTTTTGAAGCTATTATTTCCATCCATGTGAGTTTATAATAAATGAACTAGACTTGCTAACTAGATGGGCGATCACATTGGGGATTTGTGTTTCCAAGCTCTTATATCCTGTGTAAAAATTTTCAGTGAAAAGCACTGAAGTAAAAACTCCATGCAGTGTGTTTTCAAATAAAATTGTAAATACGCCATTAAAAACAGAAACTTCAGTGGTGTCAAGTCAGGGCGAGGTGCCAGATTTAGATATGTCAGAGATGATAGTAAATGGTTCATCACTTTATATTACGTTATTTAAAATAAGTGATGAGACAAAACTTAACTCCTGTAATTGCAAACACTGAGAGTATTTAGTGTGAGCAAAGTATTTTTCAAGCATTTAGCAATTATTCAATCTTTAAATAATTCTGTGAAGTAGGTAGCATTATGAAAAGAAGAGAAAGTGATAAACAGGATAAGTAACTTGCCCAAAGTATCAGATAAGAAATGAAGTTAGTTTTCATAGGTAAATAGTCTGACCCTGAGTTCATATTTTTACCAACTATGCCATATTATCTCCAATACCCAAATGGCACTTGATTATAGGACTGTTTTTTAAAAACTATTGTTCTAAAAGGATATGCTGTTAGAGTATCCTACTAGTATACAGTTTTCCCTTTTTCTGATAGCTGATTTATGGTCTCAACAGTGAAAACTAGTGCAACATATTAATTGGATATTCTCAGGCAGTAAGCCTGCAAGCACCTGCTGCAACCCACTGAGCCAGTAAGAACTCTTACTCCCATCCTGTTTTGAGTTGTGTTTTTGTTTTTGTTTTAGTAATATGTGGTGTTTTGCCTCAACCTTTCCCCTCTCCATCTCTGCCATGCTCTTGAGAAAATTTGTAACTTATGTTGGCTGACATATTGTGACCAAAGGCTATTAGAAACTTGGTGTTAAAATCAGATTTTAGTAGTGCAAGAACCTTCAGGATGCAGTAGATAAAAAGAGTTAAAGAGCAGCAAGTGGTTGGAGTTTCAGGGAAGCCCTTTGACATAAAAGTGCATTATAAATATTGAGTATAACTTAGGAGAAATGGCCAATAGTTGTACAAATGAAAGGTAGAAAAAAATATGGCTGGGGAAATAGCATCTCTTTGGAACATTTGAAAATCATAAAAGAGTATTTTCCATAATGGATAAAATCTTCCATTTCTATGAAAATGCCTCCCCCCGCCACCTTACTAACAGAATATGTCCATACTGATTAATATGAATGAGTCTAAAGCAAGCTAATGGATCCAGTTAGGGTCAATTTTGAGATTAAACTGGTACTGCAGGTTTGGGGATAAATGAAATGTATGGGTGTTTGGAAGAGAGGGGCAAGGGAAATAATGTGCCATGAAATGAAGAGGAATATGAAAAATGAAAACGTGCCCTTTATGGAAAACTGGGATGATAGAAATAAATTCTGATTTCTGACTTCAAATCTGTGAGGCGATTTTAGATACTAGTATTTATAAACTTAGCATGTATTACCCTGTGAGCATTTTTATAGTATGTATTACTTATGTTAAATTTAACTTCAGGCTGCAAATTTACTCTGCCATAATTTACTTTAGTAATAATGATTATTTACATTCTTTTACATTGTTACTCATTTACCCATTTCCCAAATTAGAAAATGATCTCTCTTTCAATTTATGTCTAAACCTGTGATTACTATTTCTGACATATTAATATTATTTGTGATATTGTTAAGCTTTAACATTTGAGTTAAATGTTAAAGAGAACACTGTAACTAGTATACTCTTCTCTTACATGCTATAAAGGAAGTGGGTAAGATCACTAAGGATAGACAGAAGAAATGGGAAGGAAGAAGACTATATTTTTGTCTTAAAATAATCTTCACAAGTTATTGTATTTTTCCATCCCTGGTACTGATCTATTTTCCTTCCCTGTATTTTGGTTTTTATATGATTTACAGCTTATGATAACACCTGTATTTCTCAGTGGAGTTTCAACAATATTACACAACATTAGAAACACATAATTCTATTATTATCAGTGATAGTCATGCATTGGAACAGAAATATGGTACCACATTCCAGACAGACATATTTGATATTTGCTGTTTAATACTGTTTTAATGTTACTCTATCATCATTATCTGATATTGTATAATGTACTTGAGAAAAATATTGTCAAGATGCTAAAAAAATATGATATGTTTTTAAATGATGACAAGTTTCATCCCTTATTGGTATCCAGGGAAGGAAAAAATTGTATTTCTCACTGGAAAGAAAAAACTTCCTATTATGAAATTATTTGGGGACACATGCATGTGAATTTTAATAAGGCCAACAAAAAACCTCAAAATATGTTTGATTATAAAAATAAACATATTTAAGAGGACTTAAACTCATAATCCACATTTCCAAGTAAAATGCAAGAAAATATCAATTTTGAATTGATCTTTTGAAAATACCAATTCCTTTTTAAAATTCTCAATTAAAAAAATTAAATCCATTATGTTTCTATATAATTAAAATAATATTTGTATTCTGACTTCACCATCAAGTTTCTATGTGGCAAAACAAAATTGCTTAACTTAACACATTTAAAGTAATTCATACATTTTGGTATTAATATTACAAATATAAACAAAATTATGACAGCTAATACAAATAATTTATGTATTTTTCAATTGTGAAAAATAATTTGTCATATGAAAACTCTAAACAGGAAAAGGATATTAATGCTAATTGTCAGAGTATCTTAAGAGTAATTATCAGTTTGGATTATAAAGGTGAATATTAGAAGCATTCATGCAGGTCTTTAATATTTTAAGTAGTATTTTGTGCCCTTCAAGGATATATACATATGTAAGGGACTATATTAGGCATACTAAAGTATCTGGGGAAGGCTAACTCAAATATTTCAAGGGTATATAGATATACAAGGAAATATATTAAATATACTAGAGTGGAGATAAGAGAAGGAAGGAAATAAGGGTGCAGTCTTGCATGAATTAATTATTATTTTATAGAATTAAGAGATGATGAGCTTATGTTGTTGATCTTGAAAAAATATATACAGAGAGGTAAGTGTGGGTTACATTTTTTCACAGAGCTAAAAACCTAGACCTACTTTTATTTTTTTAAATATATTTTAGAGTGGTTTGATGCTGTCAAACAGAAATGATTAATACACTTCCTCAGAACAAATCCTGCAGATTTTAAGTTATTTAAAAGAAAATTATCATGATAATTCTACTCCCAGCTATTCTGGAGAATTTGGAAGTGGACTTTTTTTCCTTCAATAAGGAAATAAAATTTGGGGAAATAAAAGATATGAAAGAAGTATTTTCAGCACAGAGATACGATCTTTGAAAACAAGGAAGCATAGGCTATCACTTATAATTACCACAGCTTCTAGCTTAAGAAAATATCCAAAACTTTGTGAGTAAATGGAGCCAAGACAAAGAGTGACAATTTCACTGGGTAGAGGAAAAGAGATTGAATTTTAGAATGGCACAGAAGACTGAAATTTGAAGGATGGAGAAATGGAAGAGAAATGGTTGCCAGGAAGTATTAGCAATTTGGGTCCCTGAAGAATCTTGAACAGCATATGCTCTGGGTAAGCCTCTCTAAGTCCTAGCACAGAACAGCTACTGGGGGATCTGGATCTGATTGGTGAACAAAGACTTCAAGATCACTGAGTACAGAGATGTCGAAGTCTTGACAGAGTAGAGAGATCTTGGGAAGCACCCTGGATATTCAGTTTGCACACAAGTTGAGACTGCAGAAAGTCTATGACTTATGAAGTGACCTAAACTCAGCCTAAATTAAAGTGTTCACAGAAGCAAAGTGATCTGCCAATAATTTAACTGTCTGAACAAAACTCAAGACTCTTTATAAAGAGGTAAAATAATCCAGAGTCTCTAAATAGCATCACACAATTAAAAAGAAAAACTACCATACATGTAAAGAAGCAGGAAAGTGTAAAACACAAGCAGTAGAACAAAAAAATCAAATGAAGAACAGATAACCCAGATACTGGAATTAAAAACAAGGTATTTAAAATAATTATTATAAATATGGTAAAGAATTAAAGGATATGAAATGCATGCATATAAATATCAGCAGAGAATGAGAAACTTGAAAAGTTAATTTACAGACACAAAAACATACATACACACACAACTAAAACTTGTCCAAATCTAGATGAATAACAGAAACCCAAAGATCCTAGAATATTAGTGAAACCCAAGCAGGATGTGTATAAAAAAAAATGAAATGTAGCTCATCATAAACAAATTTCATAAAATCAAAGATATATGTGCTCATCTTGATAAGGAGAACAACAAAAATATTTACAGCTTACTTCTAATTAGAAACTACAATAAGATCTGGAAAACAAGAGAATTTCATCTTTACAGTACTAAAAGAAAAAAAGAATATTTCATTATAGTATTATATAATATATATTATTGTACATATAAGAATTACATATATGTATTTCAAGTTTCTTACTTTGTGTATGCAGTAGCAAAATATCAATTCAAATAGACTATGGTAAGGTAAGGTTGTGTATTTTAATCCCTAGATCAACCACTAAAATAAAAATAGATGCATATCTCAAAAATAAAATAAAATTCTAAAAAATATTTGAATAATTCAAATGATGACAGAAAAAGAAGAACAAAAAAAAGTGAACAAATCAGGAAAATAGAAACAAATATCATGATGAAAAAATTGAACCCAACCCTATTAGTTATTTCATTAAGTGTAATGAACTAAACACTGTCAATTTAGCAGAATTTTTTTCAGACTAGATAAAATTACATTTATTAACTATATGCTAATTGCAAACAGTGTTTTGGAAATAAAAACAGTTTTAAAATAAAAGGATAAAATGTTTCATGCAAATAGTAATCATGAGAAAATCATGTTAAGTCAATTTATGCTTTCACCTCATAAGGCTAAATAAGTAGGGGAAAATTAAAGCCAATAATGACCAAGAAAAAAGGGGGAAAAAAAGGAAAGAAAAAAACATTTGAAAAAGTGAACTAAGTCAAATGATACTTCTTTGAAAAGATCAGTAAAATTGATAAACCTATAGCAAGATATGTTGAACAACCCTATGCCAAAATATCAAAATTTGATGTCAAAAATATCAAATCAAGATATCAAAAATTGCAACTCCTGACACAGAACAAAAGGGGAAATCTGAATAAACTTGTATCACACAAAACAGTTAAATTCATAATTTAGAACTTCTCACAATGAACACTCCTGGTAGAAAGGTAGTCGCTGGTGAATTCCACAATATACTAAAAGAAGAAATAACATCAAATTTTAGTAGTTTTTTCACAAAATAAAAGGGAACATATTCAGCTAGTTCAATTAAATCAACATAAGCGTGTAATTAAAAATTGATAAGGGCATTATTAAACCGATAAGAACAAATACCACACTTGATCTTAGCCAGTAGGCTGAGAAGCAATGGGGCAATATGACATAAGAAGATTACAGAACAACAACCCTAATAAAAAATAGATGAAATGATTCTCATGAAATATTAACAAATTGTATCTAGTATTATGTAATAAAATATAATTTATCATGACTATGTGGAATTTATCCAAGGAATGGAAGGATGATTTAACATTCAGAAATCAATACATGTAATTCACCTTTATTAACAAAGTTAAAATATGTTTATTTGACCATTTAAATAGATGTAGTAAAACATATGATGGATTTAACAATTATTTATGGTGAAATTCTCAGCAAAGTCTGAATAGAAGGAGACTTCGATCCAGAGAATGGCATTCATGAAAAACAGATACTATTAAACTTAAAAGTGAAATACTGAGTATTTTCCCCTAAAATTAGGGCAAAAGGCAAGGATACCCACTCTTACCACCACCAATCATTATTTTACTGATGATCCTAACCAGGAAAATAATGCAAAGAAAATATTTAAGGGGGCATCTGCGTGGCTCAGTTAGTTAAGCATCTGCCTTTGGCTCAGGACATGATCCCAGGGTCCTGGGATAGAGCCCAGCATCAAGCTATCTGCTTGATGAGCCCACTTCTTCCACTCCCTCTGCTGTCCCCCTCTCCCCTCTCTTGTGCTCTCTGGTGTGCACCCTGTCTCTCTTTCTGTGTCAAATAAATAAAATAAAATCTTTAAAAAAAATAAAATATATAAAAGATTGAAAACAGAGGTAAATGATCTGTATTCACAGATACCATGATACTTTATTTGGAAAAAATAAAGGAATATAAAACAAAGTCATAGAACTAACACGTAAATCTAACAAAGCCATAGAAAACAAGGATAATACACAAAGATCAATTGTATATGTACATACCAGGAACATACAAATTGGAAAATGAAATTAGGTATAAATACAGTTTACAATAATGTTGACAAGCACTAAATACCTAGGAGTTAATGTAATGAAATGTGAAAGCTACCGTATTGAATATTACAAAGCATTGCAAAGAACCTAAATAAACACCCCAAATGGAGATATACCATGTTCATTTTTGCAAAAATCTCATATATCAGGATGTTCCCTGCAAACTAATCTGTAGATTTGAAGCAGTCCCATTCAAAATGCCAGAAGGGTATTTCTTTTGTACAAATTGGCAAACTGGGGCGCCTGGGTGGCTCAGATGGTTAAGCGTCTGCCTTCAGCTCAGGTCATGATCCTGGAGTCCCGGGATCGAGTCCCGCATCGGGCTCCCTGCTCGGCGGGGAGTCTGCTTCTCCTCCCTCTGACCCTCCTCTCTCTCCTGCTCTCTCTCTCGTTCTCTCTCTCTCAAATAAATAAATAAAATCTTTAAAAAAAATTGGCAAACTGATGTAAAATTCATATGAACTACTAAAAACATAGAATATAAAAAATGTACATATTTGTAAAAATAACAATACCTGATATTAAAATATTGTAAAGGAACAATATGTGGTATTGGCATAAGGACAAATAGAATCACATATTTGGTTTTTGGATTAAAAACTGTACTGAAGTATTGAATAGGAGAAATAAAAGTACTAGAGCATCTGGATGTTTGTATGGAAATAAATGAACATTGACACCTACTTTAAACAATTAAAAGATTAATCTAAGATGGTTCATAGAGCAAAATGCAAAGCTAAAACTATGAAATTTGAGAGAAAGAAAGAGTATCTGCCTTGTTTCAAGGGTAAGGAAATGTTTCTTAGAACACAAAAAAACACTAAAGAGAAAAAAATTGGTAATTTAGACTTCATATAAACTAAAACTTCCAGCTTCTCAAAATTTACCATTAAAGACACTGGATACTAACTAACTTGCTTACACCAAGACCCACCCCTCTGTGCTCTGGCAGGACTGTCCCTCTCAGTCAAACTTGCCTCATTCCCAGCATGGTGGGCTCCTCTGCCAGAGGACCAGCACAAACCCCTGCCCACACCATATCTCCTGCCAAAGATTTTTGCAGGGCTTCAATTCTGGTGGAGTTGGTGTCAGGTCTCATTTCACAAGCAGGCAAGAGCACACCTAGTTAAAACTCACCACAGTCAGGTCAGGGACCAAATACTGACCACAGTGGGCAAGGAGACCTCTGCAGATGACTGATCTGAGGGATACAAAAGGCAAAAAAACAACAGCAGAGAACATGCAGCACACACTGGAGAAACTCCCTGAAGTACCAGGCCCTGGATACCAGAATACTACATGACCTCTTCATCATAAAGCCATTACTTTCAGAAGCAAGAGGTATAACTGGCTTTTCTAACACAGAGAAGAAGGCTGAGACTTAAAAAAAAAAAAAAAAGCTAATACAGAGGAATTCCCCCCCCCCAAAAGAGCCTATGGCCAGAGATCTGAGTAAAACAGATATAAGTAATATGCCTGATGGAGAATTTAAAGCAAAAGTCATAAGGATATTTGCTGGGCTTAAAAAAAGAATAGAAGATATCAGTGAGACCCTTACCACACAGATAATATCGTTAAAAAAGAATCAGAGATGAATAATGCAATAAATGAGATTCAAAACAGGCTTGATGCAATAAACAGCAGGCTGGAAGAAGCAGAGGAATTAATTAGTGACATACAAGGCAAAATAATGGAAAAAAAAAAATGAAGCTGAACAGAACCGAGAAAGAAGACTTATGGAACACGAGAATAGACTTAGAGAATTCAGTAACTTCATCAAATGCATTAATATTCATATTATAAGAGTCCCAAAGAAGAAGAGGGAGAAAAGGGGCAAAAAGATTATTTGAGGAAATGACAGCTAAAAACTTCCCTAATCTGGAGAAGGAAAAGATATCTAGATCCAGGAGGCACACAGAACTCCCATCAAAATTGACAAAAACAGGCCAACGAATGGGAAAAATCTGCAGCCAAGAATACTCTAACGAGCAAGGCTATCATTCAGAATAGAAGGAGAGACAAAGACTTTCCCAGACAAACAAAAACCAAAGGAGCTCATGACCACTAAACCAGCTCTGCAAGAAATATTAAGTGGACTCTTTGAGTGGCAAGGAGAGAGCAAAAGTGACAAAGACAAGAAAGGGTCAGAGAAAATCTTCATAAACAATGACTTAACAAGTAATAAATGGCAATAAATACATACCTGTCAATATTTACTCTGAATGTAAATGGACTAAATACTCCAATTGAAAGACATAGGGTGTCAGAATGGATAAAAAAAACAAACAACAACAAAAAACAAAACCCATCTATATGTTGCTGACAAGAGATGCATTTTAGATCTATAGACACCTGCAGATTGAAAGTGAGAGAATGGGGAAACATTCCTCATGCAAATGGAGGTCAAAAGAATGCCAGAATAGCAATACTTATATCAGACAAACTAGACATAAAAACAAACACTGTAACAGATTTTTAAAAAAGGGCATTATATCATAATAAAGAGGATAACACAACAAAATCTAACAATTTTAAATATCTATGCACCCAACATGGGAACATCAGAATATATAAAACAATTAACAATAAACATAAAAGAAATCACTATTAATAATACAATACTAGTAGGGAACTTTAATACCCCACTTACATCAATGGACAGATCATCTAAACAGAAAATAAACAAGGAAACGATGATTTTTGAATGACACACTGAACCAGGTGGACTTAACAGATATATTCCATTCTAAAACAGAATACACATTCTTTCCAAGTGCACTTGGGACTTCTCCAGAATAGATCACATATCAGGTCACAAATAAATCCTCAACAAATATAAAAATTTTGAAATAATACTGTGCACTTTTTCTGCCCACAACTCTATGAAACTAGAAGAAAAACCACAAGAAAAATTTGGAAAGACCACCAATACATGGAGGTTGAAGAACAGGCTCCTAAAGAATGAATGGGTCAATCAGAAAATAAAATAAGAAATTAAAAAAAAAATACATGGAAATAAATGAACATGAAAACACAATGATCTAAAACCTTTGGGATATACAGCAAAAGCAATCCTAAGAGGGAAGTATATAGCAATACAGGCCTACCTCAAGAAGCAAGAAAACTAAAGACTCCACCAAAATATTGCTAGAACTGATACACAAATACAGTAAAATCTCAGGATACAAAATCAAGGTACAGAAATCTGTTGCATTTCTATACACCAATAATGAAGCAGCAGAAAGAGAAATTAAGGGATCAATCCCATTTATAATTGCATCAAAACAATAAGATACCTAGGAATAAATGTAACCAAAGAGGTGAAACACCTGTACTCTGAAAAGTATAAAACACTGATGAAAGAAATTGGATATCACAAATTCATGGAAAGACATTCCATGCTCATGGATTGGAAGAACAAATATTGTTAAAATGTCTACACTACCCAAACCAATCTACACATTTAATGTTCTCCCTAACAAAATACCAATAGCATTTTTCACAGAGCTAGAGAAAACAATCCTAAAATTTGACTGGAACCACAAAAATCCCCAAATAACCAAAGCAGCCTTGAAAAGGAAAAGCAAAGCTGGAGGCATCACAATTCCAGACTTCAAATTACATTACAAAGCTGTAGTGATCAAAACAGCTTGGTACTGGCACTAAAAGAGACACACAGATCCATGGAACAGAATAGAAAACCCAGAAATGGACCCACAATTATATGGTCAAGTTATCTTCAACAAAATGGGAAAGAATTTCCAATGGGAAAAAGTTTCTTCAACAAATGGTGTTGGGAAAACAGGACAGTGACATTCAAAAGAATGAAACTGTGCCACTTTCTTACACCATACACAAAAATAAATTCAAAATGGATGAAAGACCTAAACAGGAGACCTGAAACCATCAAAATCCTAAAGGAGAACATAGGCAGTAACGTCTTTGACACTGGCTGTAGCAGCTTCTTTCTAGATACATCTCTGGAAGTAAGGGAAACAAAAGCAAAAATAAACTATTAGGACTTCATCAAAAGAGAAAGCTTCTGCACAGCAAAGGGAACAATCAACAAAACTAAAAGGCAACCTGTGGAATAAATGGGAGAAGATATTTGCAAATGATATATCTGATAAAGGGTTAGTATCCAAAATCTAAAAAGAACTTATCAAACTCAATACTTTGAAAATGAATAATCCAGTTAAAAAATGAGCAGAAGACATGAAAAGACATTTTTTTCAAGGAAGTCATACAGCTGGCCAACAGACACAGGAAAAGATGCTCAACACCACTTATTATTAGGAAAATACAAATCAAAACTACAATGATATCACCTCATACCTCTGAATGACTAAAATCATCAACATAAGAAACAACCAGTGTTGGTGAGGATATATAGAGAGGAGAACCTTACACTGTTGATGGGAATGCAAACTGGTGCAGCCACCCTAGAAAACAGTATGGAGTTTCCTTGAAAAGTTAAAAATAGAACTACCCTATAACACAGTAATTGCACTTCGAGGTATTTACCTAAAGGATACAAAACTACTAATTCAAAGGGATACATCCACCCGATGTTTATAGCAGCATTATCCACAATAGCCAAATTATGGAAACAGCCCAAGTGTCCCTCAACTGATGAATGGATAAAGAAGATGCATATATATATGTATATGTGTAAGTGTATATATATATACAATGAAATATTATTCAGCAATAACAAAACATGAAGCCTTGCCATTTGCAACAAAATGGATGGAGCTAGAGAGAGATTATGCTAAGTGAAATAAGTCAGGCAGAGACAAATACTAGATAATTTCATTCATATATGGAAATTAAGAAAAGAAAAAATTGAGCAAAGGGGGAAAAAAGGAGAGAGAGAGAGGCAAAGCAAGAAACAGACTCTTAACTATAGAGAACAAACTGATGGTTATCACAGAGGAGGTGGGTGGGGGGATGGGTGAAGTAGGTGATGGGGATTAAGGAGGGCACTTGTTGTGATGAACACTAGGTGTTGTATGGAAGTGTTGAATCACTATATTGTACACCTGAAACTAATATCACACATGTATGTTAACTAACTGCAATTTAAATAAAGTTTTTTTAAAAAGTTACTGTTAAGGAAATGAAAAGGTAAATTTCAGAGGAAGTATTTGAAATACATTATGTATTTGTATCTATGTTGTGTAAATACTAAAATTAATAATTAAATGACAGAAACTACTTAGCAAAAAAAGCTCAAGATACTTGAAGAGAAATTTTTCGAAATTAGATATTGAAATGACAGACATAGAAAGGAGTCTAAATGTCAGATCAAACATCACTCAAACATCAGATCAAACATCAAAATACATAAACAAAAAGCAGTGATTTAAGTTCAAAGTATTAATGAATGCATTGAGTTTAGGGTCCAAGAAGGCAGCACACTATGAAAGTAAAAACAAAAACACAACACAGATGCTGATGTGAGATGACCTGGGTTCAAATAAAGACTGGGTGTTAGATGACCTGGGTTCAAATTTATCTTTTACATAAAATATGAGTAATTATCAAACTTACCTCATAGGTTTTGTTTAAAAAGTGATTTATTAATTATCATTAATCTTGACACAATGGTAATGATAACTCAATAAATTTTAATTAGTTTATCTGAACATATTGAACAAATTGAACATATTGATCATCTCTAATGTCTTATGGAATCACTAAATTTTTTGGACTCAACATTATACTTCAATATTCTCTTTTTTAAAAAAGATTTTATTTATTTATTTGAGAGAGAGAAAGAGCAGGAGCAGTGGGAGGGGCAGAGGGTTAAGCAGACTCCCCACTGAGCAGGGAGCCTGATGTGGGGCTCCATCCCAGGACCCTGAGATCATAACCCGAGCCAAAATCAGATGCTTATCAGACTGAGCCACCCAGGCACCCCTATACTTGAATATTCTTAAAGTAAATTTTATTTTAAACTGTCATTAGATGGCTCATTTCCCCAAATGATGATGGCCTTTAACTTTATAATTTGTTTATGGAACATGAATTTGGAAAGGATATATGCAATACATTTATCTTTTTATCAGAATATTTGTGCTTTTGTAAATATTAAGAGATACATGCTTTCAAAATAAACTTATGAAAAATACTGTATTCTTATTGACACTTAAGTAGAAATAATCAGAAAAGAAGTTTTCATGAAGAGGGACTGTTGTCAGCCATTAAAAGTTGCCTTTTAGATCATATTATACCCATAAATATTTAAGAAAATCTTCTACATGATACATAAGTTTAAAATGTTATATTTAATAATGCATGTGTTTGGAACTTCTGCTTCTCATCAAATGGAGAAACAGAGACTGGATTTACCCTTCTTCCTGAAACAACTAACTGGATAAAATATATGAAAAAATACTTTTCAGACATTGGATCAGAGTCAGTGCAGGGAAACATGGGTGAACACTGCCAATGCCCTAGTACACTGCCTGAGGAGAATTTGGGGACCACAAGCAGACAGAGGAGGAGCCCATGGAGTTCTGTCTCCCCAGATTGAGGAAAGAGAGCTGCGTGTCTTCAGGATGGATGCAACTATAGAAGAATATTAGAGTATTGGTAGAATATTAGAATTATAGTGGAATATTAGCAGAGTACCCAGAGATGAGGGAGGAACAGCACAAAGGGAGAAATAGATGGAGGAAAGGGCTGAGAAAAAGAACTCTCTAGCGTTTTCTGCGTTGTTCATAATGTTTGAGAAACTACCCAACATCAGGGAAACAGCCACCCAAAGACACAGGAAACAATTCTCTTAACTCACATGGGGCCAGGAAACATTTGAGTTCCTACCATTCAGTGTGGGAAAATTACATAAAACAGCATAGCACAGAGAACTCGAAAGAACATTGCCTCAAGTGTGGGGAAAAATTAGTACTAGAGGCTTTCTGGCCTCTGCCTTAAAAAGTTGTACCTAGAACAAACTTCAAAAACTCCCCTAATGTATACTATTATATCTATATCTGTATCCATATCTATATCTGTATTATATATGTATGTGCATGTGTGTACATATATGTGTAGTCTATGCATAATCATATAAGATTAGTGAATGGAAGATAGCAATTGAAACTATACTGCAGCTAATTTGTGATTTTAGCAAGTTCAGTGTACAAGTTCAGTATACAAAATCTATTGTGTTTCCATATCCTACTCAAAAAATAATGAAAATATTATTTAATATAATTTCAAAAACATGAAATACCAAGAGATAAATTTGGCAATGATGGAAGTTTTGACACTAAAAACTTGAAAATATAGCTAAATTGAGATAATAAGTCTAAAAAAAAGACTAGATATGTCATTGTGTCAGAATAGTCAATATTGTTAGAATATCTATTCCTTAACATCTGTCTTTAATCTGACAACAGATGCTGTATACAAACAACAGCAACAAAAGCCACATTATACATAGCACTAAAAATCAAATGCCAAAAGTTCTTTTCCAAGAACTGTTAAAAAAAAAAAAAGACTAGTATAACTGATAATATCGCTTTGTTTAGACTTGCACAGGCAATCCTATCTAATGAAATGAATCAAGAAAAATTAATAAAAGTTATATAGATTAGCCATAAAGAGCTAAAACTCTCATTACTGTGGAGTAATATAATTATGTACAAAGAAAAATGTCCAAAGGAATAAGAAGATAAATATTTAGAATTAGGAAGTTTGCTTATAAAAATTGCTGGTTAAAAAGTTAATGTAAAGGGGCACCTGGGTGGCTCAGTCGTTAAGCGTCTGCCTTCAGTTCAGGTCATGGTCCCAGGGTCCTGGGATCGAGCCCCGCATCGGGCTCCCTGCTCCACAGGAAGCCTGCTTCTCACTCTCCCACTCCCCCTGCTTGTGTTCCCTCTCTCGCTGTCTCTCTCTCTCTGTCAAATAAAATCTTTAAAAAAAAAAAAAAAAAAAGTTAATGTAAAGACATTACTTGTACACCATAAAAGTACCAGGAACGTATCTAACAATAAGTGAAAAATTACATACATAGAAAAATCTAAGACTCTATTTAGAAATAAAAAAATCCTAAATAAAAAATGCAAATGGAAAAAATTGCAGGACAATTTTGAAAACTTGTGTTTGTTACTCTATTACACAAAGAAAATTAGCTTAGAATGATAGTAATCAAGACTATGTTTCTTGCTGGGATAAGTAATCAAATCAAAAAGAGCAGAGAGTGCAGTTACAGACTCTCATATATAAAAATAGGTTATGACAAAAATGTCACTACATAACATTACAGAAAGAACAGTCTTTTAAAAAAAATGGCTCTGGGTCAGTTTTACATAAAAATAAACACATATAAGTTTGAATTCTTTCTCAATATTTGTATACAAAAAATCAGTTCTAGAGGGAAGTATATCTAAATGTGAGAGGCAAGACAGTACAACTTCTAGAAAATAGCATAAATAACTATTTTTTAAATTTTAATTCCAGCATAGTTAACATACAGTGTTACATTAGTTTCAGGTATACAATATAGTAATTCAACAATTCTATACATTACTCATTGCTCATCATAATTAAGTGTACTCTTAATCCCCTTTACCTATTTCACCCATTCCCCCACCTACCTCCCCCTGGTTTGTCTCTTTTTTTCTTTGTCTTGTATCTTAAATTCCACATATGAGTGAAATCATATGCTATTTGTCTTTCTTGGACTGACTTATTTCATTTAGCACTATACTCTCTAGCTCCGTCCATGTTATTGCAAATGGAAAGATTTCATTATTTTTGATGGCTGAGTCATATAACTCTTCTTTATCCATTCATCCATTGATGAATACTTGGGCTGCTTCCATAATCTGGCTATTCTAAATAATGTTGCAATAAGAATAGGGGTACATACATATTTTTGAATTCACGTTTTTGTTTTCTTTAGGCACATATTCACTAGTGGAATTATTGGATCATAGGGCAGTTCTATTTTTAATTTTTGAACTGTTTTCCACCGTGGCTGTATTAGTTTGCATCCCCCCCCACAGCGCACAAGGGTTTCCTTTTCTCCACATCCTTCCAGCACTTGTTATTTCTTGTCATTTTGATTTTAGCCATTCTAATTGGTATGAGTTTTGATTTGTATTTCCCTGATGATTAGTGATGTTGAGCATCTTTTCATGTGTCTCTTGGCCATCAGCAGATCTTTGTAAAAATGTCTACTCAGTTTCTCTGCCCATTTTTTAAATGGATTGTTTGTGTTTTTGGTGTTGAGTTCTATTAAGTCCTTTATATATTTTGAATATTAACTCCTTATCAGACATATCATTTGCAAATATCTTCTATTCAGTAAGCTGTCTTTTAGTTTTATTGCTTCCCTTGCTGTGCAGAAGCTTTTTATTTTGATGCAGTCACAACAGTTCATTTTTGCTTTTGTTTTTCTTGCCCTGACGACATATCTAGAAAAAGGTTACTATGATCAGTGTCAGAGAAATTACTGCCTGTGCTCTCTTCTAGGATATTTATGGTTTCAGGTCTCATATTTAGGTCCTTAATCCATTTTGAATTTATTTTTGTGTATGGTGTAAGAAAGGCATCCAGTTTCATTCTTTTGCATGTTGTTGTGCAGTTTCCCAGCACCATTTGTTGAAGAGACTGTTTTTTCCCTTGCATATCCTTGTGTCCTTTTTCAAAGATTAATTGACCATATTATTGTGGGTTTATTCCTGGGCTCTGTTTTGTTCCATTGATCTACGTGTCTGTTTCTTTGCCAATACTACAGTGTTTTGATTACTACAGCATAAATGACACATTTTTTGTTAGAAGTAAAGTTTATTAAACAAAATTTAAAAATGCACTTATTTTAAAGAAGAGACTGACACAATATATTTATTTCAATGTTCATATTATTAAGAGAGTAGAAAGGTATGACCTACAGTAAAAGAAAATATTTTCACCCCACAGAGCCTTGCAATGGGTTCGTTTAAAAAACCTCTTACACATCACTAATTAAGAGGTAGACAAACAACCAAGATATTTGAATAGAAATTTTATAAAAGAGAATATGCAGAAGTCAATCAGAGAAAGACATGTATCATATGATCTCACTGATATGAGGAATTCTTAATCTCAGGAAACAAACTGAGGGTTGCTGGAGTGGTGGGGGGTGGGAGGCACGGGGTGGCTCGGTGATAGACATTGGGGAGGCTATGGAGAGCGCTGTGAATTGTGTAAGACTGTTGAATCACAGACCTGTACCTCTGAAACTAATAATACATGATATGTTAAAAAAAAAAAAAAGATAGTAGGAAGGGAGAAATGAAGGGGGGGGAATCGGTGGGGGAGAAGAACCATGAGAGTGGACTCTGAGAAACAAACTGAGGGTTCTAGAGGGGAGGGGGGTGGGGGGATGGGTTAGCCTGGTGGTGGGTATTGAGGAGGGCATATACAGCATGGAGCACTAGGTGTTATACGCAAATAATGAATCATGGAACACTACATCAAAAACTAATGATGTAGGGCGCCTGGGTGGCTCAGTTGGTTAAGCGACTGCCTTCGGCTCAGGTCATGATCCTGGAGTCCCTGGATCGAGTCCCGCATCGGGCTCTCTGCTCGGCAGGGAGCCTGCTTCTCCCTCTGACCCTCCCCCCTCTCATGTGCTCTCTGTCTCTCTCATTCTCTCTGTCTCAAATAAATAAATAAAATCTTTAAAAAAAAAAAACTAATGATGTAATGTATGGTGATTAACATAACATAATAAAATTTTTAAAAAAGAGAGAATATGCAGTATCCAATAGACATATGAAATGTCTCAATCACATTAGTCTTTAGGAAAAGCCAAATTAAAGCTACAGTAGTATTATACTACATACCCACTGACAACACCATTTGTTGGTGAATGTGGAACAATAAGAACTATCTAGGTACTATTGGGAGTATAAATTCATACAACTACTTTAAAAACCCATCTAGTATAATTTTCTAAAATTCAACATAAACATAGTCTGGGGTCCAAATATTGTCATCTCCAGGTTATATATAACCAACAAAATGAGGGCATGTGTTTATAGCAGCATAATTCATTATAGCCTTAAATTTGAAAAAAAAAAATCAAATATCCATTAACATTGTATTTATGTATTGCTATACAGCAATAAAGAGAGTGTATGAAGTATAGCTATATAGAAACATAAATGATTGAATATCAATACAATATATTGAGCCAAAAACCACATCAAAAAATGAGGATAAAAAGAAAGAAAAGACTGTATAATTCCAATTTAATAAAAGTCAAAATGTGGGAAAACATATTATTGAAAATTTAAATGGTGGTTAACTTTGGGAAAAAGAGAAAGGTTTTTGATATAGAGGGGCATGCACAAGGTAGGCTGGCAATGTTCCATGTCTTTACCTGAGTAGTGGTTTCATTAGGGTTTTTACTTTGTTACAAGTAATTTAGCATCATAGTTATGATCGTTCCAGCTTCTCACTGTATCTTATAATTCCATAAAAAAGGAAATAAAAGGGGCCCCTGGGTGGCTCAGTCAGTTCAACATCTGCCTTCAGCTCAGGTCATGGTCTTGGGGTCCTGGGATCTAGCCCCATGTCAGGCTCCCTGCTCAGTGGAGAGTCTGCTTCTCCCTCTCCCTCTGTAGCCTCCCCACCCCCTGCCTCGCGCTCTTGAGCGCATGCTCTCTCTTGCTCACTCTATCTCAAATAAATGGTTACAGTCTTAAAAAACAAAAAAAAGGAATAAAAGAAAACACCCTCACTTTAAAGAATGGCATTATTTATTTAGGTTTTTTTGTTCTTAGTTCTTATAGGAAAAAATTGGTCATTTTATTCATCTAATATTTGTTCAGTGACCACTAAGATGGCATGAGTGAGGAAAGAGGCAGTGAGAAAGATCTGTCCTGGCTAGGAGTGATATTTTATTGCTGGCATTGAACAGACTTGCCGTATATAGGGATAGTAGATAAGCAAATTTTTTTTTTAGTTTACTTTTGTTTTAAGATTTTCTCCAGATAATTTCCTTACCTCTATCGCACATTCAGCACTTGGCAACTGTGTGTCCAGTGCACACTTATATGTGTATCTGGCATTTATCAACATATTTGGCTCATAAAATTTGTTGCCTATAACATTGAGGCAATAGAATCAGAGTTACAAAGCATAACTGGGATTTGAGTGAGCACCGTTTGTTTTCAAATGTTCCTTTCTTGCTCTACCTTTTGTTATCTAGGGCTATTTATATTTTCTGAACCTTTATATTCATTTAATTTCAAATTCTGAAGACACTATTTCTATTTTCCTCCCTCAGTTCAGTTCACAAGCATTTTGTAGATATTTTCTTTTTGCCAGGTTCTGTCTTGTTATTAGAAATGCAAATATAAAAAGACATTATCCTTTGAAAAGAAACTTATAGTCTAGTAAAAGTGAAATAATGAAAAAGAAAGATAACAACTGATAATTTAACACATATAAGTTGTAATTTTCTTAGTTAAATATACTTCATTAATGACTGCATCTTCATCCTCACTCTATTTGCCATTCTTTCTTCCTCCCTATTCCCCAGAGAGCCACCATTCTTCTGATTATGTTTTGCTCTGCTCAAGAATCTTCAGGTTATCTCTTCTCCTGCCAAATAAAAGCTAAATACCTTAGCTTGGCATTAAAGGCTATCAGACTATCTTTCCGGTAAAATGTTTCAGCACTTATAAACTGTAAAATGAATCAAAATTTAACTCGTTGTGCTCCAGCATACTCAGCTTTCTTTGTCCTTCTTTAGACCATAACTCTTAGATGACAGGAACTAAATCATAATTAATTGTATTTCTCAAATATTTGTCATAGTACCTTGTTCATATTAGGTGTTTAATAGGTAATTTCACCAAAATAATGAAGTGTGACATTGCAGCAGTTCCTCAGAGAAATAGAAATGCAAAAATAAGAATGTAACTTTCTTGAAAAGTATGTAATAATTTCTTTAATCAAACTTCTAAATTTTTCACAGTGATAGATAGAAATAGACTTTCAGATTAGACAGACTCTGTGGCAGCTATGGAAGTCCCAACACTGAAATAACAGTATAAGAGCCTTTAAAATTAAATATTTCTCATGTGTAGTAAAGATAGTAGTTACATCTCTCTTTTGTGGAAAACTGGATTTCATCAGATGTAATCGCTGTGAAGCAGATTCAGATAGATGGGTAAGGAATGACTCCAGAAAAATTTTGAAGTTAGTGTTACCCTTTGCCAAGTCAGCTGGAGCCTATTTGTTTTGAAGCTTTACTTGGAGAAAAGAAGTTGTAAAACTGAATTAGCCAAGCTAATACTTTTGCTTAACCCAATCATTCTCTCAGAAATGCCTTACAGTCATGAATATGATGAGTCAGAAAGCAAATGCAGTAACTGAAAAATGCCCACCAAGTGAACAGTTGAATGCAAAGCCGTCAGAGTTTATTCATTTTCATAATTCTAAACCTATTACTTTTCCATCTGAACTCAAGCCCAGTCCTGTATCTGAGGACACCAGGATGGCTTATTAACTTAAAATAAAAACCTCTATAGAATAATACTTTAGTAATCTTTACTGACATTTTTATATTGAGAATTGGTTCACATTTTACTTTATTTTCTTAAATTGAAGCTACATCACAGACAGCAGTAACACATGCCATCTTTCTAAAGACAGAGCCAAAATTTGGTGCTCTTTAAATATTTAATGCTAAATAAGAAATTCAAGCTTTTCTTTCCTCATTATTCCATAAGCTCCTCAAGATGGCTGTTGTTAACAAGCGTAATTTTCGCTTGAATTTATTGAATTATTCTGAAGATTGAGAAACTGCTAATACTTGCCATAAAATAAGCAATGTAATTTAGTCAACATCCTTAATTTTTACCGAGTATTGAAAAGAATTCCAAATGTTAAATGACATTTTTTTACAATAACCCCATCCTGGTTTGGCTAAGTGAATAGAGAGAAGAGGCAAATTAATTTAGAAGTCACACTATATCATTACAATTGTTGAAATTTTTGCTTACCTTCAGTATTGTAAGAGCAATTTGTTTTCAAGTTTCTAATTGTATGCCACCACATATTTTATTCTAGGTTTTATAATCAGATAAGTAGTCATTTTTACATATTTAAAAGGATTTTATAATTAAATTTAAAATATATTTTTCTAATGCCTAAATTACAGAAAATTATAGGGAAAATAAAGAAGAAAAGTGAATTATCCATAACTCAGCCATCTATCTATCCATCTGTCCATTATGCCCTTAATCAGCAATCCCATTGTAAGAATTTTCCAGTATTAATCCAAACTCATTGTGAACATCAATTTTTATTCCTCATATCTGACTGTATTTATATATGGAACTTACCTCATTTGTATTTGTATAGTTTTATTTTTATGTATACAGCTATATCACACACACAATATACACATGTACTATATATGGAGTCCCATATCTTATAGGTAGAAATATTTAAAAGTTTTAAACCAAGATGTAACTATTGCCCCACCCTTTTCCCTAACCATGGACCTTACCCCTAAATACCCGGTACACCTCACCGTATAAGCCAAAGACCCAGGGCACATTTTCCCCTAGGACAGTCCTGAGTTTGGAAACCTGAGGTGTAGCATGAGTTCAGCTGGGTCTACTAGAGTGGATGAAGATGAACTATGTCCAGGATGGGGACTGAAGTGCTCACAATCCACAGAGAGCTGAGTGGGCTGCTTTCCTGTTCCAGTGAATAAATAACCTTACATGCTCTGCATTTCCAGACAGTTGAGAAGGTCTTTCAAATTAAACCACTTGAGCAGAGAAAAGAAAGGAAACACAGCTATCTATTGGGTCACACATTGTAACAGATTTTGGTGGCCAGCTTAGAACAAAAGCAACTAAATTTCCCAAGATCAAAGCTATCCTGCCAAACACATTCATGCTCAAACACTGGCACACTCTCAGACTCACATCTTTTCAACAGAACCTTGTTCAGCTCACACATCTCTTTCCTGTATTTAATGTGTAATTAACAATTTCCAAAAAAATCAAAAACATTTTTACAAGGACAAAAAAAAAGAAAGTCTTCAGTGTTTATGGTAGGCCGGTCCTTTAAAACATGTAGTAAGACAGGCATCTCTCTTTGCCCAGGTCTATGGAAATTTTTAAATGTTACTATTAAAGCCATAAATGATCATAGAGGCTTAATTTTAATATAGAATTGCAGTGTACCCTTAGGGTGAGAAAAATATAAGTTTGCTCTCACCTGTTACCTGGTATGGAATATAGTATGTACATACATTTGCATAACAGATTTTTTTTTTACTATTTTCATAATTTTTAATACATGGCTCTATAATTTTTTTATGATCCTGTATACGTTTCAGATTCATTGGCTTCCCTGTTGTATAAAATGTAGTTAATGTGGTATCTTCAAAGCACAACACTAATCTTACTGGTGTTATTTTATACTTTGAAAGAGCTAAAGATGTGAAAAAATTTCTGGATCAAATAGAATCACAGTCCTCTTCTTCAGCTCCTTTTGTTATATGAGTTGTCATGGTGACCAAAGGAGCTAACCCCTTGGAGGATTTTGGAAAATTCATGGCAAAATTGTTGTTTAGGGAAAGCATTCCTGTGAAGCATTCCCCTCTCTTAGTCAAAGAAATTCCTGAAGTATATGAAAATTTATATCAAGATATATTCTCATTATTCAAAAATTCCCCTAAGACTTCTAAAGACATCAATAAGTAGACACTGGAATGTTTAATAGAAGAGATCTAATAAGAAGGTATAGTAGCCATTTTAAGATAGGGGTAGAAGTTATAGTAGAGACTTGATATAGCAATGAGACCTTACCTAATACAAGGAACTTTGAAGTACGGCTTGACAGAGTGATAATGAAGGTAGTATCTAAAGGATGAATTAATCAAAGGGGTCAAAGAGGAGAGAGATTATCCTATGCAGAAATATGTTCAAAGGTCCAGAGTTAAGAGAATGGGTTCAGTACCCAAGGAAAATGAGATCCATGCAGAGATGATTTCACTAGGTTTCAGAATTCTAACTTTTCATTTGCTCAACCATTTATACAGCTCTTTTTAAATTATTGATCTTAAATTGAACCTAATTAATAACCATGCTTATACTCTTTTATGCACTTACCGTTTAGTACAACAAGAATGTCCGCTACCACTGAACCACTGGAAATGATTCCGTGATGGCTTTGGTTAAATATCAAAATATACATCACACTGGCTGATGTCACTATGAAGGTAGCATTCCTTTCCATTTGCCTGTCTTTACCCTAAAAGAGATTCTAGTTTCATCTTTCCTTTCCTCTTCCTCCCCCAACACTTTTTGAAACTTAGCATGCAATTTATTTTCCATATGGGAATTGGCACCAGCATGTTGCCCTAAAACACTCTTCTCTCTCTGCTGATTCCTGATCTACATCGTTATTTTTGCAGTCTCCAGTGTAATGTAGAAATGAAAAGGTAAATATTCACAATTGCTTTGCTTCTGGATTGGAAGTATGTAAACCTATTTTTGAGTTACAGTGGATAAACTTGAGATTGACATCCATATGTAAATAATCACATGATTTATATAAAACCAGGTTGGTATTTTGTGGCTATAGCCATGCATCAAAATTTTAATAAGTGAACAGTAGTGGGGCGCCTGGATGGCTCAATCAGTTAAGCGTCTGCCTTCGGCTCAGGTCGTGATCCCAGAGTCCTGGGATCGAGCCCCACATTGGGCTCATTGCTCAGCGGGAAGCCTGCTTCTCCCTCTCCCACTCCCCCTGCTTGTGTTCCCTCTCTCGCTGTCTCTCTCTCTCTGTCAAATAAATAAATAAAATCTTAAAAAAAAAATAAGTAAACAGTAGAAAAGTAAAATAGGTCATTTGATTCAATTAAATTTGGCCATATTTTATACAAGCAGTCTCTTTTCTAACACGTTACTATGACCCTCTCCTGGTACTTTATTTGCTGTAATTGTAAGAAAATCCTACAAAACATAGGCCAGAGCTGGCACATGTGATAGAAAAGTAAATGCATTAAAAAAACCAGTAACGAAAGAGAAGTTTGAAATACATAAAATTATTACAAACAATACAAAGCTATCGATCGTGGCCTGTAAAGATGCCTCAATATATATGCTTATGCAAATGAATATAGTTTCTGATTTGATGTTATTTTTGTTTCTTGATTATGTATTCTGGTTAAAGTTTTGAGTGTTTGAGAAGTTCTTAAATGTAATTCTAAAATGGGACTTATTTACTTTTTTTTTTTTTTTTTAACCAATATAATTGCCTTTTTCCCCCTAGTGGCCCAGTACATAGTTCGGGAGGTGGGGGGGGGGGGAGCTATCTTGACTCTGCAGCTTTGGTATTATTGACCTTGTCAAATAGGAGAAGGATGACAGAAGGGAACACACATTTTTCAGTGGTATAAGCTGATTATATTCAGTCAAGTCAACATTTAAGGATCATTTCTAATCACATTTAGAGTTGAGTCTCATGCTACTTTTGGTAAAGCCTTTCTGAACCTTAGAGCCTTTGACCTTAAGAAGGAATAGTCTAAACCTTGAGAAAAACACTTGTCAATTAAGAAAAATGGACACTGATGAAGAAATGGACCTTAAATTCAAATATAAGCAAGAAAAATCTCTACTGGATTTCTGAATTTTTACTTTAATTTAGATGGACTTTTGTCTACCATGGGCAATATGATAGGAGATTAGGCATTTGATGTTTTTCTCACTTGACTCTAAAAAAAAAAAAAATTGCTTTTGACTGTCTCCTTCTTATACTTTATATACAGTGGATTTTCCTCCTATTCATGGATTAGATTCTAAAGCCATACTGCCAGAAGAAAAATCACAATGTAGTCAAAACTACTTTTAATTATCCCACAAATAGTCCTTTAATTTCTGAAACCTGGGACCTCAGATTCTGCAAACAATATGCATTTTATTATAGCTTCCCTACTGAAATAAGAGCGACCAAGTTTTCGTAGGGACCAAAAATTGTCTTTTTTTTCTCTCTCTGTCCACGCCAATCTCTATGTTTACTTCTACCTCTACCTCTATCTTACTCTCTTCTCTCTCAGCCATATTGTTGCAAACAGGCATGTTAAATATTTATATGATACAGTTTCAATGTGCTGAAATGGATGGGGTTGATATAAATCAAAGACTATAACAAAGTTATATATATACTTACATATATTTAATAACGAAGTTATATATATATTTATATATTATTTATTTTTATATAAATATATACATATATTGTGAAAAAGTAACAATTTATCTGTGAAGGAATGATGTATATCTGGTTAGATCTTGCCACATATTTTCCCAGCCTCCAAACTTGAGTAAGCTGTGAATGTAAGATATCGGTAAGGGATACACTCTGAGTTCTCTTGACTTGTTCTACACTTACCATCTGAATTAAGCTCTCTGAATTGTTTATTTAACTCTCTAATAGCGACTATTTATTAATTCTTCCCTTTTTAGTCAAGTATTTACCCATGTTACCTTTACTCATGTATATGTCATGACCCTATTTCTTCTTGCAATGGGAGAGTAGATGGTTCATTATGTAACATACATCATACCATTATCTCTATATATGGCTTGGCTTGAAAAGCCACAAAATAGCATAAATGAAATCCCCGTACTAAGACAATGCAATCACAATCTTGTAAAATCCACTTATTATCTTTAAAGAAAAAAAACTCACTAAATATTTAACTTAAGCATCAGTGCATGAAATTGCAACCCATAAAGTGGGTTCCCATTTAAAAAAAAAAAAAACTTTTCAGAAAAAAAGATATTTTGCCAAAGAGTAATCGGCATTGATAACTTGCCTAAACAACCTCAAGATTGTCGAAAGTTCAATGAAAATATTCCCCTACTCTCACACCAGTTGAAATTTCTGTTGTTGTTTTCCACTACTGTTTAATTGCCTACACAGTCTGGAAATCAACTCTGAATAGAGCAGACACAATGTCTGGGAGATATTTTTGATGTCTGCTCAAAAAATTTGTTTAAGAAATGTTGAAAAAATACTTATCCTGTAGCGTTCAAATCAATGCTTTTTAAATCTGACAAATATTTCCCAAGGTTGAGTAGTTATAAAAACAAAGTAAAACACAAAAGCAAAGTTACTAAAAAAAAATCTGTTATCTAAAAAACTACTAATAAGAAAATACATTAAAAAAAGAAAGAGTCACAGAATATGAAGTTTACGATAACTTCTTTAATGTGAGGGACTTTCTTTTCTCTCCTTTCCAAAGATATTTTCAACTTAAACTGCCTGATATAAAATAGCCCTCTTCTTGATGTTTTATGGACATTTTCATTAAGGCTTCATAGCAGATTGAAGTTAGTTGGCATATCTGGTTCAGTCTAGTAGGCAAGATGCGTAATTTAGAGAAACTAATAAACCTAACTGATATTAGCCTTGTTTTTTATCCACTCTACTCAAACCTAAATCATTAATTAGCATATTTTTATATAAACACGGCATTTTTAGGAATCACCTAGCCAAACCTCTGGAAGCCTAGAATCTTTTTGTTAATATCCTGGAATAAGAATTGAGGGATTTAACCCATCAGAATAGTTAACTTTGTACTAGAATAGATTAATGGCAAAACTTAAAATATTCATCACCCATCCAATGGGATGTTTCATTGTGTTCTACAGTCTGTCCAATGTAACAACTTGGCCATAATTGATGGGTTAACAAAAATGTTGTCCATTCCTTTTTTTTTTTTTTTTTGAGAGAGAGAGAGAAAGAGAGAAGATGTGAGTGGGGTGAGTAACAGAGGGAGAGAGAGAGAGAGAATTTTAGGCAGACTCCATGCTCAGCACAGAATCCAATGCAAGACTCGATTTCACAACCCTGAGATCATGACCTGAGCTGAAATCAAGTTGGGTGCTTAACCAGCTAAGCCACCCAGACACCCCTGTTGTCCATTACTTTTGAGCCTATTGGGTTACTATTGAAATACTCTCTGGTGTCTTCCCAGTAGTTAGTTACAAAGAAGTATAATTTTAATCATGTGGATTGAGTGCTTATTCCTTATCATTGTCTGTGAACTGAGCTCTGTATTTTATATACTTAACAATATATCTCAACTATATTAATTTAGTAAAACTTTTATAAGTGAAACTTTTTTATTACCTTTACTTTCTAAGGTGAATTGTGTATAAAATTAACATAACTCTAGTAGAAAGAAATATGTGTGAGATGGAAAAAACCAAAATATTTTCTTTCAATAAAAAATTCCATGAACTGTGTATAGCATATTTTTTCATACCTGCAAGACATTTCTTCAGCTATTTTCAGTGCTTTAGGCTTATTCTCTATTTGAATAACTATGACATTTTATTATTATAATTTATTCTTTAAACAATGGCCAAATCATTCACATATCCTGACTATAAAAAAGCACATTTTCTCACAGTAAGTGATCATATTAGTTCCCCTGAAATAAATGTGCATAAATATTCTAATAAAATACAAGTTTGATATTTATTTTTTACAAAAAAATTAGTAAAGACTTAAGGAAATTCAAAATGTTGCTTTAATATATAAATTATAGATTTTTTTCTCTCCAGATCCAGATACATTTCTTTTAAACATTTGAGCTTCTTTATTATAGCAATCTATGATTATAGTAATCTATTAGAACAGTTATCTATAGTAATCTATCTATAGTATGTATTATCTATTCAGATTAAATGAGAGACAACTTACTCCTCTCTAAGACTTCAAGAACCTATTTATAACTCATTTACAGTATTAAGATTATACATAAAAATGTATGTATACTATTGTAGAATTGTATAATGAGTATATTTGCTTTTTAAATATTAACATTAAAAATTTTAAATATGAGTCCTAAACAGCCATGTATAATGTATGATAAAAACTTTTTAAAGATTTTATTTATTTATTTGAGAGAGAGAGAAAGTGTGAGTGAGGGGAGGGGCAGAGGCAGAGAATCTCAAGCAGACTCTGCACTGAGCACAGAGCCCAATGCAGGGCTGGATCTCACAACCCTGAAATCATGACTTAAGCCAAAACCAGGAGTCAAACTCTTAACACACTGCAACATTTAGGCACCCTTAATGTATGATTTTATTTTATTTCATTTCATTTCATTTTATATGTATTTACCTCAGATAAGAGAATGTGTTAAAATACAGATGTATCTATCCAAGGTCATTTGGTATAAAGTCTCATTGATTTTTTTCCTTGAAAATTTCCCTGGCAGATATATTAGTATTAGAGAAGCTGCCCACGACAAAACTGTGGTTAAGTAAGAAGTTTGTGCAAGTATGGAGGCATGTAGAAAACAACTTATTCCATGCAATTTTATCTCAAATAAATGTCGAAGTTTTACATTCGGAAGTAAAGAGGAAAAGCACAAGGAATTTGTAATTTTGCCAGCCAGTATTTCTCTAACTTTTAATGTTATCTATACTGTGTTTGTGTATATATATGTGTTCTCTATAATCCTTAGTGATTATAGCTTGTTGATATGATCATAAAATATTCTAATGTTTTTCTAAACTACCATAGAATAAGTAGAAAAAGTATTTGCAACAGTAATCTGCCTTCTGACAGGTCTAGTGTAATATTATCCTGTTGTACAATTATCTCACCAGGACATAAAAGCCCCTCGAAGTCAGGACACGTACCTTATAGAATTGTACGTATCTGAAATTAACAATGTAATACCTTACTCATAACAGATGCTCAGTAATTGTCAGGTTTTTTTTTTTAATTTTCACAATGAGAAATATAAGAATAGTGAGGAAAGATGTGCTTGTATACAGAACTTATATGATATATTGTGGAGATTATTTATATGTATGTATGTGTGTGTATGTGTTTGTACATATATATATTTCAATTGCAGCATAAGAAAACACGATCCACCATTAATACACTACAGATACAAGTTTCTAGACTGAATTAATAAGAGAAATAGACATCTAAGAAAGCAATTTCAAAATCCTGGTGTAATCTATTTATTTACAGAAAGTGAGTTCCTGGGGCGCCTGGGTGGCTCAGTCATTAAGTGTCTGCCTTTGGCTCAGGTCATGATCCCAGGATTCTGGGATCCAGCCCCACATCAGGCCCCCTGCTCAGCGGGAAGCCTGCTTCTCCCTCTCCCACTCCCCCTGCTTGTGTTCCTGCTCTCGCTGTGTCTCTCTGTCAAATAAATAAATAAAATCATTAAAAAAAAAAAAAAGAAAAAGAAAAAGAAAGCAAGTTCCCCAATTTCAAATACAGAAACTGTTTGGGCTCATTTTATACAGAAAGAAATTAATAGATACATATTGTCTAGCTTACAGAATTTGAAGGAAGGGGGAGACAAAGTCAGAAAATGAACAGAAAGGTAGGGAATCTAGGCAGATGGATTAAAACCATGATCACAGGGCGCCTGGGTGGCTCAGTTGGTTAAGTGACTGCCTTCCGCTCAGGTCATGATCCTGGAGTCCCGGGATCGAGCCCCACCTCGGGCTCCCTGCTCGGCGGGGAGTCTGCTTCTCCCTCTGACCCTCCCCCATCTCATGTGCTCTCTTTCATTCTCTCTCTCTCTCAAATAAATAAATAAAATCTTAAAAAAAAAAAAAAAGCCACGATCACAGCATGAGGGCCCTGCTACCATGATGCATGAACACTGGATGTCGGCTCCTGTACTACCACTAAATTGGACTTCAGACGTGGACATTGATAGCTACTCTGATCCCTGAAAATTAGAAGTTGCTGGCAACTCACTTGACCTTGTGAATGCCCCTCTTCCTGCTTCACTGCATCAGTAGCCAAGAATGAGAGCCCTACAGATGAAGGTCTGATTGGCCGAGTCAAAGTCCAGGTACTCTTGAGCTGGCTGAGGACAGGGGTAAAAGTGACCATAGCATTTGAATGTTTGACTTTCACAGTGGTAGGACTAGAATTTCCCTGTCATAGATAGGGGTTCAGCTCCTGAGAAGCCAAACATCAAGAGATGTCTCAACAACTCTTTCTCATTTGCAGGTAACATCTAGGTGCTTGTTTCTCTATCTGTACTTGAGTAATTTTTATAGTTCTATGCCCTAACACTTTAAATAAAGGACATTTTTACAGGTTCAAATTAAGAGGCTATGACCCACTTTATTACCAGTATGCCAAGGCATGATTGTTGTTCATTTGTTGTTTAAACTGTTGGTATTTCCAAAAATCCAGTGAGGGATAAGGTGGGAGGTGGGGAAGAGAAGCTTACTTTATCAAGAAACATCTAATTTTGATTGTAATACCTTATACAGCTTCTATTAGACCCATTAATCTACAAATACCTTAACAGCAAATATGTTAATTACCTTCCTGCTGCTACACATTAGCGTAGTATAAGGCTCAGACAAAGATGCTCATAAAGATTTTGTTCATGGACTGGGATTTCATAGAATGTGGCTGCATAAGGTCTGATTTATTTTTGGAAGTCATTCAAGTTTACATGTGGTATGATATCAGTTTTATTTTGTAAGTACTCTAGGGAAATTTCAAAATAAGATATATTCTCTGAAGGTTTCATATTCAAATATGTAAAATCAAAATGATAACTGTGCATGGTTTAGGAGATGTTTTGCAGTAACATTTATTTATATATTTATAAAGCAAAAAATGTGATGCAAAATTTGTCTCTAAGGATAAACAGGAAGGCCTTTTTCTTCTTATTCTTCAATTACAGACAAAATTCATGACATACAAGTAATTTCAGAACCACTTTGTTTTGTTCCATACACATGATGCCCATACAAGATAGCAGCTCTGACATTAAAAAAAAAAAAATCTGCATCAAAAAAGTATCTCCTGAATATTGTACTTTTGGGTATTTGTCAAAATATAGGACTTAAATATAAACTAATGGCTGTTTTCTGAGAAAATGATTTATTTATTACAAACTGATAAAAAAAGTAATTTAATTGATAAGTCTTTAGAATGCAAGTATTTTTTACATGAAACAGTGTAAAGATCTTCCACATTCAACTCCAGGATAGATGCTGAACTTAGTTAAATGTAATAAAAGCTAGAATGAAGAAGAAAATTAAAGAAACATGACTCCTCTGCTATGTTTGTAGAGCCATTTATAGGCAAAATTTACCCAAAGAATACAAAAACACTAATTCAGAAAGACATTTGCACCCCTATATTTATTGCAGCATTATTTACAATAGCCAAATAATGAAAGCAGCCAAAGTGTCCATTCACAGACAAATGGATATGCATACACATCTTGGAATATAATGGAATATATATATATATATATATATAAAATGGAATATCACTCTTTATATATAATGGAATATATATATAATAGAATATATACATATAAAATGGAATGTCACTCTTTATATATATAATAGAATATATATATATATAATGAAATGTCTTTATCTAGACATTCTATATATAAAATGGAGTATCATTCAGCCATAAAAAAGAATGACACCTTGTCATTTGCAATGACGTGGCTGGATCTAGAGAGTATAATGCTAAGTGAAATAAGTCAGTCAGAGAAAAACAAATACCATATGATTGCACTCACATGTGGAATTTAAGAAACAAAACAAAGGAAAAAAGAGACAAACCAAAAACCAGACTTGTAACTATAGGGACCAAACCGATGGTTGCCAGAGGGGAGGTAGGTGGGGGGATGGGTGAAATAGGTGAAGGGGATTAAGAGTACCCTTATCATGATGAACACTGAATAATGCATAGAATTGTTGAGTCGCCATATCGTATACCTGAAACCAATATAACACTGTATGTTAACTATGTTGGAATTAAGATTTTAAAAAATAAAGGCAAAACTGGCTCAAGTGATTTCTCATAGCAGTTAAGTGCATCTCTGCTGCGTGCTATTATGCAGGGACTCCAGCACTTTTTACTCGTGTCCTGCCACGGTCTAGAGCAGAGTCTTCAAACTGTTTAGTCTCAGCAGCTCTTTACGCTCTTAAAAAATTATTCAGAATCCCAAAGGTATTTCACTGATGGGAGTTATATCTGCTGATATTTAACATATTATAAATCAAAACATAAAATTTTGAGATATTCATTTAATTCATTTAAAAATAATAGTAATAAACCCATTATATAACATAAATAATGTTACGAAAAATATTTTTTCACAACAAAGAAAACAGTTCATTTATCCATTCATCTACTGAAAGACATACTGTTTGCTTCTGCCGGGAATGGCCAGCAATCCCTATACCAACAGATGAAAGATGACTCCAAACTTTGCTGTGAAAGAGAGGAGAAGGTAAGTGGGTCAATGCTCAGAGATGAAGACTCTTTGCCCTGCTTTGCTCCCCCTTTTATTGGTCCTTCAGGATAATCACAAATCCTTATCACTGTTTCTCAAGCATGTGATATGTGACAACGGGTCTTACTGGAACTAGGAGGATCTGTTTCCAGGAAAGATCCGATATGCTGATCTGTGTGTTCTATGAGTTCTGCTAAACATAGCCTTAAGGGACAATGCAGACATCTCTTAGATCACAGGGCAGCTGTTTGGGCTAAGAGAGCTTCTGGGAAAGCATCTCCCCCGGGGCCTTCCTACGGCAGAGTGGTCATGCAGGCCTCGGCATTCCAAAGGCCTCCGCCCTTCTCCAAACCCTCCTTTGCCCCAGCGGCCTCCATGTTCCATTTTAGCAAGCCAGGTATCATGGCTGATTTCATGCTCTACATTAACCCCAACATGCTTCTAAGTTCTGGCAATTATGAATAAAGCTTCTATAAACATCCATATACAGATTTTTGTGTGGGCTTATGTTTGCAATTCCTTTGAGTAAATACCAAGAAGACTAATTGTTGGATGTTATGGTAAGAATATGTTTAGTTTTGTAACAAACTGGCAAACTGCCTTCTAGAGTGGATCTACAATTTTGTAGAGAACTGATATAAATTTCTTCCTTTAAATGCTTGGGTAGAATTCACCAGTGAACCCATATGGGACTAGTGCTTTCAGTTTGAGAAGGCTATTAATTATTGATTAAATTTATTTAATAGATAAAGGCTTATTAAGATTGTCTTCTTCTTGTGTGAGTTTTGGCAGATTGTGTCTTTCAAGGATTGGTCCATTTTATTTTAATGTTTATGAGATCTGTAGCAATACAGCCTCTTTACTTCTTAATATCAGTAATTTCTATCCTCTTTCTTTCTTAGTTAACCTGGCTAAAGGTTATTGACTTTACTGATCTTTTCAAATAATCAGCTCTATGTTTCATTGATTTTTTTCTATTTATTTCCTGTTTTCGATTTCACTGCTTTCCATTCTAGTTTTTATTATTTCTGCTTACTTTGGATTTAATTTGCTCTTCTTTTGCTAGTCTACCAAGGTTAAAGCTTAGATTATGGATTTTAAATCTTTCTTACTTTCTTTTCTTTTTTTTTTTTTAAAGATTTATTTATTTATTTGAGAGAGCGAGAATGAGAGACAGAGAGCATGAGAGGGAGGAGGGTCAGAGGGAGAAGCAGGCTCCCCACTGAGCAGGGAGCCCGATGTGGGACTCGATCCCGGGACTCCAGGATCATGACCTGAGCCGAAGGCAGTCGCTTAACCAACTGAGCCACCCAGGCGCCCCTCTTTCTTACTTTCTATATACATTCAAGGCTATAAATTTCCTCCTAAGAACTGCTTTCACTGCAACCCTCAAATTTTGGTCAATTGTGTTTTCATTTTCAATTAGTTCAAAATATATATATATATTTTTAATTTTACTTTTCTTCTTTCATGTGCATATTATTTAGAAGTGTGTTGTTTGATCTCCACATTTTTGGTTAGCATTAAATCAGGTTTAATGTTATGATCTGTTCAAAGAAACATTTTGGTTTGGTTGATTTTCTCAATTATTTTCCTGTTTTGAATTTTATTAATATAAGCTTTAATTTTTATTATTTCTTTTCTAGTGATTGATTTAGACTTAAATTGCTCTTCTTTTAGTTTCCTCAAGTGGAAGTTTAGTTTGTTAATTTCAGGGTTTTTTTCCCCTAATATATTTAATTAATTTTTTTTAAAGATTTTATTTATTTATTTGACAGAGAGAGAAAGTGAGAGAGGGAACACAAGCAGGGGGAGTGGGGAAGGGAGAAGCAGGCTTCCCACCGAGCAGGGAGCCCAATGCAGGGATCGATCCCAGGACCCTGAGATCATGACCTGAGCCGAAGGCAGACACTTAACTGTCTGAGCCACCCAGGCGTCCCTGTTCCACTACTTTAAATGTTTTGCTACACTCTCTTCTTTTTTTCATAGTTTCTGATGATGAGGCTGCTGTAATCATTATCCCTAGCATCTTTTAAGATTTTTTTCCTTGTCACTGGTTTTCTGTAGTTGATTATAATATGCTTAGCAGAATAATTTTTTGTGTTTGTTTTTTGTTTGTTTGTTTCTGTAATTCTTCTGTTTGCTATTCTCTGAGCTTCCAGGAATTGGGTTTTGGAGTCTTTATTTAATTTGGAAAGTTCTGAACTATAATTCTGCTCCATTCTTTATTTTCCATCTGGTATTCCAGTAACAGGCATGTTTCAACTTTGGGATTTCCCCACAATTCTTGGATTTTCTGTTAATTTTCATTATATTCTCTTTCTTTCTTTCTTTCTTTCTTTCATTTTCAATTTCAATTATGGAAGTTTTTATTGGCCTGTTATCCAGTTCACAGCTTCTTTTTGTGGTCATGTCCAATCTACTGATGAGTGTATGAAACATGAAAGGCTTTCTTCATTTCTGTTACAGGACTTTTTTATTTCTTTCTTAAAGTTTCCATTTCTCTGCTTCCATTGCCCATTTGTTCTTGCATGTTGAATACAGCCTCCAACATATTTATCATAGTTATTTTATACTTAGTTTATTACCTTTTCTGATAATCCCAATATCTGTATCATAGCTGTGTCTGGTTCTAATACTTGTTTTGTCCTTTCAGACTGTGTTTTATTTTACCATTTGGCATGCCTTGTAATTTTTGTTGTATGATGGATATTTGTATCAGCTACTGGAGAATGTGCTGAGTAGCCTTCAGTATGAGTATTCATATTTATCTAGCTAGTGGTTGGAGTATGTTTGATATTTTATGTGCCATTAGCTTTAATATTTCAGGGACCATAGGTTTAAAATTCCTCTGGTATTGTTTTACTTCTCTCTTCTTGATTCTGGGCTACATCAGTGCTTCTCCTCTGAGAGACTCTGCATCTTATAACCCTTTCAACAGTAATTTGCTATTATTATAATGAAGCTCTACTGGTGTGGTAGTAAAATTTGAGGTAGGTGAAAATTTCTATAATTTTATGACTAACTTCATTCTTTTAGTGGGCCTGTGTCTCTGAGCTGTGACAATCACCAGGTTTCTCTCGTAGTATTGCTCTTACCTCCCTGCCCCATTAGTTCAGCTAGGAAGAATACAGAGGGATGGAATGAGAGATAGGACTTTTCTTCCTCCATCTGGAATAAGGCTGTGGAAAATACTTTTCCTTTGTGAGTAGGCCTTTATTATGGAACACACTATGGGCATATTTAATAATAACTACTCTTCCTCTTACCCTGCTAAAGCCAGGAGGGGATATTCTCCACATCTTCATTTTAAGAACATGGTAAGGTTTGGTAGAGTTTCTGTATATAAACTGATCAAAGTGTGGAGGTCTCCCAAAGACTCAACCTCTAGCAGTTTCTCACACATGCTAGTCCATATTCAGTCTCCACAGTTCATTAAAATTATCATTAAGTGGTCCTATTAAGTTATGGCTATAGCAACTTCTGCTCCATGTAAGTACATCTCATGTTTTACTCTCCAGATTCAGCTGTCTGGATATCTGCCCTCAACCTAAGTTTTCTGATGGGCCCAAGAAAACTAAGACCTTGACTTTCAGTCTGTTCAGCTTTTTTTCTTTTTGTAAGGCTGAGAGTGAATATTTCCAGTCTCTTTACATGTTATAGCTAAAACCTGATATTGGTATTTTTTTTTATTATAGCAACTAGAAAAACAAACTTCTCAAAGATATTACCTCATAAAAAATTGTAGCATGATTTAATATTAAAAATGTAAAATATCTGGAGCTACTAGTTTGTGCTATGTCTGATAAGTGTTCATTATCATTATATTTACCTCAAATTTTTAAAATATCTCAGGGTGACTATGAGTTCATTGTGGTGCCTCCAGTGCTTTAGAAACTGCCATTCTAATTGGCTTGCTGCACATAATACATTGGATATATACACATATTCTCAATCACCTAGGCCATGTTCTAATAGCAAGAACTAGTCACGTGGTCCCACTGGAAATAAGAGGACTGGGAAATGTTTTCTAGTAGGATGTAAAAGGGATGAGAAAATACATATTAGGCTATAGAGAGTTGCTTAAGCCATGATACAGGTTTAGCTTTCCGTGATTTCTATGAAGATAGATTGGCAAGACTATTCATTAGCATATATAGAAAATTAAACAATGTTTTTATGACCCGAGATACTTATCTCAGATAATATAAAAATGCAAAAAGGACCTACAAACCATCTTTTAGTGTTTCTTTTCTCTTGTAATCCCAATAAGCATCATGTGGACCAATTAATAGATATTTCAGGAAAAGAGGTTTGTTTTGAAATAAGGAAAAAATATTTCAAACCAATAGAATTTTTTGACACTGAAATGGCCCATCTAAGAAAGTAGTTGGTCTTTTAAGAATGTTCAAGCAAAGACTAGAATAGAAACAGTAATTTCTGAATCTGGTGTTTTGAATTCATTCCAACACAACTTAGAGTCCTTCTTTCTTAAAAACTAGATCTGCAGACTACTTGAACAGAAAAAAAAAAAATCACCAAAACAATAACATAAGTAACATAAAATTTTCTTAACAGAGAAAAACCATGAAATTGATTTTGAGAGAAAATACAGTAACCAAATTGAGTAGTTATGATATACCAGGTACTTTTTCTATGTCATGTCCTTTGCAAGTATTACCATTTCCCTCACTGCCAAAACTAATGAGGTAGGTATTGTTATTGTGCTATTTTACAGATGAGTACAAACAGCCATGTAGATAAAAACATCCAATTGATTATGGTACCAGGGACAAAATGAAGATAATAATATTACAAAGCTGTGCTTTTAAGATGAGTGCATTATGGGTGAGGAAGTAGCATATACATGGGCCAAGAGATTTGAGAATTAGCATGGAAGGTTGTGGACAGTCAGTAAGCTGACTAAATGGTTTGGTTATGGTATAGTGAGATTAAAAAGCACAGAGAGGGGCGCCTGGGTGGCTCAGTTGGTTAAGCGACTGCCTTCGGCTCAGGTCATGATCCTGGAGTCCCGGGATCGAGTCCCACATTGGGCTCCCTGCTCAGCAGGGAGTCTGCTTCTCCCTCTGACCCTCCTCCCTCTCCTGCTCTCTGTCTCTCATTCTCGCTCTCTCAAATAAATAAATAAAATCTTAAAAAAAAAAAGCACAGAGAAGTCAAATTGTGGAGATCCAAGAAAAGCATAAAGAGGAGCTTAAGTTGATGAAATAATTAGTGAAGAGACTTCTAGACTATGACAAGGCAAACGAAAACATGAGAAAATTAGAAACAAAATGAAGAATGGATTAAAGTAAAAAAGTTTAATTAAATATAATAACTTTGTTAAACATTTATGGCAACTGATTGACAAGTGAGAGTAAGAGAATTGTTATTGGATTCCGAGCAAAAAGTGAAAATATTATTATATTCTGTTCTATGAAGGATGATTTTTATTGACAATTTGCCAATAGAGAATGAAATGAAAGTAATATTTTAAAAGATACTTTCTGGTTGCAAAATATCTATAAAATGAAACTATGCCCCTCTGTACCTTCAAAGGTAATTCTATGATTTTATGGAATAAGAGGTAGCACCAGTTTTATAAAGGCTCAAAAGTTCACCAATGTTATGGACAGTTTGCTAACCGTAATATCAAGAACACTGTTCTTGTCACTTAGTTGAGGTTTCTTCTAAAATATAGTTTATGTAGAGAAACAGCTAAAGAAAATGAAAGAATGGTAGGTCATAAAAGTCAAATAGGATAAGGAATAAAATTTTGTATCTTTCTTCTAGTCAGTCCAGGTAAAAAAAATAAAGAAAGAGAAGTGAAGATTGCTTACTATATGTCTAAAGAATGGCAACAGTTGGCAGTTTATTCTCAGAATAATTGAAGATTTATGATAAAACATGGCAATGTATGGAAACATTTTAAAGGCTATATAAGTTGGCTACTGGTGTCACATGCTTGCATGCAATTGATTCTATGAAATATGGATATACATAGTTATATATGTATATATATTTTTGCATAAGATATTTATATTATCTTACATAATAAGACATACATATATTATATATATAATTATACATATATATTATACATAAGGAATGCAAACATAGGGAATTAGGAATAAACTAGATAGTTTGGGGGAAAAAAGAAACCTTTCATAAAACAGCAAGGAAAATTTAGAGATCACACACAATATCCACAGAGAAAGAGAATGAAATAAAAAGTCTAAAATAAGCTATTCAAGAGAAAAGACTTGCTTGTGTGGTTGCTCTATATCATAGGAGATGAAGCTTATGCATGACCCAAATAACTAGAATGACATGATCAAAGATGTATATTGAAATTAAACATTGCATGACTAGAACTTCGTAGAGATAGGGTTTAAGAGGTGATGTCCTAATAAAGAATTGAATGCAGGAAAAGGAAAAGCCTACACATAAAAAAAAACAAACAAACAAACAAAAAAAAACCTTCCCTGTGTCTAAGTCTCTGTCTGCTTGCAGTTGATTATGAACGTTGAGTTGACCTGAGAGTTGAGTCCTCAAGAGGAAATAAACTGACTCTTGCCTTGTCTTTGAGCTGCTGTGAGGGATGAAAGGTAACTGTAGAAATGCTAGAAAATGTTTCTGATGGTAAAATTTAATTTGGTGCTGTATTTTTAGGACCTGTTGAAATGCATTACTTGTCTCAAGACTACTAACCAGGTACCAGACTAAGAGTCAACTAGAGCATTATACCATGCTCAAAATTAATGTTTAGGTCTTCAACCTTGAACAGATCTAAAAATTAAAATTAGACATTATAAAGATGATGTCCTAAACTCTTATATTTCTTCTTGAATAAAACTTGAAAAACACAGTTAGTAATTATATGCTTTTCATATCAGATTTTGAAGGATACTGATCTACTTGCTAGTAGTTATCTCTAAATGGGTCATAACATTCCTGAACTGAAGATCACAGAAATTACTATGGATGTGTAGTTTTGATCAATTGATTAGTAATATTCTTCTAATGTAATTAAAAATTAGAGTAAAAAAACTGAGATATTTACTTGATATTCATAGTTGATAATTATTGGAAGATAGGAGTAGTCATTCTGACAGGTGTGAGGTGATACTTCATTATAATTTTGGTTTGTATTTCCCTGATAATTAGTGATGTTGAGTGTCTTTTCATGTGTCTGTTGGCCAGCTCTATGACTTCTTTGAAAAAATGTCTTTTCATGTCTTCTGCTCATTTTTTTTAAAGATTTTATTTATTTATTTGAGAGAGAGAATGAGATAGAGAGAGCATGAGAGTGGGGAGGGTCAGGGGGAGAAGCAGACTCCCCGCTGAGCAGAGAGCCCGATGCGGGACTCGATCCCAGGACTCCAGGATCATGACCTGAGCCGAAGGCAGTCGCTTAACCAACTGAGCCACCCAGGTGCCCCACTTCTGCTCATTTTTTAACTGGATTATTCATTTTCAAAGTATTGAGTTTGATAAGTTCTTTTTAGATTTTGGATACTAACCCTTTATCAGATATATCATTTGCAAATATCTTCTCCATTTATTCCACAGGTTGCTGTTTAGTTTTGTTGATTGTTTCCTTTGCTGTGCAGAAGCTTTCTCTTTTGATGAAGTCCTAATAGTTTATTTTTGCTTTTGTTTCCCTTACTTCCAAAGATGTATCTAGAAAGTAGCTGCTACCGCAGTGTCAAAGAGGTTACTGCCTTTAGGATTTTGATGGTTTCAGGTCTCCCATTTAGGTCTTTCATCCATTTTGAATTTATTTTTGTTTATGGTGTAAGAAAGTGGCCCAGTTTCATTCTTTTGCATGTCACTCTCTGGTTTTCCTAACACCGTCTGTTGAAGAGGCTGTCTTTTTCCTATTGGATATTCTTTCCTGTTTTGTCAAAAATTAGTTGACCATATAGTTGATGCTTCATTTCTAGGTTTTCTATTCTGTTCCATGGATCTATATGTCTGTTTTTGTGCCAATACCATACTGTTTTGATCACTACAGCTTTGTAATGTAACTTGAAGTCTGGAATTGTGATGCCTCCAGCTTTGCTTTTCCTTTTCAAGGTTGCTTTGGCTATTTCGGGATTTTTGTGGTTCCATACAAATTTTAAGATTGTTTGCTCTAGTTCTGTGAAAGTGCTATTGGTATTTTGATAGGGAGTACATTAAATGTATAGATTTGTTTGGGTAGTGTAGACATTTTAACAATATTTGTTCTTCCAATCCATGAACATGGAATGTCTTTCCATGAGTTTGTGTCATCTTCAATTTCTTTCATCAGTGTTTTATAGTTTTCAGAGTACAGGTGTTTCACCTCTTTGGTTACGTTTATTCCTGGGTATCTTATTGCTTTGATGCAATTATAAATGGAATTGATCCTTTAATTTCTCTTTCTTTTTTTTAAGATTTTATTTATTTATTTGAGAGAGAGAATGAGATAGAGAGAGAGAGCATGAGAGGGGGGAGGGTCAGAGGGAGAAGCAGACTCCCTGCTGAGCAGGGAGCCCGATGCGGGACTCGATCCCGGGACTCCAGGATCATGACCTGAGCCGAAGGCAGTCGCTTAACCAACTGAGCCACCCAGGCGCCCCTAATTTCTCTTCCTGCTGCTTGATTATTGGTTTATAGAAATGCAACAGATTTCTGTACCTTGATTTTGTTTCTAATCCAATCATGCATCTTAGCTTGTTTGATTTTGTCTTTTGTTCACTTAACTTTTTCTTTTAATTTTTCCTTGTCCATTTTTTTTCTAGACTAGCATAAGGCTTCGTTCTCATATTTTTGTATCATTTTGAATGGAACAGCTTTATCCTAATTTTAAGTTTTGTTATAGCTATTTCATGGGCTTTCAGATAATACTGCTTCAGCAATATCTTTGTGACATATGTTGGCACTTTTCATGACACCAGTGCCACACTTCACCAAACTATCCCTCTCTTGTCCTTATGAGCAGAGATTGTCTAGGAACACTGGCAAGGTAACTTCCAACTTGGCCTGGCTAATATATAACATTGTAAGCCTTAGAATAAGTACTTTGTAAGGTGTGTTTGAAGAATGCTCCAAAGACATTACTAATTACATAAAACTGTATGTAAAGATTAAAATTATTATAATAATCCCCATTAATAACACTATCCATAAAGTGATACTTTATAGAGATGAAAAAAACATACCCCTTAAAAATTCTCTTAAAATAAAGGAAAACAAAATGAAAGAGGCTACTTAGACTATCCACTGGTATAATGGTACCCCTGTACTTTTTGTTAATATTATATATCCCAGGTATATCTTATACACATATCTTCTAATCCCTCCCCAAAAGAAAAATAAACACACACACACACACAATAGACAAATCAAGCAACCTGATGGATTCAAGAAGGAAACAGAAAATCTTGAAAATTTAGCATAATTGGTACATTAACTTCCCTAAAATGATTCCGAAAAATCAGAGTAATTGAAAATTTCTTGTTATAGTTGTATTAGTTGTCTTTTATTATAGAATTTTAACCATATCTTTGAAGTCTTATTATCAATTGCACATGCTATTACACATCTCAAACATGCTGCTTTGGAATCACATTGTTAGTACATAATTGGGCAATTGCCTATAGCTTGCATATATTGCATATAACTTCACAGGTTTTCTACATATTTTTACAAATAAATGTAGTAATATAAACTATGCAACAAATTAAGAAAAAATGGTATGTCTCAGTCATTAAACACCTATTAAATTGTTATAAATGATTTTTGTTTTTTTACATTAAAAATAATGTTATTTAAAATTAAAAAAAAATCTTCCTTAATCAAAAATCTGAAAAACATGCTGAGTTTTAGTATAAATTCAGATTGATTCTAGTAGAAATATGTTGGACACACTTTTTCTCCAAAAAAACTCAATAGACATGAAAAATTTGTAAAATATAAATAATGAAGTACAAAATTTAGTAGTATATATTTTCTAAATTATTGAACTGAATCTTTACTTTTAGTTACAAAGCTCAGTTATTGTCTGTAAAAAAAAAAATCAGTGCAAAATCTGTAAGAAGAAAAGGTTATATTTAGTGAAAAATCAAGAGCTGACAGGTACTTATGGTTAGTACCTGTCATATATCGGTTTAGTTCATTTCTTTCAACTATGAATTTAGGATAATGAGATCATAGAATTTAGTGTGTGCTCAGATATCACTTTGCTTTATGTAACTAGGTAGGTGGAGTTGAACTGAGGCCAATCTCAACCAACTTTATGCCCTATCCACTATACACTTAGGTATAATTTAAGGCAAAGTAATTTTTAAAAACAATTTTGATAATATTTGATGCCATTTAAAACAAACTGAACTCCTAAAATTTACTGTTTATGCACCAATATGTTAAAGTTTATGGACTCTCATTGAATAGCGCAATGATCTATCAATAGATCAGCACAATCAATAGGTACTATCAATATGGTTAAAAATAACCTTTCCATAAAGGAAAATTAAAAAAAAAAACTTGCCCTATTTTTAACTCCATCTGCATAGTCAAAGAAGATGGATAGTGTTTCTTTAGTCTTTTTGATTTTATGGATAAAACGGTTTCTAGCCACACTAGATATTATTTTGCTATCATATATGAGAATTGATCTGTGGCCATTAATTAGTTCCTAATATAAATTGCCCTTACCAATTACTGAGAATAGAATCACATGGAAATGTGGACTATGTGTTTGATTTCTGCACTACCAAGTGCCATTATAATAACCAAACTAGCATGTGAATAAAGAGCTGTGTCCACATTGAAAATAGTATCCTCTTCATTTCAACCATTTCAAGGAATTTTTGAATATCCAACGAATGCAGGGTTTGTTTCTTTTTTTTTGAAGTGTGAAAGTAAAAACTTAAGACTGACACCTATCTGTCTGCTCTGTGTGGACCATCCCTCAGGAGAAAGAAGGAAGAAAAAATTAAAGTGAAACTCTTGACAATGGGCTCTTCACTAGCCTTGGAGACCTTGAGAAGTATCAATAAAGATCTCAACCTTGCTTTTACCTTGTGGACCAGCAGAGTTTGTATCCCTGCTTTCAAACTGAAGAGCCTCAAGAAAACTTTATAATGTGGATGTGGATGTTTAAATCAAGAAGAGCTGCTTTTGCTTCTGTAGTTATGGGCACACTACAGAGTGAATGGAGCATGGCTTCTTGACTGGCCATGATCTACATACACAACAGTCCATATACACCTTGTTTTTGTCCTAACTGGTTCCCTCTTCCTTTCTAACTAGGAGATCTCAGAATCAGGTGTTTAACATTGGGGGCTTGTTCTTTTTTTTCTTCGGTTTCAACTTAGAAATTCTTTCTTGCAAAATTTGAGCATGGAACCCATAACAACTTTTAAATTTGAAGGACTATAAGGACAGGAGGCATGATAAAAATACCATGTTTCAAGAGATGGCAGCCATCCTGATGATTGAGAAATAGATAAAATGTAAGAATCATATTAGAGGGATGGCTGGCTGGCTCAGCAGGCAACCCTAAATGTTGGGGTTGCGAGTTTGAGCCCCACGTTGGGTGTAGAGATTACTAACAAGAAAAAGAAATCTTCAATTGCATAAACTAAAAAAAATACAGGAAAAAAACAGGAACAATGATAAAAGCAAAGCAATGAATCTTTTGATGTTGGTATAATCAAAAATTAAATCGGGGTGCCTGGGTGGCTCAGTCGGTTAAGCGGCTGCCTTCGGCTCAGGTCATGATCCCAGGGTCCTGGGATCGAGCCCCATGTCGGGCTCCCTGCTCGGCAGGGAGTCTGCTTCTCCCTCTCCCTCTGCCTGCCTCTCTGCCTACTTGTGCTGTCTATCTATCTGTCAAATAAATAAATAAAATCTTAAAAAAAAATTAAATCAAATAGAAGTGTCTTAACAAGAAAGAAAATCTAAGATAAACTTCTGACAACAAGAAGTCAATTTATAAAAAGGCTGAATTAACAGTTCTTGATAAATATAACCACAATACTATACAATATATTGAATAATATTCATTTTATGAATCTAAATAATCCTTATGAAAATTTGGAGACTAAGAATGAATTAGAAGAGCAGATAAAAAAGTGAAGTTTTATTTTTTATTCTTTTTCTCTTCTGAACTAGTAACTTGAAAATAAAAATGCTCTAAGAGAGCCAGCCTATTTATGCTTGGTATATTTGTGGTAAGCATTGGTTGATCTGAATTGATGGGACTTTAGGATTTCAAATGCAGAAGCTGTGGCTTTAAAATTACACAAATTGTAGTAAATTAAAAATAGACAAGTAATGTATTTTAATATATACTTTTTCTTAATAAATTCACTAATTTTCAAAGTAAATTTTATCAAACACAAGTTTTATTAGTGTAGATCAGGGGTTGACAGTTTTCATTCTGTAACACCCCAGACAGTAAATATTTAGGCTCTGTGGATCAGATGATCTCTGTCTGTAGCAACTACTCAAATTTATAGTGATAGCTCGAAGGCAGACATGGACAATGGTGAACCAATGAGTATTGCTGTGTCCTAATAAAATTTTATTTACTACAACAGGCAGAAGGCTTAATTTGGCCAGTGGCTATAGATTGCCCAAACAACGATATACACAATGATTTAGTGATATCTATTTTCTTGTTTAATATTTTTTGTTTTGGGTTATTATGTGGATAGAAGAAGAAAGCCAAGAGAGATAGGTACACAAAATAGGTACACAGAACTTAGCACCTGGGATTCCTTTGCCTAGAAACCTGGGCAAGAATCTCCTTTGATTGACTAAGTAAAAAAATCTTAAGTCTCTTCAGTATTTCTAAAATAGCTGTTTTTGTTTGTTTATTTTACATTCTCAGGATTTTACATACATACATTTTGTCTGTTTTACCCTATGTGAACAAACAGATGTCAACCTTCTCACTGGGTTCTCAATAAATCAACAGTCAGGCAGTTTTAAATGCCTCCTCTTGTCATATGCCTTTGTTTTTCCTCTATCTATTTTCCAAACTGTTACCCTCTCATTTAACTCCTGTATAATACAAAAATAAAAATAACAGCTCTTGGGCTAATTTATCCAAAGTCTGAATATCTAAGTCTTTGTCTTTCAAGCATTTATCAAAAAATCTTTCCAGGACAGAGGAACACAGTAGTTCTGGTGGTAAACTTATGAATGTTTCTATCACCCTGATTGACAGAAATGAAAAGATGTATAGAGAGATAGAGAGATAGATAGATAGATAGATAGATAGATAGATAGATAGATAGATAGATAGATAGATAGATAATAGATAGATGTAGAATGATTTATTTTATATTCTAGTGTCTGCAAACACTTTTTTGAAAAGCATTACACCAATGAAATAAGCAGTACCTTCTCCTTTGCCTGTTTGTACGCTATAAACCAAAAATGTCCATTGCATATGACAGTGGCTATTGTTTTTATGTTTGCAATTGAATTGCCTTTGAAATGTATGAAAAGAAAATAAACCTAATCCAACTGTGGTTGACATTTTTCTGTTTCTACTTATTCAGATTGACATTTTGGAGCACAATGAAATCTTATGCAGAATTATCTGTGAGTACTTCAGTTATCCTGAGGGGGAAAACAAAAGGTAGTGTTGCTATAAAACGGGAATCCACTTTGAGTACACTTTGAAATTTTTACTTTAAATGTTAATTTTCTTCGTGCCAGAGATCTTGCTAACATTATAGCTTGGGGTAGAACTTCTGAATGTTTGTAATTCCTTGAAATTAATATCTTATCCTTTTCCTCTTATGTGTCGTGGTACTACGACACATTTCTCAGTATGTCTTACTTAGCTGTGTTTGAGTTACATACTTAAATTTTCTTTTGTAACCAAAACCTTCCAGAGGTTTTAGCTCTAATTATGAAAGTTGGAATAAGTAAGTTAATAAGTTAAAGGAATTGTCAAGTAGATTAAAAGAAAGCTGGTAAACTGCAAGAATAAATTTTGTGGGATGCGTTGTCACAATACAGGTAAAAAGACAGCACTTTTATTAGTTTTCAGAACATATAACTAATAAGAGATCATCTAAACAAACAAAAAAGTATATATAAATAAAAAACGTTATGGTTAAATATGTTTATGGAAAGAATACAGAGGAACTGGAAGTACAACATTAAAACAAGTAAAAAATGAAAATACATCTTTTGTTTCTAAAAGAATTGATGAAATAATTGATAATTGAATATTTGTACAGGGAACATGAAAAAAATTGTTCTTGCATTGTACATTTACCTTTTTCACTTTATGTTCTTAAACTACTATACAGAGTTTATTTTGCTAAAATTATTGGGAAGGGAAACTTCTTTAAAATATCTTTAAAATAATAAAGTTGATCACATTTAAAAACTTAAATACGTATAGCAATGTACTGTGATTATAAAACATTTGTAGGACACATTTTTGTAAAAGCTAGAAACATCTGCAGCTTAGTTCAACAGGCAATTTAAATGAATCACGTATATTAAACCAACAATTGCAACTGATGATTTTACACTTCAAATCTTAAGCAGGCTCCACACCCAACACAGAGCCCTATGTGGGGCTGGATCCCACAACCCTGAGATCATGACCTGAGCTGAAATCAAGAGTTGGATGTATAACCAACAGAGCCACCCAGGTGTCCCTATTATAATTTTCAAATAACCATTTACCCTTAAATTCTATTCAATTGCTAATGTACTCAAAATTGTAAATAAAAGTAATGGTTCATTTTGTTATTAGATTAGCTAATTGAATACAAGCTATCCAACATCAACAAATCAAATGACTTATGTATTTATGAATGAAGGTAAACTTCAATAACATTGAACTTATTTAATTTCCTTATGTGAAAACATTTGGCATCTAATTTGGGATTAGCTAGAAACTTCTTTGATCAAACATAATCTTTGGCTCTCTGAAGAATTCCATGTAGTTTAATTAACTTGATTTGTATTATATATGCACATTAATTTTCCTTTATTCAATGAATAAGATAGTCTTACTAAAGTAGCCTTCAGCTTCTTTTTAAAGTTTAAACAAAAATATTTTCAATCTCACACACAAAAATTATTACTGATGAGTAGGAAGAGGATTCTCTGACAGTAGAGAACTCTCTGGGGTCTAGCTAATAATTTACATCTTGAGTTTTTAAAAAATATAATTTCAGAAAATATATTGATAAATAGGTGTTATAGAAACAATAAGGAATGATGCTTGACACAACCTTCCTGTCAGATTACAATACAGATTACAGTACAATACAGATTACAATAATCAAACATTATTTGAAAACAAGGATGGAGATATTTATGGAACAATAATAAAAACATCAAGATATAAAAGGACTTTTATATAATTTTTATTGCTTCGAATATCCTAAGATATAAAGGCTTACATATTTTGAGTAAGAAAATATCAAAAGGAAAAGAAAAAAAGACATCAAAATCAAAACAAGACAAAACAAATAAATCAACAAAAAATCTTAATAGCCCAACCTGCTTTATATTTCTGTAGCCTGGAAAAATAATACTATTCCATAAAGCACTAACAAAACAGTGTTTTTCATATGTACACACTACTTGCTAAATTATAGAAACTCTGGTTATTTTTTTTCCTGTAAGTACCTGTAAACCCATATACACAGAACCTCCAGTGGTTTCACAGAGGTATTAGAAAACACAAGTGCCCATACTTTTCTGATTTTTCTGTGCTAGCTGGCTTGGAGAACAAATATTATTAGTCCTGAAATATTTTCATATGCCTTCTACTTCTTGGTCCTATTTGAATCAATTATCTCACTGATATTTAAAAAAAAAAAAAAAAAAAAGCAAATATTATGTTCTTTTCCTGTTTAGTTTAATGTCACGATTTAAGATGCTCTTGAAGAGCAGGGCCCATGCCTTACTCATCTTTGATCTTTCTCTGACATTTTAAAGTTAGCCTCTCTCTCTTCTACTTTCATTTTCAGAACTGTTTACAGAGATTTATGAATTAATAGAAAACTTGACAGGAAAATGTATTTTAATCAAACTTTTAAGTCACATAAGAAGAAGAAAATGACTGGACAGGGTAATTAATGGATAATGTAAAGACAGTAAAATTTGAGGAAAGTAGGAAATCCTTATGTCTCAGTGCTAAATGAAAGCACATGGAGGGAAAGTAAATGGAAGCAAGAATGCTGAAAAATCATAAAAGCATTAAAATACGATTTTGCAATTAAACAAATGTTTCACCATTATGTGACGTCAAGTTTGTCAAACAACAAATATCTTAAGATACTCCTGGAAAATTAATTTATTAAATAAATAGAATGATGTGGTTTGAATAAATACCTGAGGTTTACTGTGCAGTATGTTATTGACTATCCTTCCTCATCTAGGAGGTATTGAGGCCTGAGAGCTCTAAAAAAAGTAAATAGCTGGAAATACAGGGAATGTAACTTATTCAGCCTGACAGAAAACCAGCTGGCTGTAACTTTTCTGTTCAGTGTAATGCATTCATTGTCAAGACATGCAAAGCAATATGTAATTAAAACATCTGGAAATCATACCAATGTGAGGCACTAAAACTTTTATGAATCAATATCTTCCCTTTGTGCAGTGAGCTCGAGCTGACTGACTTGTTTATCCAGAATTGAAACACTTCTGCCACAGCTGCAAACTTTGTTGCCTTGTGGGAATCTTGTCCTAAGGTCTAACAAAATGCAACATGAAATGTTATAGGGAGGGGCACCTGGGTGGCTCAGTCATTAAGCGTCTGCCTTTGGCTCAGGTCATGGTCCCAGGGTCCTGGGATCGAGACCTACGTTGGGCTCCCTGCTCAGCAGGAAGCCTGCTTCTCCCTCTCCCGCTCCCCCTGCTTGTGTTCCGCTGTCTCTCTGTCAAATAAATAAATAAATAATCTTTTAAAAAAATGTTATAGGGAAACTGGCTAAAAATTATAGAAGATTACACAGACTAAATAGTGATAACTGTATTATATAATTTAACATGAGCAGATTTATACAAAGCAACCACAAGGCGACGATGACAAATGGAGATACTGATACAGCATTAAAAGGGGAATAGGCATCAATTAAGATGTTCCCGGGATCGAACCAATGCTTATTATACATTACATATATTCAGAATTTTTCAAGATCCTAGGTACAATTTATTTAATTATGGATTCAGTATGAAATATGTGCTTTATAAGACTCTGTATATTTATATAAATACATAATGGTACTTACTGAGTTTAAACTACCTACAATGTGCTTTGTCCCATTAAGAACAGGCTCTTTTTCATAAAGAAAATGTATTTTCTGTACATTTTATTGTTTTGTTTCTCTAAAAAATACAGTGTTCTCTTCTTTGATGGAGATACATATTCAAAATATTTGTACCACCCAATGTTCTCCAGCTATTGGAAAGCAGGTCCTTGTGACGATGATGTATGCTTTTGCTTTCCACAACACACCCCCAAAATTTCAACTGGACTTGCCTGCTATATATTGAAATGGAGGATTTTCTGAGATTATAGATGCCTGTGAGAAGTGCTTCTGAAATATCAAATAAATTCCCTTTCTATCAGTGTCTCTGCAGTTACCTCTACCTCTAGGCCATGTACACAGAAGCAGATTTGATGAGTCTTCGGGTATTACATATTGCGAAGTTGTTCAAAGTGCTTGTGAAAGCACCACAGTGCCAGATAACTCACCAGTACTTTTGAAATAAATGATAATGTTAGTCTTTTTGTTTGTTTGTTTTATTTTTCCTTGAATGATGAACATGGTATGCTATTCTCCATTGTGCTTTTAATTTGTATTTTCCTAATGATCTGTGAGAGTGAGCATCTTTTTATTCGTTTATTGGGTCTTTAGCTTTCTTTTTCACTCATTTTTTTGTGAATATTTTTTACCTATCTTTTATTGTCTTTTCCTTTAAGATTTTGACATTAAGATTTATACATATGTATCTTTTCTTAGGTTTTTGCATCAGAGATGCCTTATTTCCATCAGTGGTTTAATTATGGTTCCTTGTAGAATAAAATTTTGTTTTCATTTTTTTAATGAAATTTCTTCCATGTTTTTGTTCTGTTGTTGTTGCTTAAGATTTCATTCATAGTTGCCTATGGGTGTTATGGCTACTACAAATTGGATTTTTCTATATCAATTTTTTATTAAGCAATTGTTGATGTAAAGCAACATAGCTATTTATAGTATATCTATCCTGGCTAAATTGTTTTTTCACTAGTTCTAATACTTTTCTTTCTTATTTTTATGGAGTTAAATAATATTGTTTGCTCTTTTCCAATCTTATATGTCTAATTTATAGCCCTATTACCTTGTTTAAATCTGTCTACATGATATACACAAATAAATAAGAGACCCTAGTGGGTATGTCTATCTCACTTTATGATAATCACTATTTTCAGAAAATGAACTATCTTTGCATTCATGAAATACACCTATTTAATCATGGCCCACTTTTAAAAATAAAACCGCTTGGTTAAATATGCTAAATTTTACTGAGATTTTAGCATTTGGCTTGATAAAGTTTTCAGTCCTTGGTTTTCTTTATTATACTATTCTTACTTGCCTTTATTATCATGATTATATTATATTTACAAAATAAATTAGATAACGTTAATTTCCTCTTCAAAAAAGGCATATAATATTATCTGTTGTATGAGAGTTTGGTAAAAATTTATGTATAAATTTATTTGGATTGAGTGTTGTATTAAGGAAGCAGAGAGATTATTATATTACATATTTAATTTCTTAATGATTATTGGGTATTCAAGCTCTTAATATTTAGGGAGTAAATTTTAGAATGTTTGCATTTTTGAGAAAGTAATAAGGTTTATATCCGATTACATATGAAAGCTTATAATAGAAAATCACATGGGAGGCTTATCTCTTGTTTTCAAGAAAAAAAGGGAGATTAAAATGCTCCTCTTGCATCTGCTGATTTTCAAGTGCCTTTAAGTCAAAATAACCCTTACGCCAAAGTAGCATATTTTGAGGTGATATATTCTGCCACCCTTCTCTTTCTATTTCACTCTCTAGCTAGCTAGATGGCTATCTTTTTCTTATAACTATCAGTATCTATATCCATCCAGATTTTAAATTTGGCTAGGCAGTTTCTCTATATTTTCCTAATGTTTGTCAGCTTAAAATTGCTGATTCCTGTGTTCTAAATTGCTGAAAGTGATTAGGGTTTTGTGCTCAGCTTTTCTTATTCTGTGCTTTCTTCTACCTATATATTCCCATTCTTGAATTATAACCAATTTTTTTAACAGTAGGGTGGAGCCCTTTTATGATATGATGATTTTTCTGATTCAGTTAGTTGGCCAGCAGTTGGAAGAGTAAGAAAATAAATGCTTGGTCTTCATTTTCCCACATCCTTGACCCAAAGTATCCTGTGAAGTTATAGTCAAATGAAGTATAACAGTACTGCATTTTAGCTTAGTTTTATGAATGAAGAAGACCCAACCTAGACCCTGGTGTCAGACAGAAATGCTGGCTATATTCATGGTTACCATTGTTTACTTCAGGAGCTGAAACTACCATAGACCATTTCACCCACAGTCACACTTGCTTTCCATTTCTCTTGGAGCTTGGGTATTTCCCTATCTAGCTTTCTGTGTTTGATTTCCCAGCTTTATACTTTAGCTATTATTGCTGTTTTTAGATCAGGAAGTATATGTAAAAAAAAAAAAATCAGTGACTGTGTCATCCTAAATAGAAGTCTTTTAAAGATTTTATAACAATTGCAATTATTTTTGTCAACCCCTGTCCTTCTCAGGCAACAGCTGTAAAATTTTTAAAGCAGAAGAAATTAATATGTTTTCATAACTCATTAGAACTATTTTTTTAAATTTCATTTGTAAAGAAAGATAGTCAAGTAGTAAAAATTAGCTGTGGCAGTTAAAGTTAAGTATACTAAATACCAGAGGTTTTGGAAGAAAGAATCATGTGCTAATGTAATGATCAGGCCTATCACTGAGAGTAAATCATTATTTAGGTGCTCTGCATAAGTAAGCATAGTAGAGCTGTAAGTGCATAGAAAAACTACAAATGGCTCTGATAATTTTTTTAAGCATTTCTATTACAGCTCCTCCATTTTTCACAGATATTTAGTTATGCACAATTAGGCAATGTTTACTTCTACAAAATCAACCAGAATCAAAGCCTCTTGCTTGAAAATATCTACCATAACTTGCCCTAGTGTCTAGAATTTTAATATTCTATATATTTTTTTCATTAGGGCATTATTGTATATTAAAATGCAACTACTCTGAGGTTTATACTTAATTTTTGTGATATTTAGTTGTCATACAGGACCCAGAGGAAATGTAAGATTTTACAGAGACAGTTTTGGTGTTGGTGTAGAAAGGAGATAAGGAGGGCTGAAGAAAGCAAATATTATAGGGTAATTGTAGGATACATGGATCACATCTCAAATTTTAGGAGCCCTTACAGAACAATAAAATAATCAGTGGAATTAGATATTGCTCTCTAAACATGTAAAAACTTTTCATTTGTATGGATCTGTTGGGAAATTGGAAAGATTACTTAATATATGCCTCTCCGCATGACCATAAAAGGAGAATCTTTGTTCAACCACAGTAAAAAGAGGACAAGAGGGGTGCCTTGGTGGCTCCGTCAGTTAAGCATCTGCCCTCTCTCAGGTCAGGATCCCAGAGTCCTGGGATGGAGCCCCACATTGAGCTCTCTGCTCAGCGGGGGACCTACTTCTCCTTCTCCTTCTGCCTGCCACTCCCCCTGCTTGTGCTCTCTCTTTCTCTGTCAAATAAATACATAAAATTAAAAAAAAAAAAAGTACAAGAAAAACAAGAGAAATGCAATTTAGACATGACTAGGAGTCTAAGTCAAACATAAAATAAACTTAAAATGTTGAAAGTTACATGAAGCTAGATAGAAAATGTACAGATCTGATACATGAATAGGTCAAGCTTAGAGCAGATTCAGATTTAAGAAATAGAGAAAAAAGATTCTGAAAATATTGCTTTGAATGGTAAAATGAGCCCCATTAATGTCTTTGAGAAAAGTAAATACGAATTGGATTCCTTTTCAATTAGTATTTGATGTCAAATGATGTCTCCTTAAATGCAACTCAGAGCATAATTCGAACCTCATAAGGCCATAGCTTACATCGGGCCACACTATCAATTACTTTAGTTAATGTACAGTAAAGTGTAAAGTAAACCCTGAATTGGAAAATGAGGCAAGAATTTTTTTTTCCTTCATGTTCATTTATTTATACTCACGGCTATGAAAAAAAGTCACATACAGAAATACGAGGTCTTTGCTGTTGGAATTGGGATGTGTGCTTTGAATTTTATTTGTTAAAGAAATATATTTAAAATGTAAAAGGTTTGTGTCTCCTCTAGAAAATGTAATTATCTAATAACTAACACTATACTGAGAGAATGTGATTCAGGACAATAAGTTAATTTAAAAAAATGTGTTAGGGTAGCTGGGTGGCTTAGTTGGTTGGGACTCCCACTCTTGATTTCACTCTGGTCATGATCTCAGTGTTGTGGGATTGATCCCTCGTGTCAGGCTCCACACTCTGCGCAGAGTCTCCTTGAAATTCTTTCTCTCCCTCTCTCTCTCATAAATAAATAAATAAAATCTTTTTTTAAAAGAAAGTATTGCCATGTTTATTTAGAAAACACATAAAAGTGTATAATTTTGTTGTGAGTTTATGAGAAATATCTGAAGAGTTAGCACATGAATGACTCCCTGTCTCCTACACTTAGGGATTAAAAAATACCCTGGCCCTCATTCCATTGTTAGAATTAGAAATATTAGAATTAGCTCCTCTAAATTAGAAGCAGTTGATCTTTGAATATAGATACCAAAGTTTGCCATTGTAGGTTGATATCCTGAAGTCACTCAAACTTCTAAAATGTAATACTCACAAAATTGTCCAACTGCTAATATGGTCTTCTATACTCTGGACCAAAACAGTTAATTATTAATTAAAATTTTCTAACATATCATTTTAAAACCACAAATTTTTTTAAACTGATATAAACTTGAATTCTAATGTGTTTTTTTATATAGCATTATATATTTTATGTAAATATAACATTTAGACAGCAATATTTTAGTGAGTGGATATGAACAAAATATTCCCCTATTTGTATCGCAAACTATAAAATTAATGTGACACAAATAATGTTTAGATTCTATATGTTAAATTTTGAGAAAAAGGAACATAATTTGCATTTGCTATTAAGATGTTTGGCCCAAATTTAAGTTTATAAGTTGAATTTGCTGTTTTAATTCATGTTATATGATACAATATAAATATCAAGGCATTTATATTTTAAAAGTAAATTTTTATCTAAACTAAATTAATATAGGTCAGTAAGTATTAGAGATTCATTTTGTAAGTTATTCTGATGATTTTTAAAAATGTGCTTTATAGTTTATTATTTTCTTTTTTTAAGATTTTATTTATTTATTTATTTAAAGAACACACACCAAAAAAAAAAGAACACAAGTTGGGGGGGGGGGGGCAGAAGGAAAGGGTGAGAGAGCATCTCAAGTAGACTCCGTGCCAAGCTCAGAGCTCACACAGGGGGCACCACATAGCGCTTGATCCTATAACCTGGAGATCACAATCCCAGCTGAAATCAAACCCGCTGAGCCACCCAGACACCCTTATAATTTATTTTTTTCTAAGGAAATTTATGCTTAATAACTCCTTGTTATAGGATGCAACCTTTTCACTACTTTTTTTTCCCACATATAAGATTAACTATAGAATTCATATTGCCAAATTGAACAAAAATTGCCAATTGTAACCACTTTCATTACAGTTCATATATATGCATGTATTATGTTGTCCTTTGTTCTAATCAATGACTGATGTCAGGTTTTTCATTTAAAGGCTTTAGCAACAATATGAATAGATTATCTTTTATGTTTCACAATTCTAAATATGTATCTCCAGAAATATTTAAAGTTTACAAAAGAGGAACATTACTACCCAAGCCAACCTTACATCTTGAGATGATTCTTCCTTCACATGGTTGAATTAGTTAATAATAAATATAAAATACATTTAGAGTATATCTGCATTTAATATTCTAAGGATATATTTACTGATTTACAAGTTCAGAGTTATTGCAAATACTTTCTGTAGTTAAAATGCTAAGAGGTCTGTATCTGGGGGAAAACAAATCTGTATTTTAGGACAAAAATTTCAGTCATTGATGTTTTGCTGAAAAGAGGTGTTAAAAAAAATCTGTTCTTCTCCTTTAGGCAAAAACTCAGAAATAAAAAACTTATGTCCTTCGACTTGAAGACATAAGGAAAGTATACAGTTCATGAACTGTGACACTAAGACAATTTCATTCACATTATATACCATGTTTCAGTTAGAAGTAATTGAATTTCTGGTAATATAACCTTGACCTACACTGTGGTTATTTCTTATAGCTCTACAATTTGAAAAAATATTATATAAAAAGATACAAGTAGAAACAAAGCACAATGATCTACTGTCATCTTTAAATCATAGATTTACAACTGTACATACCATTTATACTGTCTGATAGAATATTTATACTTGCATAATTACCTCCATGTAGGTTGTCGTTTAGATCTCAGATAACAATTTCAAATAAATTCTTTCTTGACAATCTTCTTTAATGAATTAAAGACAAAGTAAAAATAAAAATAAAGGCATCTATGAATGTCATAAATGTCACTTATTATTTTAGGCAATATTTTAATGCAAATATTGCTTATTAAAAGTCTAAATACCATTCCAATATTAATTCTTTTTTTTAAGATTTTTTATTTATTTGACAGAGAGAGACGCAGCGAGAGAGCGAACACAAGCAGGGGGAGTGGGAGAGGGAGAAGCAGGCTTCCCGCTGAGCAGGGAGCCTGATGCGGGGCCTGGGGTCATGACCTGAGTCAAAGGCAGACGCTTAACGACTGAGCCACCCAGGCGCCCCTCCAATATTAATTCTTAACTTTTTTTTTCAAATACATATTTCTATGTGGACATTGGAAGATTTCAAAAACAGTAAAATTCTAAAATATTTTAGTCATATATGCACATCTTACTTTATTTCAACATTGTGACAGAGAAATAAATGATTCCCTTGGATTATTGAGGTTGTTAGAATTCCCTGCCAGTATATTTTTGCTTTTGAGGATCCCTTTAAAAGCATGCCTTTAAAATTATAAGGAGTAAATGAGATGAAATATTCTAAGAAGCCTGTTAAAAGATGTGGTGATTCTTTACCTCATTTCACCCTATTAGAACTTGTTAAATCATGTTGATAAGCAGGTGTTTATTCAGGTGAATACAGAGACACATTACTAAGGAGTAAAACTGTATTTCTAATTTATAACCACAGCACAGAGTATAGTCAATTTCCTACATTATGTCCTCTATGGTAAGCAGGTCATTGTATACATCAAACAAGGACATTTATTAGTCGGTGTCCTTTTGATGGGAATAATCTTGGTTACTGTTGTTGTAGAAAAGACTAATTCTTCAAAAGCCATTTTGTTCACACTACTGTCAAATGAAGAATGGTTACACTTGGAAATTACCATATATCTTTAAAAAATGTGTAATTACTTCTTAATCTATTTTTTCACGTGTTTTAGAATCCTCTCTGTATAAATTTCTAATTTAAATCCATAAATTCAGACATGCAAGACAGGCTTCCTTGATTTAAGTTTTTAATTAAGTTTTAAATTTTAATTCCAGTATAGCTAATAAACAGTGTTATATTTATTTCAGGTGTACAGTATAGTGATTCAACAATTCTATACATTGCTCAGTGCTCATCATAAGTGTACTCTTAATCCCCATCACCTATTTCATTCATCCCTGCACCTATCTCTCCACTGGTAATCCTCTGTTTGTTCCCTATAGTTAAGAGTCTGTTTTTTGGTTTCTCAATCTCTCTCTCTCTTTTTTTGTATAACTAAACACAGTGTTTTCTGGACCTCTCCACTGGGTGATAATTAATGTTAGGCAATTCAAAGGATCTTGTTTCCTCCCCAAACTCTACCTGAGAAGAGACATGGCCTCTCTGCTTTCAGATCTTGGAAAACTGTTTGAAATATTTAGCCTCCCTCCCAATCCCTCCAAGCCAGGACTTGGAGAAAAGCTCTAGGAAACAGTTTTCCTTGCCCGCTTCCTTAATCCAGAAAACCCTTTCCAGCCCTAGGGGTAACAAGCTCTGAGAATGTTTTATTGGCATTGAATCAAATATTTATTATTTGTATGGGACCATAAATTATTTCCCTTTTTTTTTTTTTTTTTAAATTTAAAAGGTATACTTTGGAACTCTGAAATCAAATAAGGGAACGATTTCTTGCCTATCTTGTTTTGTTGTGCCATCTCTTACTCGAGGCAATGAACATACAGTGCACTATAATCTTTTGAGAGGAACGATGGGTTATGGACCTTAAAAAATACCAGTAACAAAAATATTTACTAATATTCAAACACATTATCTCATTACTTTAAAAAAATAACCATTTAGTTTTGGTATTTTTGTATCCAGCACGCCAAAAGGTATTTGTACCAATGCATTTAAGACTACCGATCTGTGAGTATTGGCCCTGAATTAGATTTCTTCATAAACTGAATTTAGTTACAGAAAACACTTAACAATGTGTTGAGGATGCTTTACACAGGTTACTTGCCAGATAGATACAAAAATTAGAGTACACATACATGCACACATGCACTAGATGTAAGAATGGATGGGGGTAAAGAACAGGGGAATATTGAATTGAGAACTTTGAGAATGGTGAAGTAAGGTTATTGGTCCTCGTGAGTGTTGTGTCAACTCCGCAACATTTTAGAGACTTGAGCTTCTCTATTCTCTTCCATGTGGAACTCTCTTGGTAAGCCTGTATTCTGTTTCATTAAAGAAAGTATACATTTTTACTGTGTCTGTTGAAAACTTTCCATGAATCACATAGCTGTTTTGTTATGAAATCACAAAGATTGATGTTAGATATGATATTAACACAAATATAGACACTGATAGATGGTTTATTTGAGAGAGATGTGGAAAAGCTTTGAAAGAATTTGATAATAATATATTTCCACGGTGTATTTAGACCATATTTACTAAGACCAGCATGATTTGTTCTGAGTATGTGAGGATAATTGTTTCAATGGTGTGGAGCTACTGTCCTCTGTCCTCGAGTTTGGCTCTCAAAACAGGAACAACTTGTATGCTGTGTACATATGTATGTGAGGGAGCATTCACTTAAAAACCTGATATGGTCCTGAAAAATCACAAGTTCTTCCCATTTGGAGTGAATTATAATGAGTAATGTAAACCCAAAATCCCCAAATAAATAAAACATAATAAAATGCCTGCATATAAGCCCCAAACCACCATCACATTAGTTTGTAAACCATTTAAACATTATTTCCCAACCACTAAACAGTTGATATTCTTGCTTGTAAATAAACACTTTACATTCATAGCATCTTCTCTTTTACTATATTAACTTTACTCACTGTCCTTCATTTGCCATAAATTCCTTTTGAAAAATGTTGAGATAGGGTTTGTTGTAAAAGCAGGCAAATAGAAAAAACAAATATGAAACACATTATATAAAATGCTCAGAACAATCTGACAATGGAAGTCTTTAAACTGACTCTAACACCATAAACCTCTATTAGCATTAGCAGTATTCAAGTTTGCTCAACATCTTTGTTAACACTTTTTCTAATATCTACACATTTGATTCTGATATTAATGTTTGACCAATTAAATTTGGATTATAAATCAAGACTGTTCACTCATATAACCTTTTAATATTATATTTCATTTTAGTGATATAATTATAAAATATCCTTCTGTCAACACTGGCCAAAAAAAAAAAAAACACCAAAACTACACTGTTTTGAAAGATAGGTAAATGAGGGCTAAATTTTGGAATAATATGTGAAAATTAGGCACTAAAATTATAGAGATAGTCTGCTTACATTCTAAAAAGAATAGACTTAAAATTCACCGGATAAGTCTGTAATTTAGAGCTACAGTGGTATAGAAAACTAAGGCATGATTCCAAGCAATTTAGCTTTGAATTAACAAAACTCAAACAACTTGATAGTAGTACTGAAAGTGTGGGAAAATTGGCACCCATACATGGAATCAAGCAGCCAGTCTGTAAGTTGCGTCGAACTATGCGATACAATTAGGCAAGGTCTAACAAAGTTAAAAATACAACATTCTCTTTGATCTACATTTAGAAAGGTTTGTATATTTATGAAATGAGCATGTAAACTGTATTGTCAGTATTTACAAAACAACTAATATTGAAGAAAAGTTAAAATATCAAGTGACTTTAGTAATAATGGAGTATTTATTAAACATAATATCAGTAGCCATTTAAAAATGTGCCAATTCTATATGTTTCATAAAAATAATCTCTAAGATGCAAGTAAAACTGTAAATTAACAAAGGCACCATAGGGGAAGGGAGGGAAAACTGAATGGGAAGAAATCAGAGAGGGACACAAACCATGAGAGACTCTGGACTCTGGGAAAAAAGCTGAGGGTTACGGAGGGGAGGGGGGTGGGGAGATGGGGTAACCGGGTGATGGGTATTAACGAGGGCATGTGTGGTGATGAGCACTGGGTGTTATACACAACTAATGAATCATTGAGCACTACATCAAAAACTAATGATGTACTATATGGTGGCTAACTGAACATAATAAAAAAAATGAAAAAGAAAAAAAAATGACTTGTACCCTTAAAAAAAAAGGCATGATTTGAACAGTAAGTATATTATGTTACCATTTGTGTACATACTATCTTATCATTTGAGTAAAAATGTATTATCTTTATATAGTAGAATATGTGTGAGTTATCTACCAAAGTCTGTAAGCACACACACAAATCAGTGGAAAGGGGTGTTCTGAATGGCAGAGAGATAATGGTAGAAAGAGGATACACATTTCATTGCATGTGCATATATTTCTTATTTAAAATAAGGTTCAAAATATTTTAAAAATGCATCCCCAACATACTTTCAACTTAATCAAGTCTAAGATTATTATTTCATATTGTAAAAAATGAAGCCAATGCTCTGCATTAAATCAGTATTTATGGAATTCAGAGGTTGAGAGGCATGAATAATACTCTGGTAAGCTTTTTAACATGTGCATAAATAAAGTTAAGACTGAACCATTTAGCAATTATACATTAAAAATGATATCACCATCTGCATGTGTTAATTCAGCTGCATAAGTTGTGCTTTTCCAGATTATGCAGTTATATATCACTATATTTGTGTAGCAAAGCCTCTTAAATACTGCAGATTCAAAAGATTTCAATAAAACTTGAACATGGAATTCCATTATCGTATGAATTTACTCAAATTGGCTGGATAACAGAGGCAGAGAACTACCCTCCTTCAGAGTATAAATGAGTGAATCAGTAAATGTGTTTATATATGTGTCTGTGCATGTGGGTGTAAGTAAACATCAGATATTTTAACATACTTTTACCGTGCTTAATGACAACTTGTTGATTGCAGATTAAGCAAATGAATATGTAAACAACTAAACAGAGATTATGTAAGGAACCCAAACACCAGTGTTTATTCAATAAAAAGAGGATCCAAATCCACTCCTGGGGTAGTGCATACCCAGTCAGGGTATTTGGCTTGAAGACTTGAGGAGCTCTATTAATCTTCTTTCTCTGGCCAATTTGTACATTTTACATCCCAGAAAACATCCCCCAATGATTAAAACCTTCAAACTGTGCCTGTCAGTTATGAATTCTATGGTGTTGAGAACTTTATACTTCCGGTCTCAGGTAACTAGGATTTATTCCTTTTGAAAGGCAGTAACTATGTAGTTAGTGGAGATTTTGCCCTCATAAATTCTTCATAACATCATTTATTGCCATAAAACTCATAATATAGTGGGGGTATTCTGATTTATGATATGATTCAGCACAAAAGTTTGAGGACCAGAATTCAAATACACAGCACATGGTAACGTACAATTTCAAAGAAAGATGCATAATGAATTGATTGCTCTTTAATTTTTGTATTCTGAAATAATGTAAAATCACATAATTTGATTCAGTGGGCAAACTGTTATCAAGAGCAAAAGAATAAATCCAGTGCTCTTTCACTGTAAATATTATTGTGTCTTATTTCTAAGACTTAAACAATACTAAATTTATTATTAGTTTGGTGAATGCTTCCTACGCTGCAAGTATTTAGATGCCACACACACATAGTTCTCATTGCTCTCATCCTAGTGACCCCATGAAGAATTGTGTCTCTATGATAAGCTTGCACAGGCCACAATAACTATATAAAGCAAAAGGGGCTCAGGAACATAGTTCCAAACAACTTTAAATTTTCAAGCTGTACATCTCTTTATGTACAAGGTTTTCTTGGGTTGACAGTACTCAATTCTAAAAGTAAAAATATATGAACTTTCACAGATTCTTAGAACAGTCATGGGAGGGGAGACAATACTTGGAAGAAAAGAGAAAGGAGTAATATTGAGTATCAGTTCTTATATTTTCTATGCCCGACACAGTTCTAAAATCATTATATTTTAGAAGTGAGATGTATAATATGAAACATGCCTTTTTTTTTTTTTTATAAGTCTTAATGATTCACATGTAGTGTAGTGGTCTAGAATACGATGTATATGCCCTAGGAGATACGATGCACAAGATGGCTGTTAGGGTGATGAAAGAAATGATTAGAACTTCCATTCAAATTTTAACTCACCTTTTTAAATCAATATATTTATGTTTCCAATATACATTATGCTAGTATAGTAGAACATGTATATCATTACCTGTATTCTTAATTTTTTAAACTGGAAAGTAGGTGATTTAAAAAAAATATACATATATACACACACATATACTGCATATATGTGTATACATATATATACACATACTGCCGAATCCAGTACTTAAAAGACAAATTTCTTAAAAAGAAAAGCAAACAAACATAAAACTTAGATTAAGATTTACAGTTCTTGATTAGAGGTAAGCAGCAAAGTATATGACGTCATATTAACAAAATATCCTCAAAATATAAGTATCATTAAACTTTACTTCTTTTTCCAGGTTTTTGCATTTTTATGTAAGGATAGTAGAAGGAATATCTTGTCTGTACAACTTTCCAGATTATTCTTTTTTCTTATGTTCTGTGTTAGTCAATTTGGGCTGCCATCACAAAATGCCATAGGCTGGGTGGTATAAAAAACAGAACCCGTTCTGGAGGCTAGAAATTCCAGATCAAGGTGCTGGCTGATTTCAGTTCCTGGTGAGATTTCTCTTCCTGGCTTGCAGGCAGCCCTTAATTTGCTTTTATCTAAGGCCTTTTCTTTGTAGGGAGAGAGAAGAGGGAGGGGAGAAGGAGAGGGAGGAGGAGGTAAAGGGAGGGAGAAGGAAAGGGAGGGGTAGGGAGGGAGAGGGGGAAGGGGAGAGAGAGGTCCCATCTTTATTTAACCTTTATAATTATTATTCATTATTCATTATAACATTATTATGGATTGTTATTCATTTAACCTTAATACCTAAAGGCTCTATCTCCAAATAGTCATATTGTGACTCAGAGCTTCAACATAAAATTTGGGGGTATACCTTTCAGCCCATAGCATGTTCAGAGGCAGGATTAAAAAACATTTGCTGGATTTTTTTGCCAAATAGTTTCAGAGAAACTTCAAATGTAGCAATGAAATGTTTGCTATGTATATATCATATTTACGTAAGAAAAAGAGCTTAAATAAATATATTGATAACATGTATTTATATAGGATACTAGATACCAGAAGTCATGAGTAAATAACATATATTTGAAGTCTTTATATATTTGAACAACAGATTTATTTAAACTATAAAACAATTTATAATCCATACAATATTTTAACACAAAAAAAATTCACTTCTCTCTCTGTAGAAATCAAGACTAAATCTATAACTTGTATTTTTGTATCTTCAGTAGAGACCACTCTATTTCTTACTATTTGAGAACTTTTTGGAAGTGGGAGAGCAGTAGCTTAAATTATACTTTGAGCTAAAAGGAGAGATAATATTCATCTCCCCATTCTCACAGCACCTCTCAAATTCATCATCTGACAAAAGGAAAGGGGAAGGACAGAGTAGCCCAAGGTGGGAGAGTCACAGCGTTTTTCCAGTGCTCTACCCTTGAAATTTTTAATGTTGCTGAAATGTACATTTTGATTTTGACATTGATGAAAGTACCCCTACCCCTACTCCCCCATGCGAAAAAGTCAATACCTTATTCATTTAAAATAACTGTCAATAAAGAGTCTGCTTTTTTAGTGTGGGAAAAGAACTGTAACACAAAATTCTGTCCTAAAGGTGAGAAGGTAAGTGGGGCAGTCAGCAGGGAGATTTTTTTTTTTTTTAAAGATTTTATTTATTTTTCAACAGAGAGAGAGACCGCGAGAGAGGGAACAGAAGCAGGGGGAGTGGGAGAGGGAAAAGCAGGCTTCCTGCCTAGCAGGGAGCCCCATGTGGGACTCCATCCCAGGACCCTGGGATCATGACCTGAGCCGAAGGCAGACGCTTAACGACTGAGCCACCCAGGCGCCCAGCAGGAAGATTTTTTAATGTTCATTTTGCAGCAGGTCCAGTGAAAGTCATTCTGTAGAGTATAACTGACTTCTGACTAAGTGGCAGAATGTTTATAAAAATGTCAACTGTTCCATCTTTCTACCAAACCCTATTGAAGTGACTCAGGGATTTAGGAAAAACAAAACAAAACAAAACCCAGTGAATGATTACTATTATTATTATTGCAGCTAGAGCTGATCTTATGCAATTTTGAGTTTTGTGTGCTCCAGGCACTAAAAATATCTCTGACACATTGGATTCTGCCATTGTAAACCCAATAACACCTTGAAATCTTTAGAGATTTGTTCATGAGAGAAAGCAGTAGAAATATATCACCCCAGGCAAATAAAACCTACTCACCCAAGGAATATCTTTATAATGAATTATACTTATTGTAAGGGAATTCTCTGTAGAATTAATAAACTTATTATTTTCAACTTTGGGCTAATTGTTACAATACATTTTATAGTACTAGGAGAGTTGAATTATAACCAGTAAATAAAATCTCATGTGAGTCTTTTTTTTTTCTTAAAGTAGCAACTATACAAAATGACATAATACTAAAATATGCATCATGCTACAAAATAAGTCTTATAATATTTAGAAAGTATAACAGAAATACGGTGTTTTTCAATTTAAATATCAACTGCCCTTTAAAAAGATAAGAAAATTTTACACAAAAAATTGTAAGTAATGACACTTATAATAAGTTTTTTATATATATATTTTAAAGATTTTATTTGTTTTTGAGTAACAGATGATAAATAATAATGGTATTTAATTAAATCTTTTGCCCTCTTGGCAGTTTGAGATATCTAAATGTGAAATGTCCCTAGAACAGAACAGAAAACTCTGCCCTACTTCTTTTTTAAAAAGATTTATTTTTTTATATATTTTAGAGAGAGAGCTAAGGAGAAGGAGCCCCTGCGCACATTGTGGGGGAGGGGCAGAGGGAGAGAATCTTCAAGTAGATTCCCCTCAGAGCACAGAGCCCCATGCAGGGCTGGATCTCAGGACCCATGAGATCATGACCTGAGCCGAAACCAAGAATCAGTTGGTTAACAGGTTAATATACTGAGCCACCCAGATGCCCCAACCCTGCCCTACTTCTTAAATGCAGGCTTAAAAGACTACAATAAGGATCATTAAGAAATGTTATTTGTGGTTTTGCTTTGGTAAATGACAACAGCATTATCTGATTTTTTTTTTGGTCTGGTATCATGCATGGAAATGTACATAAATTATTGGGTTTAATTGTCACGATCGTACAAGAAGGTCAGTTTATGAGTAAGTTGAGATTGAGAGGATAAGGACTGTACTCAAGGTTATGTAGCTAAGTAGGTGTTTCCAAGAGATGTCTTTGGTTTGCAAATAACAAAAGTAACACTGAGCTAAGCTAAGCAGAAAAGAGAAATTCTTTATTAAGGCTCAGAACCATCTTACAAAACTCATGATTACAGATCCACTTGTGCATCAAAAAGTGGTTGTTACCTAGTATTGAATAGTTCTTTCTGGCCCCAAATGATTCATTCTTCTCTATCTGAAAAAATACCCCCCCCCCCCTTAGCTCCCATATTTTCATGGAGTAATTTTTTTTTTAAAGATTTTTATTTATTTATTTGAGAGAGAGAATGAGAGACAGAGAGCACGAGAGGGAAGAGGGTCAGAGGGAGAAGCAGACCCTCCGCCGAGCAGGGAGCCCGATGCGGGACTCGATCCCGGGACTCCAGGATCATGACCTGAGCCGAAGGCAGTCGCTTAACCAACTGAGCCACCCAGGCGCCCCTTCATGGAGTAATTTGATCAAATTTCACATTCTATAGCTTCAGAAGCCTGAAGTTAATGATTCCTTCTCTGTCTCAGCTTAGTTAAGATGTGCATTTTTACACCTATCACCTTACAATAGGAGGATATCACAGTATATGACCAACTCACAGCTGTACCCAGAAAGAATGAGAAATTAATAAGGTCATTTAAAAAGTGGCTACTACAAGAGCAGAACTGGCATGTCACTTAGATCAGGGTTAATTGTCTCAAAATGCATGAGTTGAACACTACTCTGTTTTCTTAAAAAAAAAAAAGCCTTTCACATTTTCTATTGTACCTTCCTGTCTACCTTTTCCCCATATGGCACTAAGTAGTTGCAGTGGTCTCTAGCTAGAAATAGCAACTTAGATTGCACAAACTAGGTTTCAGAAACGTTACTCTTTAAATACAGGAGGTACTGTACTTGGATAGTAAATGACTTTAATGGATGGAGGTTCAGTTATTCTTTCTGTTGGGGAGGTTATGGATTTTGAGTAATTCCTACCTTTGGAAATTTTGCAAAATAAAGGCCCATGGAGTTTTAAATTTTAAAACCAAGACAGGTGAAAGTTTAGAATTTAATAAACTCTGTACACGGTACTCCATCTGATGAGTTTACCCTTGTATTTGGCCTGAGCACAATAAGCAATGGAAGAATGGAAGATATTTAAATTTTCATTTTTAATTAGGAACAAAGGGAGGGAAAAATTATTTTGGCCTCTTTTTCCTCCCTATGGAAGTAGGAATGCTACGGCAAAACTGTTTAATATTGGTACTTCTTAAAGAGGGATTGCAAGCCTGGAGCATTTTCATATCCATAACCATTTTTAAGGCAGTCTCCTGCAGTGCTGTATGAAACAGTGTAACAAGGGGCTTGATAGAATGGGCTCCACAGTTAGACCCGAGCCTGCAATATTGTTTTGACTACTGACATCTCTATAGTATTGGTCAAATTGCTTATCCTTCCTAAGTCTCAGATCCTAATCTATTAAATTGACTTAATAATAATAACTATCTCTAAAGGTTTTCATGGCTATTAATGCAAAAGAATGCATTGAAATGATTTAGCAACATACACAGCATATAGTAAATCTCAATAATTTTAGCTATTATCTTTATAATTAAGCACTGTTTTTTTTTTAAGTAAAACATATGTGCACTTGAGTCTCTCCTCTGTTACTTAGTCAGAAATTTAAGTAAGTCACTGAGACATTCCTATTTTTATTCATCGAAATAGCTGATGATCAATGTCGACAAAGTGTTGGCATCACCCGCGAGCTTGCTAGAAATGAAGAGTCTCGGGCACCTCAGGATCTAGTAAGTTAACAAGATCCACTATGCATTTTAACATTTTAACAAGATCCACTGTGTAATTAGTGTGGCCATTAAAGTTTGGAAAGGATTATATTCGTTGCTTTCTCTCTTACACAGTGAATGTATATGGTTGTTGCTCAGCGAATAATTGTTGATGTGATATCCTTTATCTCCTTACTGAAGCCAAAAATTGGAAACTCAGTTATGTGCTATTGAAATATGGTGCTTTTGTTTCACAATTATTTGATTTTTACATAAATCTGGTAGGTCCTGGTTTGAGGTCAGATGAGGAAAGATTAAGTGAAGAGAGAGGTGGTAAGTGAACACTAAGTGACATTAAAAACTTAGGAGGAAAGGAAGGCAGTCATGGGCTGCCATGCTTATAAAAATTAACATGTGTGAATTTTCTCTGTCCAGTTGTCAGTCCCATTGTGGCTTTCAAGGATATATAAAATTTCCCTCCCTCTATTCTAATTGTAGTGTGAGACCTGACAGTTCTTTTTTTTTTTTTTCTTTTTTGTAATGCAAGTACCTGACTTAAGCTTTAATTGCCTTGATTGCCTAGGCATCCACTTTAAAGATGGTTAGTTCAAAGAAAGACACTGCCGGCCACAAGACTAGATAAAGAGCCATCCACTCTCCCAGCCCCAACCCTCGGGGCTCGCTTGGAGTAGCGGTCTTGGTAGATTTCAGTAACAGGTCATTTGGGCCATTTTGTTTTTTTCTCTTCCTGTGTTTCAAATTCCCCGTCTTCTATTTTAAACTCACCAATAAACAGTGAGCCTGCAAAACCTAGACTCCCACCTTCAGACTCAAATAAAAACCCAGGACCCATGTACTTACTTGGACTCCCCCCAGACTTTGCTGGGTGGCCTCAGGTGTGCCATGTAATATCCAGGACTGTAAGTAATAAACCTTGTCTCTTTCAAAGTTTCCTGATGGATATTGTTGAGGACATCTTGCAATCATAATAAGAACCACAAGGGCTAGTCCAGTGAAAATATTGGTTCTCCATAGGCTGAGACAAACACGAAACAGAAGCAGCAGCTTGTCTTCTTGAAAGTGAAGATTTTCTTGTATGTAAGCGGTGTGGGAATAGTTGATAAACATGACTAGGATCGAGAAACAGGAACAGATTCACAATTTGTTAAAACCAGCTCTGTGACCTTGGAAATTCCCTCAAATTGAGTTTCTTCATTAATATAAATAGGGAGCTGAATTTCCTGACATGGTAAATTCCCATATGCAGTAACATTCTTAGCCTATTAAATTGTTACTATGATATATAGGAAATAGAAACACAAACACCCTGATTCCTTATTTTCAACAGTTCTTTCCCTGAAAACACATTCAATTCTTGACAAATCTAGAATTTGATTTGAGTTCCACATTTTTTAAAAATGGAAATACTATCACTCTCCATTTACCTATCAAAAGAAGATGATTCTTTCCTATTAAACTGTGTTAATGTTTTCATTCCTTTTTCAGTAGTGGAAGTATGCCCTGATTTCAAACTGTATTTCAAAGCTATGGTAACCAAAACAGTATTCTACTAGCATAAAAACAGACACACAGATCAATGGAACCTAGAAACAGAGAGCCAAAAATAAAACCATGAATATATGGTCAATTAATTTATGACAAAGGATCCAAGAATATACATTAGGGAAAGGATAGTCTTTTGAATAAATAGTGTTGGGAAAACTATACAGTCACATGCAAAAGAATGAAAGAACCTTATCTTATATCATACACAAAAGCCAAATCAAAATGAATTAAAGACTTCAACAGCAGGCCTGAATCAAAAAAACTCATAGAAGAAAACATAAAGTTTAAGTTCCTTGACATAGGATTTTTTGGATGTGACTCCAAAAGCAAAAGTAAGTAAGTGGGACTGCACCAAACTAAAAAGTTTCTGCACAGCATAGGAAACCAACAAAATGAAAAGACAACCTACAGAATGGGAGAAGATATTTGCAAATTATGTATCTGATAAGGAGTTGATATCTAAAATATGTGAAGAACTCTTACAATTCAGTAGAAAACAAAAGAAAACAAAGCAAACAATACTATTTAAAATGGGCAGAAGAACTGATTAGACATTTTTCAAAGACATACAAATGGCTAACAGGTACATGAAATGATACTCAATATTACTAATCTCAGGAAAACGGAAATCAAAACCACAATGAGGTGTCACCTTACAGCTGTTAGAATGGCTAAAATCAAAAGACAAGAGACAAAAAGCTTTGGTGAGGATGTGGAGAAAATGGAACCCTTGTGCACTCTTGGGAATGTAAACTGTTACAGCCACTATGGAGAACAGTATAGAGGTTTTTCAAAATATGAAAAATAGCAATACCATATGATCCAGCAATCCAACCTCTATGTATATGTCTAAAGGAGGTGAAAAAAGGATCTCAAAGAGATGTCTGCACCCCCATGTTCATTGCCACATTATTTACAAAAGCCACAATATTGGAAATCATAAGTGTTTGTCAGCGGATAAATGAGTACAGAAGGTGTGCTATGATGTATACAATGGAACCTTGTTCAACCATGAGAAAGAAGTAAATTTTGACATTTGTGACAATGCAGATGGACCTTGAAGGCATTATACTAAGTGAAATAAGTCAGACAGAGAAAGACAAATGCTAAATGACCACATTTATATCTGGAATCTTAAAAAGCTGAATTCACAGAAACAGAAACTAGAATAGTGATTGCCAGAGACTTGGGGGGCAGGGGAATGTGGGTCAAAGAATAGAAACTTCCAGTTACAGGATGAATAAGTTCTGGGAATCTAATGTAAAACATGTTGATCATAGTTAATAATACTGTATTATATATTTGAAAGTTACTAAGAGAGTAGATCTTAAATGTTCTTACCACAAAAAGGAAATGATAATTATGTGACATGATGGAGGTGTAAGCTAGTGCTATGATGTTAATCATTTTGCAATACATAAATGTTTCATATCAACATGTTGTATACCTTACACAATGTTATATGCCAATTATATCTCAATAAAACTGAAAAATATAAAATATCAAAAGTAATTTATTTTCAAATGCAAAAAATGAGTACTAGAAGAATGGTTTAGAAGAAAGCATAATGAAATCGAGATAAGAATATTTGGGTTTATTCTCAGCTCTGACCTTGTAGATCTGACTTATTTCACCTAAGTTTAAAGACTTAGTTTCAAATATCTTCATCTATAAATATATTAATATATATTTAATATAAATTAAAGTATTTGGTGTGTATGATTTTTAGTTAGAATAGTTAAATTTTAATTTTCAATAATTTAAAACCCATTTATGATTTTTTACTTCTGTGAGGAAATAACTTAAATTCAGCTGCTTTGGTTTATGAAAAAAGTGAAAAGATTTGGTTGTAAAAATAAGTGAAAATACAAGAGCAGGAGAACAGCTCTATGAATAGCATATGAACATTTGGTTTTTAGGTTCTCTTAAAAATGTATGGCTATAGGTACAGCTTTATCATAAAATTATGAACATTAACCTAAACTGTTGTAACAACACAATGAAAAATGCCAAAAGTTTGTTCCATGTGATTATCTGAACTGAATACATTTATGTGGCTAATGAGCAGTGTAGGCCCAAGGCATGTAAAATTTGGCAATTGGACATTCCCCATAATAGTCATTTTACACAAACAGTAGCATTCTGGAAATCTAACATTTCATCCATATTTTGCAGGTGCCCATATTATACAATCTTAAAAGTTATTGGCTCCTGATATATAAACATGGCTTTTATGAGATATGGTTTCATTTTGCCAACACATTTTTTTCTTTCTTGGACCAATGCACATTTCTGGGAACACAACAGTTCTAAAACATGGATCCACCTCTAGAACATCTCATTATGGTAACAAGAAGGAAAACTGACAGTTTTATGACTGACAGCATCAAGATTTTAGAGATACAAATTTATCTTGAAAATCAGTGGAAAAAAAAATTTTTAAGATTTTATTTATTTGAGAGAGAGACACAGAGAGAGAGGGAACACAAGCAGGGGGAGTGGGTGAGGGAGAACCAGGCTTCCTGCTGAGCAGAGAGCCCAATGCGGGGTTTGATCCCAGGACCCTGGGATCATGACCTGAGCCGAAGGCAGACGCTTAACGACTGAGCCACCCAGGTGCCCCGAAAATCAGTGGAAATTATTAAACACATATTATAGTGTATGTTTTTTTGCATGAATAAAGTCTCAAACTGAAATGAGTCAACTAGTTCGTGCAGATGGATGCCATCTAGCTGGACAAATTGCTTTGGAAAATGAGGGACTTTGCAAGTTTATGGGAACAGTTTTCTTTGATAGCTCTTTACAAAAGACAAGATATAAAACAGTTCAAAAGAGTATCCTCTTCAATCTTTCAAAATGTTAAAGTACTAAATTATTATGAATAAATATTTTTGCAAAAAGAAGCATTTTAAATTGGTATCTTAAAAGTTAGATATGAGCAAGTTTAGAGTAATTTGTCATATTTTCATCTCTATACATGCTAAAAATTCCAAATATCTAATTACTTAATACTATTTCTTTATACCATGGCCTTCCAATGAGATTTTGGGATTCCTAGCATTTCTAGTAAGATGTAATAATGAAGGAAATCTTTACTTGTATGCAGTTAGTTCTCTATATGTTTAGAGTAGAAAAATAAATCACCCATTGTTGTGGGCAAAGAAATGTGCCATGCAAATTGCCAAAAAAAGAAGACTTTGATGCCCTGCTGTGGGAAATGCAGACAGTAGATAGTCCTAGCCTTGGCTTCCACGGGTGTCCACCTCAGCAGAAGAATCACTTCCTCAAGGCCATGCAGGTCCTAAGCACCCTGCACCTAGTGACTGAGCAAACTGGAGGTGTAAATGATGGGCCATTTTCCTTATTGTAGGACAACTGCCAGACAGTCTTAGCTCAAGAACTCCTCATGAAATTGATCAACTCTTTTGTCAGAACGATACCACAGTTTAACATTTTCATTTGCCATATCTGATCTATTTCTTTTCACCGGTGTTGCTTCATAAACAATCTGGACCCCAAACTCTGTCTCAGCCTCTGTGTTGGAGAGCTCAATCTGCAACATACATTCAGAATCAAGTTAAAATAGAAACAGAATGGAAGAATTTGTCCATGCCACTACAAGGCATGTTAGATATATGTGCAGGTAAGAAAAGGAGGCAATTGGAACAATGGTTCAAAATTTAGTAATTCACCATTCATGGAGACTTTATAGATCATACCTACTGAAAATAATGACAATTGACTATATATGAAATTATTGATTTTGCTGTTTTGTATATTCATGCTTTGTTTTTCCTCCAAAAATATTATGCTAGAGGGTAAATATGGATATTTAAGGGCAGTATATTGTATAAGCTTATTTTAGGGCTTTATCCTAATTTCCATGAAGCCAAACTTCTTTGATTTTATATTTATGATCATTTCCCCAACCATGCTAAGACTCCATTGGTATGTGTTCAGTTGTGCAAAATGAATTACCATGACTTGAATATACAGGCATAAATGTAAGCAATTTCTTTATGATCCTATAAAACTTTCATTGCCATCTGAGGAAATAAAGATGCCCTCTTAAAGAGACAAGAGAGAAAAGGCATGTGTGAATGCTCTGAAAGCTATGTATCTAAGCCCGGATATAGGTGCTTATGATTATTAATATCATAAACATTGTTGCCACATACTCAGAAGCAGTACTTTACATTTGTAAATTAGTAATAGTTTTTTTAAAGATTTTATTTTATTTGAGAGAGAGAGTGTGCCTAAGCACAAGCGGAGGGGAGGAGTAGAAGGGGAGGGAGAGGGACAAGCTGACTCTGCAATGAAGGAGGAGCCCAACTCAGGGCTTGATCCAAGGACCCTGAGACCGTGACCTGAGCCTAAACCAAGAGTTAGAGGCTTAAGACTAAGCCACCCAGTCACCCCTATAAATTAGTAATTTATATAACTATTGATATGAATTTTCTAAAGTCTTTATATGAATTCCAGTTAGTTAACATACAGTGTTACATTAGATTCAGGTGTACAATATAGTGATTCAACACTTCTATACATCACCCAGTGCTCACCACAAGTGTACTCCTTAATCCCCATCACATATTTAACCCATCCCCCCCATCTCCCTCCCCTCTGGTAACAATCAGTTTGTTCTTTATAATTAAGAGCTGGATTCTTGGGGTGCCTGGGTAGCTCAGTCGGTTAAGCATCTGTCTTCAGCTCAGGTCATAATCCCAGGGTCCCTGCTCAGCGGGGAGTCTGTTTATCCCTCTCCTTCTGCCCCTCCAGCCGCTTGTGCTCACTCTTGCTCTCTCTCAAATAAATAAATAAAATCTTTTTAAAAAAAGAGAGAGTTGGATTCTTGAATTCTCTCTCTCCTTTTTTTTTTAAATCCCTTTACTCATTTCTTTTGTTTCTTAAATTCCACATGTGAGTGAAATCATATGATGTTTGTCTTTCTCTGACTGACATTTTTTGCAAACATTATGCTCTCTAGCTCCATTCATGTTGTTGCAAATGGCAAGATTTCATTATTTTTTATGACTGAATAATATTCCATTATATATATATATAGATATCTATATATATATATCTATATATATATATCTCAACTCTCCTTTATCCATTTATCAATCGATGGACACTTGGGTTGCTTCCATATCTTTGCTGTTGTAAATAATGCTGCTATAAATGTGGGGTGCATGTATCCCTTTGAATTAGTGTTTTTGTATTCTTTGGTAAATCCCCAGTAATATGATTGCTCGATTTTAGGGTAGTTTTATTTTTAATTTTGGAGGAACCTCCATACTGTTTTCCATAGTGGCTGCACCAGTTTGCATTCCTACCAATAGTGTAAGAGGGTTCCTTTTTTCCTACATCCTCACCAACACCTTAATTTCTTGTATTTTTGATTTTAGCCATTCTGACAGATGTGAGGTGATATCTCATTGTAGTTTTGATTTGCATTTCCCTGATGGTAAGTGATGATGAACATCTTTTCATGTGTCTGTTGGCCATCTGTGTGTATTTTTTGGAAAAAAATTTCTATTCATGTCTTCTGCTCTTTATTTTATTTTATTTTATTTTATTTTTTTAGATGGGGGGTAAGGGCAGAAGGAGAGGGAGAGAGAGAGAATCTTAAGCAGGGTTCATGCCCAGCATTGAGCCTGACTTGGGGCTCAATCTCACAATGCTGAGATTATGACCTGAGCTGAAATCAAGGGTCAGACTCTTAACTGACTGAGCCACCCAGGTGCCCCTTCAGCTTGTTTCTTAACTGGATTATTTGTATTTTTGGGTGTTGAGTTTGGTAAGTTCTTTATATATTTTAGATACTAACCCTTTATCAGATATGTCATTTGCAGATATCTTCACCCATTCCATAGGTTGCCTTTTAGTTTTGATGATTATTTCCTTCACTGTGCAGAAGCTTTCTTATTTTGATGTAAACCCGATAGTTTATTTATGCTTTTGTTCCCATTACCTCAGGAGATATTTCAAGAAAAATGTTGCAACATCTGATGTCTAAGAGATTACTGCCTGTGTTCTCTTCTAAGATTTTTATGGTTTGAGGTCTCACATTTAGGTCTTTCATCCATTTTGAATTTATTTTTGTGCCTGGTGTAAAAAAGTGGTCCAGGGTTTTTCTTTTGCATATTGCTTTCCAGTCTTCCCAACATTATTTCTTGAAGAGACTGTCCTTTTTCCACTGAATATTCTTTCCTGCTTTGTCTAAGATTGACCATATAGTTCTGGGTTCATTTCTGGGTTTTTGGTTTTGTTCCATGGATCTACGTGTCTATTTTTGTGCTAGTAGCTTACTGTTTTGTTCACTACAGCTTTGTAGTATAACTTGAAGTCCAGAATTGTGATGCCTCCAGCTTCACTTTCCTTTTTCAAGATCACTTTGGCTATTCAGTGTCCTTTTGTGGCTCCATACAAATTTTAGAATTGTTTGTTCTCATCCTGTGAAAAATATTGTTGGTATTTTGATAGGGATTTCATTAAATGTGTAGATTGCTTTGGGTAGTAGAGACATAATAACAATATCTGTTCTTCCAATTCATGAGCATGGAATGTCTTTCCATGTGTTTTTGTCATCTTCAATTTCTCTCATCATGTTTTATGGTTTTCTGAGTACAGGTCTTTCACCTCTTTGGTTAGCTTTATTCCTAGGTATCTCGTTATTTTTGGTAAAATTATAAATGGGATTGATTCCTTGATTTCTCTTTCTACTGCTTCATTATTGGTTTGCAATAATGCAATTTCTATACAGAAATGCAACAGATTTCTGCAAGTTGATTTTATATCCTGCAACTTTACTGAATTCGTCTATCAGTTCTAACAGTTTTTTGGTGGAGTCTTTCGGGTTTTCTGTATAAAGTATTATGTCATCTGCAAATAGTGAAAGTTTTACTTCTTCCTTACTGATTTGTTTGCCTTTATTTCTTTTTGTTGTCTGATTGCTGTGGCTAGGACTTCCAGTACTATGTTGAATAAAACTGGTAAGAGAGGACATCTTTGTCTTGTTCCTGACCTTAGGGGAAAAGCTCTCAGTTTCTCCCCATTGTGGATGATGTTAGCTGTGGGTCTTCATATATGGCCTTTATTATGTTGAGGTATGTTACCTCTAAACCTACTTTGTTGAAAGTTTTTTTCATGATGGTTGTACTTTTTCAAATGGTTTTTCTGCATCTATTGAAATGATTATATGGTTCTTATTCTTTCTCTTACTGATGTGATGTATCACATTGATTGATTTGCAGATACTGAACAACACTTGCAACTCAGAAATAAATTCCTCTTGATTGTGGTGAATGATTTTTTAAATGTATTGTTGAATTTGTTTTGCTAGCATTTTATTGAGAATTTTTGCATGTAAGTTCATCAAGGATATTGGCTTGTGATTCTCTTTTTTACTGGTATCTTTATCTGGTTTTGGTATCAGGGTAATGTTGGCCTCATAGAAGGAATTTGGAAGTTTTCCTTCCTTCTCTATTTTTTTAGAACAGTTTGAGAAGAGTAAGTATTAACTCTTCTTTAAATGTTTGTTATAATTTGTCTGTGAAGCCATCTGGCCCTGGACTTTTCTTTGTTGGGAGATTTTTGATTACTGATTCAATTTCTTTGCCGCTTATTGGTCTGTTCAAATTTCCTATTTCTTCCTGAATCACTTTCAGTAGTTTATACATTTCTAGGAATTAATCTATTCCTTCTAGGTTGTCCAATTTGTTGGCATATATTTTTTTATAATATTCTCTTATAATTGTTTATATTTCTGTAGTGTCGGTTGTTATTTCTTCTCACTCATGTATGATTTTATTTGAGTCATTTCTCTCTTTTTTTTCTTGACAAGTCTGACTAGAGGTTTATCACTTTTATTGATTTTTTTCAAAGAAACAACTCCTGGGTTCATTGATCTGTTCTACTGTTTTCTGTTTTATTTTGTTTTGTTTTGTTTTGTTTTCAGTTCCTATATTATTTATTTCTTCCTTAATCTCTATTATTCCCTTCCTTCTGCTGGTTTTAGGTTGTTTGTTTTTTTGTTGTTTTTTTTTTTTTTTCTAGCTCCTTAAGGTATAAGGTTAGGTTGTTTATTTGAGATTTTTCTTGCTTTTTGAGTTAAACCTGTATTCTATAAAATTCCCTCTTAGAATTGCTTTTGCTGAGTCCCAAAGGTCTTGGACCACTATGTTTTCTTTCATTTGTTTCTATGTACTTTTTTATTTCTTCTTTTATTCCCTGGTTGACCCATTCATTGTTTAGTAGCATGTTATTTAACCTCCATGTATTTGTGCTCTTTCTAGATTTTTTTTCTTGTGGTGGACTTCTAGCTTCATAGGGTTGTGGTCAGAAAAGAAGCGTGGTATAACTTTGATCTTCTTTAATTTGTTGACATTTGTTTTGTGGGCTATTATACGACCTATTCTGGAAAATGTTCCATGTACAGTTGAAAACATGTATTCTGCTGCTTTAGGATGGAATGATCTGAATACATCAGTTAAATCCATCTTAAGTCCAGTGTGTCATTCAAAGCCATTGTTTCCTTATTGACTTTCTGTTTAGATGATCTGTCTGTTGCTGTAAGTGGGGTGTTAAAGTCCCCTACTATTATTGTACTAGTTCCTTTATTTTTTATTATTATAGTTCCTTGATTAGTTCCTTTATTTTTGCTATTTACTGTTTTATGTACTTGGGTTCTCCCAAGTTGGATGCATAAGTATTTACAATTTTATATCTTCTTGTTGGATTGTCCCCTTTATTATTATATAGTGTCCCTCTTTGTCTCTTGTTACAGTCTTTGGTTTAAAATCTAGTTTGTCTTTTCTTTTTCTTCTTTTCTTCTTTAGGGGTAGAGGGGCAGAGGGAGCATCTTAAACAGGCTCCATGCCCAGTGTGGGTCGTGGGTCACAATGGCACTCTGTTTCACAACCCTGAGATCATGACCTGAGCCCAAATCAAGAGTCAGATGCTTAACTGACTGAGCCACCTAGGCACCCCATAATTTGTCTGATATAAGTATTGCTATTCTGGCTTTTTTTTTTTTTTTCTGGCTTTCTTTTGACATCCGCTTGAATTATAAATGCCATAGTGGCTGGGGGTGTGAGGCTGGGCATCACAGCAGCTGTGCACCTGGTGGTTGGGTGGGGTGTGCTAGGCTTTAACAAAATCTCCCTGAGTTTAGGACCTAGGCTAGCTGACTTGGAGTGGGCCAGTCCTCAGGAGAACTCATGGGCATGGCACACAGCTAGCAGGTGAGGTAGCAGGTATCTGTTCAGCCCTGCTTCCTGAAAATGGCTCTCTGTTTTTGCTAGGGGATGTGGGAGAAAAATGTTGCCTTTCAGCTCCTGTGTTTTTGGAGAAGTCCCCCAACATGCTCTGAAATCGGTATGAACAGATCTGCCTCCTATTTCCCCTCTGTGTTGTATAAACTGCCATGTTTATGTTGCTTCTCTTCACAGGCTGCTGTCTCTCTCTCTCTCTCTCTCTCTTTTTTAAAGATTTTATTTATTTATTTGACAGAGAGAGAGCACAAGCAAAGGAGAGTGGCAGAGGGAGAGGGAGAAGCAGGCTCCCCACTGAGCAGGGAGCCCGAGGTGGGACTGGATCCCATGACCCTGAGATCATGACCCGAGCTGAAGGCAGACCCCCAACCAACTGAGCTACCCAGGCGCCCCAGGCTGCTGTCTTTTAAGGGCAGTCTGACCCAGCTACCAGTTGCTCTCCTGTCTTGCCCAGTGCTGAGTCAGCTGACTTTTAAAGCTCTGGCTCCAAGTTGTTCTGGTTATACAAACTCACTGAATACAGCCTCCCTGTTTTTTTTGTTTTTTTTTAAAGATTTTATTTATTTGACAGAGAGAGACACAGCGAGAGAGGGAACACAAGCAGGGGGAGTGGGAGAGGGAGAAGCAGGCTTCCCGCTGAGCAGGGAGCCCGATGCGGGGCTCGATCCCAGGACCCTGCGATCATGACCTGAGCTGAAGGCAAACGCTTAACCATCTGAGCCATCCAGGTGCCCCGCCTCCCTGGTTTTCAAAGCCAAATGTTATAAGGATTAATCTTCCCCAGGTGAGCTCCCTGGTGTACCTGTTTCTCTACCCTTCCTGCATGCACAGCTCCCTCCCACCTGCTGCATTCTCCCTCAGCCTTTCTGACCTTCCTAAATTTTCATATGCAGTTTCTTCTCTATATTTAGTTGTACAGTTTGTTCTGCCAGTTTTTGGATTGTTCTCCTGTTTATTGGCTTAGATGTGGATGATATCTAGTTGTAAACATGGGACATGGTGAATTCATCATCTTTCCACTCCACCATCTTCCCTAGCTCCAAGCTCCCTATTTTATAGCCCTTTTACTTATACTGATGTGTCCCTGAGCTGGAGAACAGGGGGTCTATTGATATGAAATTTATTTTTTAGAGTTAATGAAAATTATTCATCTTGAACACTGTATAAGTTCATCTATAGTTTAGTTATTGGTTGAATTGTGGTATTTTTAATTGCTGAAGCATTCCAAATATGGAGCTGACAATTAGAATTTTCTTTGGCTTCATGTATTTATCAGTGAGAACAATCTGAGCACATAAATTTGATTCTTTATTACTTTATCATGGGCAACTCAAACATATGTGCATTATTGTATCATTTGGGAAATCATTAATTAAAAACTAGCAATTTCAATTGAAAAATATATGGAGAACCATTTGTATATCCTTGGAACGTCTGACAGGTCCATAATTTCAGCAACTCTGGCTGCATTTGCTTGAAGATTTGAAAAGTGGGCCAGCATTAGAAGTTCTTGCCAAAAGGCTTCCCTTCATTACAGTTGGATGATAAGGATATGACAGAAGTTAACTTGGATACAGGCAGGCAATGGCCATGTAATAGTAAATATTATAGATCCTAAAAATTGGACCACATGGTGTTACTTCCCTGCTTTCTGTGACCTTGGGCAACCTACTTCACAGAATTATTAGGAGAAAGTATTGTAGGAATTGCACATGAAATGCTTGGCATAGTTGTTGACACATGGTAAGTGTTCAATAGCTAATGTTTGGACCAGCAGGAAAATCATTTACCTTGACTATGAGGCTACTGATACCATAATATGTTCTAGGTTTTAGTTACTATCAATCTACAGAGAGTTCATATGTGGGTAAGTGTGCATAAGTACATACAGATAACAACTCCCCATGAAATAAATGAAATAACAAATAAAAGCAACATAACCTATTTTTTCTGCTTGATATACTTTTCCCCTTATCTAGGTTAACTCAGGAACACCTATGTTTAAATATGCAAATACTCTCAGTTACTTTCATAAAAATTTAAAATTGTTGGGGTACCTGGTGACTCAGTTGGTTAAGCGTCTGCCTTTGGCTCAGGTCATGATCCCGGGGTCCTGGGATGGAGCCCCAAGTTGGGCTCCCTGCTGTGTGGGGAGTCTGCTTCTCCTTCTTCCCCACTTGTGCTCTCTAGCTCTCTCTCTCAAATAAATAAATAAAATCTTTAAAAATAAAAGAATTTAAAATTGTTCTTATCACTGATCTTGAAATAATATTTTATCAATTTTATAAGATGGCATTTTAACTAATTTTTATAATCAAATTCTATGTGATAAATGTGATTTTAGAATATACAATATTCTTTTTATACTGAATTATGAACCATATCAATAAAAATTATAGAACACCTATGAAGGGATTCATTATATTAATGTAATTTTATTCTAATAGTCTGTGTATAAACTAATTTAATCCATACTTTTCCGGCAGTTAATTTAAGACAAAAGTACATTTGGTATAATAATTTGGCAAATCTTAAGGCTCAATACTCTTATGGTGTTCTAGGCCTCTGATTCCATTTGGGCCCCCAATATAATTAAGGATTCAACTATCTGAGATGACTAATTATTGGATGATGATGAGCTGAAAACTGTTGTCATAATATTGTTACATCTGCCTCATGTTAAGTATTTATGTAGGTAAGGTATTTTACCAAACATTTTAAAAGTATACATTTTGTGACAATTTCTGTACTTTTGTCCTAAACAACTTGTATACTTTTGCCAGAGGTAGAGTTAAGATTTGCTTTCATCAGTAGCACACCAGATACTAACTTTTACCAAAAAGAACCTGAAAATTGTGAAAACTAAAATGGTCCAGTCAATTATTTCACAAGAGGGGCCAAAGGGAAGTTTTTTAGAATAGTTGATGTCTAAGGTGAGTCCTGGAAAACAAGGAGATTTTAAATCTAGTGGGAAAAAAAAAGTGTAGACTATTGAGGGTGAAAGGACTAGTGTGAGTAAAGTACAAGAGCAAAAGAGAACACAGTGTTTTTCAAAAGGAACCAAGAATGTATGTAAAGGAACGCGGGCGAAAAGGCTTGGTAGGAAAGCAGGAATCTCATCCCAAGAGCCATGAAGAGAAACTCCTTCTGGAACTTCTGTTTCCTCACCCTACCATCTTCTAGAGACTGTTTGACTTCTTTGCCTCCTGGGTCCCTTTCATCTTTAAAGCCAGTGACTGCATCACATCTCCTTCTCTAAATCTGCCTCCTACCACCTCCCTCTTGTAAAGACTGTTGTGTCATTCACAATAATCTTCCCATTTTAAGATTTTTAATTGAATCACATTTGTAAAGGTTTTTTTGTTTTATTTTGTTTTGTCTTTGTGTTTTTGTTTTTTTGTTTTCCCATATAAGGTAACATGCACAGATATCTGGGATTAAGACTTAGACATATGGTGGCGGTGGCGGTGGGGGGATTATTATTTAATCTTCCACACTCAGTTTTTATTAAGAAGGATATAATAAATCTTTGGCTCACTTTAAATAGTTCTCCTGTATCCATGTAAACATCACCTAGGGAACTTACTAAATACATATTCTATGGTCACTTTTGAGACTATAAGTCCTACCTAAATAATGATTACTAATACATATATATTAAAAAAAATAAAAACAACAACAAAACACCTTTTAAAGTGATTCTGATGCAGGTGGATTAGGGAATAGAATAGTTTGAAAAACAGTAACATGAAGTTTAGGATTAACATAATCAAGTTTAAATTTTAGAAAGTTTGCTTCTCTAACAGTATAGAAGATGGACTAAAATAAGACAATTGCAGAAGGTATGGCTTAATAGATATTTAGAAGGCAGTATAAAAAAAATAAACTTGGGGATTTGGGAAATGGGCTATAAGGATAGCAAAGGAGAAGCTTGACACGTTTGTGAACATTCCCAGTTTTATAGCTTAGAAACGTGAACAGATGACATTGATGATAATGTGTTTGAGTAATAGTGACTATAAACCAGAGGCTCACAGTCAAATTAGTCAATAGCAATGTTTAATATTTCTTTGGTACCTCAGATATTTAGGTTGATCAAATGAAAAATAATAACTGCAAATTAGTTTTCTACTTTAAAAGTATCATGCTTACTGAATTCAGAAATACTTTTATTTATTGATAACTAGTAGCACTTACTAAAGATATAACCCACATATGTATCCCTATATATCAAATTCTTTTAAATAGCCCTGTTTAGGTATCATGCTTTATTTGCTATAGCTATACAGGTAACAGAGAAATACCTTGTATGGTAAATTTTTGTTTGTTTGTTTGTTTCTACAAATAATTGCAGGTTTGTAGCCTTTTCATGTTTTCTTTTCCCTTCCTGTAGCAGAAATCAGTTTGGAAGTGGAAAAGCAAGAAATGTGTCACTTCCATAAATAGGTTTCTTGGTAGGATTTTGTAGCTCAAGATAATTAATTAGCTTACCACCCCCTCATCATCTTGAAATTTGGAGGAATTCTTCTGAAAATCATTCTCCAAACAAAAATATATTTCATTTTAACAATGTACCACTTCAAATACAGTTTCAGGAAACCTAGCAGTTACTAATATAGTTCTCATTTCTAATTCTATATGGATAATGATTTGTGAAAACCTCTGTTATCTTTAAATACTGGACAGCATTCAACCCAAAGCAGCTAACTAACATTGTTAGTCTGCACCATCTGACAGGAAATAGATAAAACTTCATCATGTACCTTAAGACCTTTTAAAATATATTATTACAATGGAATTACACTTACAGGTTATTTATTTGAAACATGGCCCAAGAGAAGTGCATGAAGTTACTAATGTTTCTTCATTGTTGAAGAGTATTACTTAAATACTACCTACCTAGGGAAAGCTATACACAGAAGAAGTTTTTTTTTTTTACCTTGGTTTCATTGTACTCATGCTACCTTATTCCCAGGAACTAGATTGACCATATAATCTCTTGTCCAGTCAGGAACACATTTGAGAAAGAGGCGAGTGGGAAAATTGTTAATATAGATGGGACATTGGGAATACCAATATAAATCATGACTGCTCCAGACAATCCAAGACATATGGTTACCATATAGCCTAATTCCACAGGTTTTCATAGTTCTGTTTCTTTCTCCCAGTCCCTTGGGGTCTGCCTTCATATTCATTTTTGTCAGCTAATCTGATGAAGAGAAATGGAGCAATTATGCTAAAATTTAAAGTTTGGAATAATTGTTTTTCCAATAAATATCCCTAGAGCAAGTCTTTTTCGAAACAGTGCCTGTATTACTAGAAATAATTTTAAAATATTTTAAAAATGTTGTGTGGGTTTTTTTATTTCTTTGATTCTTCAGTGCATTTGTGTTCAGTTCTGTGCAAAAAGCCACCCTAAACTCAGTAGCTTAATATAATATCTATTTCTTTAGGTCACTTTCTGTGACATGACAATTTGAGTTGCTCTAAGATGGTGGCTCAGCTGATCTTGGCTGGGTTCAGTTATGCATCTGTAGTCAGCTACCAAGCCTTTTGAGTGCTAACAGGTCTAACTTGGCTCATTCAGTACAGCTATCCATGTTCCAAGTGTCCTCTTACTCTTCAGCAGGCTATTCAGGGTTTGCCCACATACCATACAGCAATGTAAGTGGTGTAAGACAGCGAGTGAATAAATGCAAGGTTTCACATGTTTATATCTGTGCACGTGTGTATGTACACACATGATCTTCCATATAAATTTCAAAATTCACTAGGGATTGATTCCAAATTTAAATATATTGTTTTCTCTTTTTTTTCTTTTTTCACTTGCAAAACTGGACAAGATTTATTTCATTTTTCCTTAAATTTCTATTTTCAGTATTCAATATTATAGGATATTTAAATTTTATTATCTCTTATCTGAGAAACTTCTTCTTTGGGCCTGCAGTGAAGTTGAGAATGAATCAAACAACAAAATGCAGATTCTAAAGGAAAGGGAAATATTGACAAACAGTTGTGCTGACCTGAGGTCAGAATAGCAAATACTAAGGTGAATTTCAAAGAACATTACAGTGCAACATAGATAGGTTGTGTGCTTTTGTTTGTTGTTAATACAACTATTTTTTTTCAAGCATGTAAATGTTGCTAGTTGCACTGTAAATTAAACAATAACACCGCTCTTCATTTTCATCTGTACCTACTGGTAAGGCTGCCAGTGACCCAGTAAAGTCTTTGATGCAGTTTGAACCAAAAATTGGGATTTTAAATTCCCACTATTGAAGCTACTCATAAGGGTTCGTGATGCCAGAAATTATGTATTCATCAACATCATCATTTCCATTATTATCATCATCATTATTAATTGCTGTTATTATTGTTTGTATTATTAGTTAACAGATTTCTCATAAAGTTGTCATTTTTTCAGCCATAACTTTTCAGAATGTTGACTGTCTTTCAAATAGTTTGAAGAGTGTACTAAAGAGGATGGTAATATGCTCCAGTGAATCTCAATTCTTCTCTTTGCTCAAAGTTTCTATAAATAAAATTTCAGAAGAAGTAGTTCTTTCTTCACACTGGGGAGTATATGAATCTACACATGTGTATGCATGAGCATCTCTATCATTAATGTTACCTCTCAGTTTCAGAACTTTCTCTAATCTTCCCTAAGTTGATTCTAGTACCAGTCATTGAAAGCTTTCTATCAAATTGTTCCTGTTACTATTTGGGGAGTTTTAATGCTTAGAGTTGACTGTTTTGGGATGCGAGTCTCACATTTTCTCAGTGTTCTCTGTTCTGGTACTCGGTTTCTTCTTAGTGATTCATGAAAATGAATGTATTTAAACTTCCTCTTCTAAAGGAATTGTACAATTGACAGGATTTCATGTTCTGAAAATCTGCTCCCTTGCCACAGCCTCATGCCCTTTCTTTTGTCTCTTTGGTTAGATTTAATCCTAGGTATCTTATGGTTTTGGGTGCAATTGTAAATGGGATCGACTCCTTAATTTTCCTTTCCTCTGTCTTGTTGTATAGCAATGCCACTGATTTCTGTGGATTGATTTTACATCCTGCCACTTTACTGAATTCCTGTCTGAGTCCTAGAAGTTTTGGGGTGGAGTCTTTTGGGTTTTCCACATAAAATATCATATCATCTGCAAAGAGTGAGAGTTTGACTTCTTTGCCAATTTGGATGCCTTTTATTTCTTTTTGTTGTCTGACTACTGAGGCTAGGACTTCTAGTACTATGCTAAATAGCAGTGGTGATAGTGGACATCCTTGCCATGTTCCTGACCTTAGGGGATAAGCTCTCAGCTTTTCCCCATTGAGAATGCTATTCGCTGTGGGTTTTTCATAGATGGCTTTTATGATATTGAGGTATGTATCCTCTATCCCTACACTCTGAAGAGTTTTAATCAAGAAAGGATGCTGTACCTTGTCAAATGCTTTTTCTGCATCTATTTAGAGGATCATATGGTTCTTGTTCTTTCTTTTATTAATGTATTGTATCATGTTGATTAATTTGTGGCTGTTGAACCAACCTTGCAGCCCAAGAATAAATTCCACTTGGTCATGGTGAATAATCCTTTTAATGTACTGTTGGATCCTATTGGCTAGTATTTTGGTGAGAATTTTTGCATCCATATTCATCAGGGATATTGGTCTGTAATTCTCCTTTTTGGTGGGGTCTTTGTCTGGTTTTGGGATCGAGGTAATGCTGGCCTCATAGAAAGAATTTGGAAGTTTTCTTTCCATTTCTATTTTTTGAAACAGCTTCAGAAGAATAGATATTAATTCTTCTTTTAAATGTTTGGCAGAATTCCCCCGGGAAGCCATCTGGCCCTGGGCTCTTGTTTGTTGGGAGATTTTTGATGACTGCTTCAATTTCCTTACTGGTTATGGGTCTGTTCAGGTTTTCTATTTCTTCCTGGTTCAGTTTTGGTAGTTTATACGTCTCTAGGAATGCATCCATTTCTTCCAGATTATCTAATTTCCTGGCATATAGTTGCTCTTAATATGTTCTTATAATTATTTGTATTTCTTTGGTGTTGGCTGAGATCTCTCCTCTTTCATTCATGATTTTATTTATTTGGGTCCTTTCTCTTTTCTTTTTGATAAGTCTGACTAGGGGTTTATCAATCTTATTAATTCTTTCAAAGGACCAGCTCCTAGTTTCCTTGATCTGTTCTACTGTTCTTTTGGTTTCTATTTCAGTGATTTCTCCTCTGATCTTTATTATTTCTCTTCTTCTGCTGGGTTTAGGCTTTATTTGCTCTTCTTTCTCCAGCTCCTTTAAGTGAAAGGTTAGGTTGTGTATTTGAGACCTTTCTTGTTCTTGAGAAAGGCTTGTATTGCTATATACTTACCTCTTAGGACTGTCTTTGCTGCATCCCAAAGATTTTGAAGAGTTGTGTTTTCATTTTCATTTGTTTCCATTACTTTTTAAAATTCTTCTTTAATTTCCTGGTTGACCCATTCATTCTTTAGTAGGGTGCTCTTTAGCCCCCATGTATTTGAGTTCTTTCTGACTTTCCTCTTGTGATTGAATTCTAGTTTCAAACCACTGTGGTCCGAAAATATACAGGGAATGATCCCAGTCTTTTGGTACTGGTTGAGACCGGTTGAAGCCAGAATTACCTTGATCCCAAAATAGATGTGATCTATTCTGGAGAGTGTTCCATGGGCACTAGAGAAGAATGTGTATTCTGTCGCTTTGGGATGGAATGTTCTGAATATATCTGTGAAGTCCATTTGGTCCAGTGTGTCATTTAAAGCCTTTATCCTTGTTGATCTTTTGCTTAGATGATCTGTCCATTTCAGTGAGGGGGGTGTTAAAGTCCCCTACTATTATTATATTGTTGTTGATGTGTTTCTTTGATTTTGTTATTAATTGGCTGCTCCCATATTAGGGGCATAGATATTTATAATTGTTAGATCTTCTTGTTGGACAGAACCTTTGAGTAGGATATAGTGCCCTTCCTCATCTCTTATTATAGTCTTTGGTTTAAAATCTAAGTTGTCTGATATAAGGATTGCCACCCCAGCTTTCTTTTGTTTTTGTTTTTGTTTTTTTTGTTTTGTTTTTTTAAAGTTTTTTTTTATTTATTTGACAGAGAGAGACACAGCGAGAGAGGTAACACAATCAGGGGGAGTGGGAGAGGGAGAAGCAGACTTCCCAGAGAGCAGGGAGCCTGATGCAGGGCTCAATCCCAGGACCCTGGAATCATGACCTGAGCCCAAGGCAGATGCTTAACTACTGAGCCACCCAGGTGCCACCCGCCCCCAGCTTTCTTTTGATGTCCACTAACATGGTAAATGGTTTCCACCCCCTCACTTTCAATTTGGAGGTGTCTTTGGGTCTCAAATGAGTCTCTTGCAGGCAGTATATCAACAGGTCTTGTTTTTTATCCAATCTGATACCCTGTGTCTTTTGATTGGGGCATTTAGCCCATTTACATTCAGGGTATCTATTGAAAGATGTGAATTTAGTGCCATTGTATTACCTGTAAGGTGACTGTTACTGTATATTTTCTCTATTCCTTTCTGGCCTATCTTACTTTTAGGCTCTCTCTTTGCTTGGAGGACCCCTTCCAATATTTCTTGTAGGGCTGGTTTGGTGTTTGCAAATTCTTTTAGTTTTTCTTTGTCCTGGAAGCTTTTTATCTCTCCTTCTATTTTCAGTGACAGCCTAGCTGGATATAGTATTCTTGGCTGCATATTTTTCTCATTTAGTACTCTGAATATATCATGCAATTCCTTTCTGGCCTGCCAGGTCTCTGTGGATAGGTCTGCTGCCAATCTAATGTTTCTACCATCGTAGGTTACATATCTCTTCTCCCGAGCTGCTTTCAGGATTTTCTCTTTGTCTATGAGACTCATAAGTTTTACTATTAGATGTCTGGGTGTTGACCTATTTTATTGATTTTGAGAGGGGTTCTCTGTGCCTCCTGGATTGTGATCCTGTTTCTTCCCTAAATTAGGGAAGTTCTCCGCTATAATTTGCTCTAATATACCTTCTGCCCCTCTCTCTTTCTTCTTCTTCTGGGATCCCAATTATTCTAATATTGTTTTGTCTTACGGTATCACTTATCTCTCATGATCCAGTAGTTGTTTATCTCTCCTTTTCTCATCTTCTTTATTCTCCATCATTTGGTCTTTTATACCACTAATTCTCCCTTCTGCCTCATTAATCCTAGCAGTTAGAGCCTCCATTTTTGATTGCACCTCATTAATAGCCTTTTTGATTTCAACTTGGTTAGGTTTTAGTTCTTTTATTTCTCCAGAAAGGGATTCTCTAGTATCTTCCATGCTTTTTTCAAGCCCAGCTAGTATCTTTGTAATCATCATTCTAAACTCTAGTTCTGACATCTTACTAATGTCTGTATTGATTAAGTCCCTGGCAGTCGGTATTGCCTCTTGTTCTTTTTTTTTGAGGTGATTTTTTCCATCTTGTCATTTTGTCCAGAGGAGAATAGATGAATGAAAGAACAAAATGCTAAAAGAGTAACAATGGTCTCAGAAAAATATACACTAAACAAATCAGAAGAGTCCCGAAACTGGGGGGGAAAGAAAGAAAGAAAAAAAAAAAGAATATGTTCAGGCTGGTGAATAGAACAGAGCCACACACTAGATATTGGGTGTATTTTGGTCTATTAGAAGAAATTGCTTCCCAAAATTTTAAAGAAAGAAAAAATTATATATGTACAAAAATAAGGGTAAATATGATGAAGGAATAGAATATGAGGTAAAGATGAAAATTATAAAAGATTTATAAAATTAATTGATAAGATAAAAAGTTGGTTGAAAAAAGAAAGAAGAAAATTAAAAAAAAAAAACAAAAACCAAAAAACAAAAAAAAGAGAGAGAATGTGATCAGGCAGGAGACTAGAACAAAGCCATACACTAGAGATTTAGGGTATATTTTGGTCTGCTAGAAGAAACTGTATCCCAAAATTTTAAAGAGAGAAAAACTTATATGTATACAATAAATAAGGTTAACTACAATGAAGGGGTAGGATATGACTCTAAAAATGAAAATTTAAAAAGATTTTAAAAAGGAATTGATAAGATGTTGTTTGAAAAAGGAAAGGAGAAAATTTCAAAAAAATAGAAAAAGAAAAAATAAAGCAAATTAAAAAAATTAACTTTGAAAGACTAAAGAATCATGGGAAAAAAGACCATGAATTCTATGTGCTGTATTCCCCTAGTGCTGGAGTTTTGCACTTCTCATGGCTGTTATTGCTGATCTTCTGGGGGAGGGGCCTGTTGCAGTGATTCTCAAATGTCCTTTCCCAAGGCGAAATTGCCGGGCCCTTGCCAGGGGCCAGGCTAGGTAATCTGTTCGGGTTTGCTCTTGGTAGCTTTTGTTCCCTGAAAGCTTTCCATACAGCTTTGGAGGATGAGAATGAAAATGGCAGCCTCCCAATCTCTGGCCCTGGAGGAGCTGAGAATTTGGGGCCCCACTCCTCAGTGAACCCTCAGAGAAAAGCAGTCAATCACTCCAGTCTCCCCAGTCTCCGGCTGCACTCCGTGCTCACCTGGCCTGTAACCGAGTGTTTCTGTCTCTGCACATGACCCCACTTGGAGTCTCCAAACCCAGCAAATTCCTGTGGTGTGCTCCCATGCCACTTCTCCCAGGGGAGGCAGGGGAGTCTCCTTGGATCTGCCGCCTGTTGGGTCCCTGCTGGAAGAGCAGTGGCCCAACTATGCCACAGATCATGGTTTATGGCAACCCCGAGCTGAGAGCCCATTCCTCAGCTTCATCTTTGCATTTGGCTTCCCCGCTCTGATACCTGGGAGGTCTGCCACACTCAGGCACCCCTGGTCTTTCTGTGACCCCGAGGGTCATGAGACCACACTGTCCCAGCGAAGGTTCCACCACCCCCACCCCCCCACCCCCCATCCCCCCACCTGCCTCCACTTAGCCACTGGATCGAAGTCCCTCAGCAGAGCAGACTTCTAAAAGTTCCCATTTTGTGCTCTGCTGCTCTACCACTTGCCGGTAGCCGGCTGAGGAGGCTCTCTCCCCTCGCGGTCTATCTTCCCAAATATTGCCTCGGATTCACTTCTCTGCACATCATACCTTCCAGAAAGTGGTTGCTTTTCTGTTCATAAGTTGCTGCTATTCTTTTCTTCAATCTCCTGTTGAGTTTGTAGGTGTTCAGAATGGTTTGATAGCTATCTAGCTGAATTCCTGGGACCAGATGAAATTTAGGTCTCCTACTCCTCTGCCATCTTGCTCCTCTCCCCCCCAAATCTACTTTTGAGACTCCTTTTTTTTTTGTTTCCTCTAGGTTTTCTTCAACAGTAATTACCTTCAATTCACATCAGCTGGCTTACCTTTGTAGGCCAACTGTTCCCAAATCTGTTTTTCTAACACTGGAATCTGTGGAAGTTTATTTTGTCACTTCTAACTGCCTCTTTTACAACTTTATAGAGATGTGACAACAGAGTTCTAAGTCATAGGTTAGTCATTAAAAGCTCTTCAGGCTAGACCTAGGTAAGTTTTCCTACCTTATTTTCCAATCTGCTTCAGTCACTTTGTAAGATGTCCTTCACATCCATTGCCATAAATGTCTCTTAGTTTTTTCTCCTGCTCTTTGGCTCTGTTTTCTCAAAACTAAGGAACATGTTTAAATGCTACTCCTTTTTCTGGGCAAATTCACATCCATAATCACTCCCTCAATTCCTTCATCTCAAAGAAATCTCTCATTTGAATTTTAATTTTGCTTTTTCTGTCTCTTGAAAAGGTTACTGATTCCATGTTAAGAGAATAAAATATTTTTATAAACATTTATTATTTTACATTTATTTTTATAATCTATGTTTTTAGTATCTCACACTGATATAATTTCATAATTGTAGTTTATATATAAATGATTTAGAGAATTATCAAGAATTATTAAGAGAACATTCACTTTTGCTTATGGCAGGTGAATGTCAGATAAGTATGAGGGGCAGTGGATTTTCTGTTAAGGAATCTTAGACAAAATTTCAGATTCCTATATTTCATTACCTCTACACATGGCCCAGAAAGGTAGCTAAACTCATTTAACAAACAACTGTTGGAATAATGATCATGCATGCAAAAATAGAAAAGAGAAACTATTTTTCAAATTTCAAATGGGTTACCAAAAAGAGCACTTTTTCTTTAAACATTATCTTATATGTAAACAGTAAATGACTATGCAGATAAAACACTGTATTTTAATGTAATTATAAGCATATAACCACACTGTCTTTCCTTTCAGTTCTTTTAAGCCCAGGAAAACAGCAAAGAGACTGAGTTTGCCTAATGGTATTATTGTGGTCCATATTACAACACTTAAATTTGACAATACAAGCTCAGAGGCAAAGAATTTGTTGTTCCTTCCCATTTAGAAGCATTTTGACTCTTTTGTCCCAACCTCTAATAGGACGGTCATGTTGCTTCAGAGTATTTAATATACATAAAGTATACTCTTATACTTTAATATATTCTTAGCTTGTTAATTATTTTCACAAGATAATTTTATACTTGAGAAAAAATTAGTTTTCAAGTGAACTGTAAAAATACCTCTCATGATATGAGTAGCTCAGTCTACAATTTTTTTTTTTTTTTTTTGCCTACATTGTTTGTTTATGACTCAGTGAATACCTGAAGAACTTTGTGTCCTAAAACACTTAAGCAGCCCTTGGTTGAAATAATTTTAGAATTTTAGGTATTTTTCAGATAAAATACTCTATAAGAGTAGCAATAAGTGGTCCACTGGGCATGGAGTATTCATTTGGGTCAAGCCGATGCTTCTTAATCTTTAATTTATAATTGGAGTGGACAATTTCCCTTTACATTTAAGTGACAATAATGTAATAGGGTTTATGCAAGTAATTTCATTAGCTGTGAACAATGATTGCTAGATCAGAGTAGCCAAGCAATGTAACCCTCTGCTGTCCATTCCTGACAATCCCCATAGCCACATTCCTACCAAAAATGTAAATTCATGGCCTGTAAATATATGCATTCTTATTAGTACTGAGAATAATCAGACTGCATAATGACTTATTGAAATCCATATCATGATTTAACCAAGTGATAAGAAACAGATCTTGATAACTTTTATAACAATTTATTTTCAGATATCAAAGATATAAGATATTTTAGGATGCATGTTAAAATCTTTGACTTTTCAGAGCACTTTGAATTTCCAAATTTTGACATATCAGTTAAAAAATGCACAAAATGCTTAGCAGGAATGTTCTATGTTAGGAAGACCCTTTACGGAGTTAAAATAAATGAATTTCACAGCTTTTTATCTAAATATTCTTCCTTTTGGTAAATCATGTGAAAGGGTCCTTTTCATTCTAGTTACATGGAGTAGAATGAAAACAATTTAATTTGTATTTTATTCCTTTACATTTTATGATTGGCAACATTTTTTTAGAACCTATACATGCTTAATCATTTTTGGCCAAATATATAAATGACTATTCTTGTGGTATGGAAAATTAAATGCATTAAATATGTAGCATGCCAGCATTCATGGTATGTATTAAAATGTAAAACCTCTATATGAACTATTTTTACTTTTAGTCTTTAGAGAAAAATCTTAAATTATATTTGGATGCACTGGAATTCATTTAGATTCCCTACATCTGATAATTGATAATTTCAGTCTCCAGGAGCTAAATATGTATATTTTAAAAAATATAGTCACACTTTCATTTTGTTGTCATTCATAAATAATTGACCTCATTTTTTTAAAAGATTAATTAATTTATTTTAGAGAGAGAGAGTGCATGCGTGAGTCAAGGGAGGGGCAGAGGGAGAAAATCTCAAGCAGACTCCCTGCTGAGCATAGAGCCTGACACAAGGGCTCCAATCCAGGACTCTGAGATCGTGACCTGAACTAAAACCAAAAGTCAGATGCTCAACCGACTGAAACACCCAGGCACTCCTAATTTGACCTGATTTATAAAAAGTACTTACTTTAGTGTGGAACTTGAGAAAGAGACTATAAAGAAAACAGTATGAAAATTAATAAATCTTTTCACTGTTTCATCAATTTTCTTATAGGTAAAAGTGAGATTAATACATAGCAAAATATATCCCATAGCATTAGTTCTCTAACCTTATGAGTTTGAGAAATTTTGGATTAGATGTAGAATAGCAGTTGTTTATCAAGGGACTAGAAACTTTTAATACACAAATGTGTTTGACAAGACCTAGGAGAGACAGGGTATGGAGGGAGACAGTGTGGGAATGGGGGTGGGTAGAGACAAAGTATGAAATTATGTCCCATTGAGGGGGGATCTGCAGCACATCTACAAAGTAATTGGAAATTTATAAAACCAGCAAATACTGTTTTGAACCCAGCAATTTATTTTTATCCTCTTATCAAGACACTCTTCTAGGGTTTAAGATTTGTGCCTGTGTCATAGATTTGTATATTTCCAGCATCTATAACAATGACAAGCACACAGTAAAGTGTTCAATATATACATTATTAAATGTTTGAATAAAAAAAATAATTATGCAAAATATATTTGGAAAAAATCTTATGCAATCAAATGTTAGGAACAATGTGGACTGTTTCACTCAAAACAAAAATTAACATTGAAAACTGGAGCTAGGGGCACCTGGGTGGCTCAGTTGATTCAGCTCAGGTCATGGTCTCAGGGTCCTAGGATCAAGCCCCACATCGGACTCCCTGCTCAGCAGGGAGTCTGCTTCTCCCTCTCCCTCTGCCCCTAACCCCACTTGTGTGCTCTCTCTCTCTCAAATAAATAAATAAAATATTAAAAAAAAAGAAAACTGGAGACAATAAGAATGTGAGTAATGAGAGAACTCTCTCTGTTCCTATATTCCTAGACAGGCATGTAATATGTAGCAACCATTTTCTTTTTTGAAATAATAATAAAAAAAATAGCTAGCTTCTGCAATAGAGTCTCAAAATCTATAGTTTAATATAAAAAACTGAATCTTGTTTTGCCTTCACAGTTAAGATGCTGATGAATTTTTCCTTGAGGAGACATTCTGCAGGAAACTTTGTTGCTGGCAAAGTTTATACCATTTGAAATAAGCAAACAGTCCATAAACTCTCCACTAGCAAGCAGCAGTAAACAATCAATCTCTGAACCATTCACTGGACCAGAAAAACTTCCTGAGATACCAAATAATTTCTTTAGAGCTTGTGGTCCATACATGTGCCTAGCAGAAAATTCATTTAAAATTCCTAGCTTAGAGAATATGTAAGATCCGTATTAGAGCTAATATGTAATATTAGAGCTAGGGAGAATCATGTCAGCAACATTCAGCTTTGGAATTAATGTAGCAGTGTATGGCTGCAAAACCTTTTGAAAACAAGTCAATCGAAGTCGCCTTTACTTTTAGCAGTATTTTCGGTAGTATTTTACAAATACCTGATCTTGAAATCTTGTTCAATTTAGTCCAATTTAGTCCACCACATTCTCATTTTAATGACCCTAACTATTGCTATTCAATGGAAAATAATGAAAAATATCAGAATCCAAGAACTATAGGGAGATCTACATTTACAAGTAATATTTTTAAAAAATTAAAGTTCAAATAATGTTATTCTGCCTCTTTGGATTTCATAGCTGGCTCTTTAAGTGATACCTGCATCCTATTAAGATTTCTGAACTATTTTAAGTAAAAGCATATGTTTGGAGAGATTCACACTTTCCAATACATGCTGACCTTTGAACTTAGATATATTCACATTTGCTTAGCTTCAGTTCAAATATTTTTTCCTCGTTTAAATGATGAATCCTCGGGCGCCTGGGTGGCTCAGTTGGTTGAGTGACTGCCTTCGGCTCAGGTCATGATCCTGGAGTCCCTGGATCGAGTCCCACATCGGGCTCCCTGCTCGGCAGGGAGTCTGCTTCTTCCTCTGACCCTCTTCCCTCTCATGCTCTCTGTATCTCATTCTCTCTGTCTCAAATAAATAAATAAAATCTTAATAAATAAATAAATAAACAAACAAACAAACAAACAAATAAATAAATGATGAATCCACATCCTGAAGGCAGATATGAAATGGTACATTCTGGCCAGTAAATGTTAAGCAAAAGAGTCTAGGTAATTATTTTCAAAACTTATTTATCAACTTACTTTTTGATATGTTTTATAATATATGGGGCCATAGCACCTATTTTATTTTTGCTTTTTATATATTTCACTGAAGTACAATAAACAAACAGGAGACTCCAAATCATGTGTTCAGCTTAGTCATATTCCACAAAGTGAATACACTCATGTAACCAGCACCCAGATAAAAACACACAATATCATCAGCACACCCTCTTCTAGCCACTACACTTTACTATAAGAATAAACATTATCCTGACTTCTAACAATATAGAATAGTTTTGCCTGTTTTAAAACATTATATAAATAAATTATACCAAATGAACTCTTCTATGTCTTTGGCTTCTTTGCCTCAACATGAGGTATGTAAGAATCACCCAGGTTTTTTGGTTACAGTTATAGTTCAGTTGCTCTCTTTGCTGTATGATAGCCCATTGTATGAATAGACCACAGTTTATTCATCCATTATTTTATTTATGGGCATTTGGGTTTTTATTGTTTCAGGAATTGGAAGAAAAATAATGCTGTGAATATTACTCTACAAGTCTTTTCATGAATATATGTAGATTTATTTTGCATATATTCCTAGGATTGTGTATCCACCTATTATATATACATATAGGATATGCATATAGTTTTACTAGACATTGTCAAGTAGTTACCTAGAATGTCAAGTTTATGAGGTTCCCGTTGCTCTACCTTCTCACCAACTACTGTCTGTTTGTTCTATTTTTATTTCATTTATAGAACTCTTTGGTGTGTTGTATAGCATTGTTTTTTAAGTTGCAATTCTCAAATCAGAAAAAAAATTATTTGCCATTTTAACAAAGTACATTTTTTATATAAAATGCTCAAGTGGAAAAGGCATACTTATAGAAATATATAGAAAGATAATCAAAAGAAATCTAAATGAAGAACAAAATGTACTATTTACAAAGGGATAGTTAATGAATAAAAAATCAGTTCTAAAATAACTATGTCACAAGATGAAAATACAGTGTAAAGAATATAGTCAATTAAATTGTAATAATATTGTATTGTGATAGATGGTGCCTGCACTTACCATTATGAGTGCTGAGTAATGTGTGATATGGAGTCACAGTGTTGTACACCTGAAATTAATGTAACATTGTATATCAGCTGTACATCAATTAAAAAAAGAAATTAGAAAAAAGGATTAGATGCTATTGATAGAGTTCCTTTTCTCATCTCTTGTAGTGTATGGCTATAATTTGAGGGACTGTCTTGATTGGTTCTGTTCCCAGTAAGAGAATATCTTTTTGACAACATATCTCTCTAGAAATAGGAGGCATTGAAAAAGGCAGTCTCATGAGTGCAGTCTTTCAACTCCCTCTCAGCTGCTTAGGAATGAGCCTTGGGCCTGGAACACTTTCTTATCAAGAGAGAAGGAGCCCAAACAGCCTGTGCTGGGTTTATCATCTTGTGAGGGACTGGGTCTCACGTTATGAAGCCCCTGGCCCATTCCACTGTTAAATCTGTTCCCTGAGGAGAACAGAAGGGGGTTTATTCCACTACAGCCCTGAGAGGGATGTGTTTAGGCTGATTGCCCTGCATGGGCCTCCCACTGCCAAAGGACCCACTGGCCACAGGGAACCGATGCCCACTGTTGAAGCAGATCTCGCTCCATCTCCTTTTTGTGTGAGTGAAGTATTGTCACATACCAAGATGCAGCGGGTGGAAGTGTTTGGAATCCACTCCTGGGATTGGTAACAGGTACATGGTACTCTGCTTGACACTAAGACTCGATGAACTAATTCAGAGTACAGAGTTTATTATTGGCATTTGTCAAAAGCTGAGCCAAGGATTCTTTTTTTTTTTTATTCTTATGTTAATCCCCATACATTACATCATTAGTTTTAGATGAAGTGTTCCATGATTCATTGTTTGTGCATAACACCCAGTGCTCCATGCAGAATGTGCCCTCCTCAATACCCACCACCAGGCTAACCCATCCTCCCACC